>NC_136490.1:163247914-163757914 GCF_053919585.1 Euprymna scolopes | reverse complement strand
AATACCTTACTTTGTAAAATTTATAAAAGTGCACTTTGAAGATTAATAAATTTCAAATTGAATATTGTACCTTTACTTTTGAAGCTTATAGTAAAAACATTTTGTTTAACAATTTTCATGCCTTGGATGAAATTCTTTTCTAACCTGTATATATATATATATATATATATATATATATATATATATATATATATATATATATATATATATATGTATCAAAACCAGTGCTAGGTCTAAATATAGACGAAATGTGGCAATATTTAGGTTAAATTGTGGAGGCTAAAACTACTTCTTTATATTCGGACACAAGACTAAATGTGTGTGTTAACGGACGGACATTACAATTAATTCTGTGTGGTCTACAAAAATTCCTGAAATGTTTCATGGAAATTCCCCACTGGGGTGTAATCCTTAAGAGAACCATACAATGTGCAACCATACTGCGGCAATTGATGAACTTATTTGCATCACAATTCACTAGTCTCTGTAGTTATACTAACTAATCATCAATTAATGAATAAATAAAGCAAAATTCAAATTAATGTAGAATTAAGATACGCTAATAAAGCTGGCTTCTCATTATTTAAATTTACCTTTCATAATCCATTTATCTTAAGCACCTATTTTTGATAGTTTACTAGTGTGTTTTATTAAATATTGATCAAAACTATAAACAAGTAGTTCAGCGTTTATTTGGGATTCTTTTTTATTGTCATAATGGGAGAATAATAACTGAGTTCATTTGTAACTGGTAAAACAGTTGATTTGTAACGAGTATTCGTCTAGTTATGAAAAAGTGTATACATATGTACATATCTCCCTCTCTTTCTCTCTCTCTCTCTACACACACGCGCGCGTACACACACACACACACACACACACACACATATATATATATATATATATATATATATATATATATATATATATATATATATATATATATATATATACTAGCATTTCAGCCCGGCGTTGCCCGGGTGTTCGGAAGTGTATGTTGAGAAAAAAGAAAATAAAACAGAAAATATGTCAATCTTTTTAACTTTAACCCCTATTATGACCCCTTATCATTTTTATTTTTGGGCTCAATCAAGTTACTAAGTTAGATCCATGCCCAAGGAACCTATATCTAAAATTTCAAGTGTTTGGAAACTAAATTGTCGGACGAGTTTGGTAGAGTTCACAAAGGTTACATCGTTGAACTTTGACCCATTAAAAGCCAAATTTCTGGCCGAAAATCGACCACAAAGATATTCTCAAATTTCAGTACCCTGTGTATCAAATTTCGAGTCTGTAGACTTAAAATTGACATAATCATTGCGTAGGGAAATGTACACACACACAGAGAAAGACACACAGACAGACACACAGACACGTTCACTTTTATATGTATACTAGCACGGCGTTGCTCCGGTGTTTGGAGGCGTATGCTGAGCAAAACAAAAAACACGGTCCATTTTTTTTTTAATTTTACCCCTAGTATGACCCCTTAACATTTGTTGTTTAGGGTTCAAATTAAGTTATTAAATTAGATCCATATCCAAGGAACCTATATCTAAAATTCCAAGTGTCTAGACCCAAAATTATGGGAGGAGTTTGGAAGAGTTCTCCAAGGTGAAATGGTTAAACTTTGACGCCTTAACAACCAAATTTCTCGCCGAGAACCAATCACATAGATCTCCCAAATCTCAGTAACTTGAATATCAAATTTGGAGTCTGTAAACTAAAAAGTTATTGCGTAGGGAAATGTACACACAAAGACACACACACAGACACGTTCACTTTTGTAGATATATAGATAGACTGATAGTTTAACAAGAATATATATGTATCCATGAATATCTATGGAATCAATTTTGTGCTTACTATAACCTTTTTACGCAAATATTACGCAAGTATAAATCAAGTAAGATATCTGCATGAATATAATTACACGTAATAGTTAACTAAAGATGACCATCTCATGAGAAAACCGAAAAAAAACTAATAGGGAATTAATTAAAATAAATGTTTTAAAGAATATGCAAATTTGTTAGATCTTTTGCTTGTGAATGCAATTCCACAACCCATATATTAGAGAATTGTATTTTCTTTGTAAATGAATAGAAAAGAGGGTTTTTAATATGAATATCAATACACACAAAGGAAAACGAATTTATAAGAGTACATATATATATATTTCTAAATTTTGTTCTTAGTTTTGTACGTTCCTATTTTGAAAATAAATAAATAATTGTTATAATTATCTTTCTATACTTTGCAAATAATTAAATATGAGTATGTTATTATGGATGATAACGGCTACCAGTTGTCAATATTTCAGCTTTTCGCGGTTGTTATTTCTAACAAATGTTAGGTTTTAAAATGTTGCCGCTTCGTTTTGGACGCTACTGTATATATTTTTATTATTGAAATATGTTTACAAAAAGAGTTTCTTTAAGTATTTCTATGGTATATTATTTATTTTGAGTCATTGCATGATTCATGTTTAACACACATCGAGGTTCTTCTCGTAAGAGGACCTACTATAGAATCGTAAGGAGAGGATATGATTTTAATATTTCTTTTTTATCAGGCTGAGAAAATATATTTTTTCAAGTCCCACCTCCGTTCTCACGATGATTGTACTTTGAGGCTGATGTTGATTAATGGATTCTACGATTTTTTCACGTTATCGCCAATGTTTCACTCTTATTGGAAGTGTATGTTATATGCGTGTATTATTAAGATATGGAGTGTGTTAAATGCCTCTCTAATTACTTGGATAGTGAAGCAATGGCTGTTTATGTTTTTTCTTATTTGTTTAAGTGAAAGTTTGTAATCTACTATTTTATTCTATTAAGTTTACTAATGTAGCTTCACAAGACACTTAGGTTATCTCTATATAATATAATATAACTATAATATAACTCATTTTTTCCCGTCTGATTTTGACATTAATAGGATTAAAAATCAAGATATTTCATGCAAATATAATATGCACAAACGGCAGAACAATATCTGAGGTGTGTTATAGGCTTATTATTTCTCAAATTCCTCGATAATCTTAGATTTCTATACTTTTTCTGCTGAGAAGTCACGGCCAAAATCGGTTAAGATCAATGGAAGTGGTAAAATATTTTCTCTCTAATAAATTCCTCCTCCCCCTGCCACTACTTAACACCGTTTGGGGATCGTTCACAAGGAACAGTTGAGAAGAGAACACCGGTTTGGCTTCGTATTTCTTTGATGTGAAGTTATTTAAAATCACTAAACTAAGCTGCAGTGCTCTGTGGCGTAGTGGTTAGCGTGCTGGACAATTCACATTATATTTTCACGTTCGCGCCGACCTACCGTAGTCGTTTTTTTTTTTCCTAAACAACTGGAATGGACTTTTCTTGGTGGCCGAACTGTTAACGTTGCAGATTTTTGTTTTTTTGTTCACACTTTATTTTCCTACTTTTACTCATGACTCCGGGTTTGATCCTTCCTACTTACCTACCATAACATTTTTAAAACTCCCCCCGTCCCGGAAACAAACACTCGGGCAACGCCGGGTACCCCCGCTAGTTTAGAATAAATTGTTGACGAAAGTATCAAAAGTAAAGAATAACAATAAAATTGTCGAAAAATTACAAGATCGTTGTTTATTAAGAAAATGTTAAAGTATTATCATAAAAATGCAAGTGCCAATAAGAAAAACAGGTTGAATATTGAATATTGTTATTCCAAATATATGAATAAAAATTGATACAAAGAAAACACATAATTACATAAGTAAAGACGTAAGCGGCATGTTTATTAAGATATAAAGACGCCGGTTTCGATAAAAACTGAATGTCTGTGTGTGTACGTCTTTGCATGTGTTATATTTCACTTTGGACTTTTTTTTAAATTGCATACAAATGTATTTCGTGTCAGGGTTAGGGTTCTAAGGTAGGTTTTGTATCAGAATGCTTCCGATTTGTATCGACAATTTATAATCAACAAGCACAGTTAAAGAAGATATATTTCGATTTGCCCTAGTTAACACCTCTATACAGCATATCATCACATGTGTATTTGAGAAGTTTTATCGTTACATAAGCGGAGAGGCGCGGCGTATAAAATCAACAGTAGAATAGTTGATAATGCACGAGCCATACGAATAGTCCTGTTTAGAGCATAACTGAACAAGGATTACTGACAATGCTCTGTAGAATACAATGTATTCTTAGTTTTGTCACTAGGGAAGGCAAGCTGTGTCTGCGACTAGAGCATGCGATAAATTGATTTGATTAAAAAGGGCGATTTCGCTGGTATCCATGACAATAAAAGCATCAGAAGTGTTCAATACACATTGATTCTAATGCAACCAGAACCCTTTTCGACCAAGGCCGCCAACCCCAAATATTTCCTCCTGTATCACAAAACACGCTATGTGATACACAAATATCTGTACGTGAGGTTGCCAAGCTAATCAAAAACCTTGATTCCAGTAAAACAACCGACCCTGACGGTATTCCAATTATAGTACTCAAAAAACTTAAACCAAAACAACAAACCATACTTATAAAAATGTTTAAACGTTGTCTTAAGGAAACTAGCATCCCATCACCCTGGAAAATATCATCAGTAAGCCCTGTATTTAAGAATTCAGGTGATCGTTCATCCCCCTCTCAGTACAGGCCAATAAGTCTCGTGTGCGTCATGAGTAAGTTGCTGGAATCTGTGTTAAATACAGAAGTAATCAACCAATAACCTTCTTAGTGACACACAATATGGTTTCCGTTCTGCTAGATCTACAGCAGATGTGCTTACAGTTATATCTCTTAGGATTAGCGAATCTCTCGACAGAGGCACCTTTTCTAGGACAATTGCTCTTGACATATCAAAGGCCTTTGATGGGGTATGGCATAAAGGTTTACTTCACAAGATCTCCAGCTATACCATGTCTTCTCGATTATTGAATCATTTCTTTCTGATAGGTTCATAAGAGTAGTAGTTGATGGGCAAAATTCAGAAGCTCACAGTATTAATGCTGGAGTCCCCCAGGGGTTCATCCTTGGACCAACTCTCTTCCTGATCTACATTAATGATCTTCCAAATCACATCCTTACATCATTCGTAGATATTTTTGCTGATGACACTACCATCTATGGTAGCACATCTAAGACAGTAAACGACCAAGTTCTCTCCGATTCTCTCTCCTGTGATCTTGATCACATTGTACAATGGGGAAAGGAGTGGCTGGTTACTTTTAATGCATCTAAAACCAAGTTTCTATCTTTACATCATCAACGTTCTGATCCCCATCTGGCATCGAGTTAAAATGAATGGCTCTCGTCTTCAGGAGGCCTCAAGTTTGGACAGGCTTCTGGGCTTGACCTTTACTCCTGATCTTAAATGGATTACGTACATCGAATCTGTTTCCAAGGCCGCTGGAAAAATGTTCGGATCCTTCTATCGATCCAGTAGATATCTCACTTCTGATGCAATTCTCTATCTATATAAGAGCCAGATACGTCCAAGGATGGAATACTGTTGCCACATATGGGCAGGAGCTGCTAGAAAAGACTTGCCCTGCCTTGATAGAGTTCAAAATAGACTTCGTAGCCTGGTGGGAGATGTCCTTTTCTCTTGGCTGCAACCTCTATCTCACAGAAGAGATGTTGCGTGTTCGACTGAGCTTCAATCTATGGTCTTCCCTCGCCAAACTTTCACAAGAAACATTCGGCTAGCTGCAAACACTATCAATGATCCCCCTACTCTTTATCTGTTCCTAAACCTAAACATAGATTCCATGATCCAAGCTTCTTTCTTAGAACTGCACGCCTGTGGAATTGTCTTCCGTTTTCCTGCTTTCCAGCCGTCTATAATATGGCTGTCTTCAAGTCTAACGTGAACAAGTTTCTGATGAGCCGTTCCATTTAAGTTAACAAATTTACCGAACTTCCTTTACTATCGATTACTATATTGTCCTTTTGACTGCTGTAAACTCTTTAACCCTTATCCTTGAGTAGCCTATCGGCCTTGATAAGTGGTGACGCCTATATAAAAAAAAATTCTCGCCTTCGATTTACACGTCCATTGTCTTTGTTGTCTACTGCTGTTTCTCCCGCGAGCACGTGTTGCATTTTTTTCTTTTCTTACTCTTCATGCGCAGCTTGCCAAATTTGCATATGCGCATTTTTCTGCCGCTGCTGTTGCTGCCAATCTTCGCTGTGGCTGATACTTTCCACACACTCGCACGAACTATGGTTCATTTTGTGCCACGCGGAGTGTAAATATATTCAAAAATAGTTTTGCAATTTAACTGAAAAGCGAAATGTATGTGTACCGTTTTATCGGGCCTTGGTTAACTCAACATTGAATAACACTGCAAACGCGCGAGGCCATGTAAAACAAAAGCACTGGAATAATAACAGCATTAAATTCGAAACGGTATAGGATTAACAAACCAACAAACATTTTTTTTCGAATTTGGCCATTTTGTTAATGGCACTGATTTTCTAGATTGTCTCTTGAATAAGGATGGATGATTTCAAGTTTATCAACATCAACGAGTGTAAAATGGCGCTACAGAACTGCTTTTGAACATGGCATTCCACGTCGCTATTCACGTCGTCTGTATAAGCTGACTGGTAGATGAGAGGAAAAAGAGGTACTCATGCACTTATTGATCCGTGCTGAAATAATAACTTATTATTTAAAAAGCCATTCTTAACATGGGGAGAGAAGGGCGTTTTGTATCTATTCTGGACTTTAACCTTACAATCGAATAAAAAAACATATCATAAAACTTTAATTAAACTTGGAAATACGATCAGTAAGTGCATTAGCCCCAAGAAAGATATTAGTATACAAGATTGCATCCCTCCAAAAACGTAATACAGACACACAGTGCGCCCCAGACTCTCTCCTCCACTCTCTAATCGCCATCGCAAAACAATAACAGCAGTATATTAGTTGCTATATTTATAGAGAATACCAGCGAGCGAACCTATGTACCTATTTAATTGCCATTCAACGGCGGAAGAGTTATAATGTTTTTAACATGGGAAAAATCATGTTTCCCAAAAAACGGGTATACTGGATAGGAACAAAAATGAACATTTTTCCTCCACTGCCCAAGGACAGAAAAAGATGAAGTGTAAAATCCGAACAAATACTACACTCTGATCTTGGCCCAATGACCAATATGTATATTCAAGCTTTTAGACAGTTAATCGGTTATTATATAAAATTGTTCTTTCCTGTATTAATTAACAAGTCTACTGCAGTATTGTGTTCCTATACTAGATAAGAATTATTGGGTATTTGGTCGAGGGTGAGAACATATCGTCACGATTAATAATGGTGAAACTTGGGTAGTGTTTAATTATACAGGAGGACATTGTAATAACTACTGATTTATATTTGATTTAAAACGACTCTGATAGTCATCTGGCAAGCAGCCACTCTGTTAATGGTGCTTCGTTTAATTATAGGTAGCGATAGAAAGTGAAAAACACTTTTTATGACTGTTGTGAACGAGAATAATATTTGTTACGAAGGTCATAACGAGAAAATACATGTGATACTTTGCAACTAATAGTTCGTTTACATAACCTCATTATTATGATTAAAATTAATCATGTACTTTGTATGCACTTATTCTTATGTAGTATGTCACATCAACAACAAAAGATTTCAAGTGTGATATTCATTACATTTGTGTCACATTTATCATTAGATACAGTGACATAGTGATACAGCTAACGGCGATGAATGCAATTCACTAATTGACTATCAACTCCATAACAAGTAGACATGTGTATAAGCCCTATAAGCATCAATTTACTTCATTAATAAACCGACTGTAATATATTCTCATTAATTATTATCTTAAATCTTTATTTCAAGTTTCTAATATAACGGGTTGATAATAAAATATTCATTATCATTGATTTTCGAATAGTTTTCTTCTGATTTAAGCAACCAAACCATTCACTGATTAGTTGTTTTGTACAGATGTCTATAAATTAACAATCTATTGTTATGCTAATTCATATTTCAAAATAAATAGTTTTTTTAACGGATACGTAGTGGCTGGATTTACATATAAAAAACAATTTATCTTTGTGTCTGTATGTTTGAGCTCGTTTCCTATGGACCCCGAAATTCCACACTAATATAACTGTCTTTCGTTTCATTCTACTTCAAGTCCTTAGAAATTAATGAGTCTTCGCGACTAACATTTAATGCCTATGTGAAATATATAGATAACGTTCTCATTTACCTGTAAAGCACTAAATTGCCTCTCACCAAATTGACGGTTAAAATATGTTTCAGTAATCCTTTCTTTTGGTCTCTTAGTCTTACTTGATTCCATGAAAAGAATTCCTCTTGCCTGATTTTGTGTACAGCTTCATGCTGTTACAGGATGCATCATTTGTTTGTGAAAACCAGTGTAGGATGGCCATACGGAGGATATCTTATTTGTGCTGTGAATACTGTGATTTTGAATATTTAATTTGTAGTTAACAGTAATCTCATACCACGTGGTCCTGACACACCCATGTACAGTGTAACCGTATAAACTTAAAGATAATGTAAAAAAGTAATAGAAATTCTGAATTCTCATCGAAAGATTTTCGGGATCTAAATACATTTTGCTATTAATATTTTTGGATCTATCTAGCTCATTCTAAACGTATATTGCTCTATTGGTATTGTTAACTTGATTATGTATTTTTTTAATAATCTAATCGAAGAGGAGATTCTATTTGTGATTACACTGATTTTATTTTATTTTTACATACAAAAAGTGTTCGCCAGATTTAGATTATATTGATTATTAATGAAAATGTTGCGTTTGCGTTGTTCTAATAAAACTTATATCAGACAGATCATAGTCAGCCTACCAATAGTTTTTAATTTTTTATTCCATTCCCACTCAAAACAATGCACAGTGCCACTTTGATGTTCGGGAGATAAGTTGCAGGGATACTATGTAGGGAGTTGAGTGGCGAGATGTCTGCTCACATTTACCTTGAACTTCTGCATGACAGTACAGTTGGCAAAGCAGGAATGACATTTCAAAGTCTAGCAGTTCTAGGAAAGAAACAATTGGAGTAGATGGCTTTCTTACATCTAGGAATCGCTTCTGTTTAGGTTGGGATTTTGTTGCTTGTCAGGTTTGTCTGGGATATTTACGTCGAGGGGAGTACAAAGTTTTGTAGTTCGTCAGAGCATTCACCATTAAAATACGTGTAGAACATGTAGAGTGATGCAACATTACGTCGATTGAACAGAGGCTGAAGCTTGAATGACAGTTTAGGACCTATCAGTTTTGCGACTCTCTTTTGAACCCTGTCCGGGAGCGAGAGACTAGTAGCAGATGCATCAACCCAAATGCGGCAAGAGTACTTAATATATGGGCGAATGGTGGCAGTGTATAGATACAGGATACCTCAGGCGTAAGTAGCTTTCTAGTACAGTAAAGAGAACCCATTTTCTTCGCAGCAGCCTTGGCAATGCTCTGAATGTATCCGTTCCAGCTCATGTTCCTTGTAAACGTTAGGCCGATGATTTGGAAAAAAGTGCTTTCAGGTAATGTATCTTTAATCATATATAATGGTGCTTGAGGACGTTTCTTGTAATTATTGAAGGAAACATGCTTAGACTTGGTAACATTGAATATGATCATCCATTATTGTCTCCATCCGACCACAGATTGGAAGCATTCCTCTTCTTTTTTTGCCATTTCCTTAGATATGTGTTTATTTGTTTTACTCTCGTGCCTGTTATAGAGCGTGGTGTCATTAGCAAATATACCAATCTCAGAAACAATTTTATCAGGGAGGTCATTTATGAATATTAGAAATAATAAATGTACAATGATAGACCTCTGAGGTACATCCACACTTATATCATATTGTTGAGATGCACGCCCATCGAGGACAACTTGGATTCTTTTCTTATTTAAGAATGATTTAATTATGTTAAGTATTCGTCCAGGTGTACTGTATGATCTGAGTTTCCTTAGGAGACGATTGTGCCAAACCCTGTCAAAAGCTTTAGATACATCTAGGGCTACCGCTTTACCCTCGTCTGCTTTGTCCAGTGTATGGTATATACGTTCAGAGATTACAATAAGGATATCTGCTGTCGAACGAATTTGTCTAAACCCATATTGTTGGTCAGTCAGAAGTTTAGTATCTGTAAGGTGATGAACTAGAGCTCGGTTAATTATGGACTCAAATATTTTAGCGAGTGTCCTTCTCACGTGAGCATTATATGACATGTTTTTTATCGAATGAGAATTTAAATTCATAAAGTGCGTTTATCACAATAAAAATCTCATGCATTTATTACAGACATAAATATATAAAAAGTTTTGACAGAGAAAAACAGATGGATACAGAGAAAGAGATATATAAATATATAGATATATAGATAGATAAATTGAAATAGAAAGATAGATAGATAGAGAGACAGACAGACAGGCACAAAGAAAGACATGAAGAAGAAGCATCGATCATAATTACAAATATGTATTGATTTCCCCACTAAATGGTTTATTCAGTTGATAGACTGATTTTTCTTGTAAAAGATCACCACTTATCAAGGCCAGAAGGTCACTCAAGGATAAGTGTTAATGAGTTTACAGTAATCAATGGGACAATCTCTTAGTAATCATTAGTAATGGAAATTTTGAAAATTGGATACCTTCAGGGGACGGCTCATCAAGAATTGTTCACTTTGGAGTTGAAGACGATCATATTGAAGTCAGCTGGAAGGCAGGGAAACTGAAGAGAGTTCCCTAAGCGTGTGCTTTTAAGAAAGAAACTTTGTTCATGGAATCTCTGTTTGGGTTTATGCACAGATAAAGAGTGGGGAAAATTATCGGTAGTGGTTTAAGATATGAGGAGTGTTTTTCGTGAAAGTCTTGGAAGAGGGGGCGATAGATTAGAGCTCAGGCGGGCACTTGCGGTGAAAATAACGACAAAGCAGAAACAGCTCGCAATTTCTCTTTTGTGGGAAAGTGGTTTTGGGGAAAAGAAAAGAGTCTTCATTACTAGGCTACAAATCTATTTTGAGCTCTGTCAAAGCAGGATAAAGTGCTTCAAGCAGCTCCTGGCCAGATATGGAGACAGTACTCCATCTTTAAACGTACTTATATAGGTAGAGAATTGCATCAGCAGTGAGATATCTACTGAACCGGTAGAATGATCCCACAATTTTTCCAGTGACCTTGACTACGGTTTTGATGTACGTGTTTTATTTCAGATCAGGAGTAAATGTTGAAGCTAGAAGCTTCTCAAAACATGACCCCCCCATGACGATAGACATTCATTTCAACTGATGCCTTACGGGGATCTGAGCGTTGATGATAGAAAGATGGAAGCTTTGTTTAAAATTAACCAGCTACCTCATTCCCCATTGTACTACGGGCTCAAGATCAGAGAAAAGAGAACCAGAGAGAACTTGGTCGTTTATGGCTTTTGAAGTGTGCCATAGATGATATTGTCGTCAGCACAACTGTCTCCGAATGATATTAGAATGTGATTTGGGAGATCATATACGTGAATCAGGAAGAAATTTGGCCCACGATAAACTCCTTAGCGTTTGCAGCATTAATACTGTGAGCTTCTGATTTCTGCCCATTAACCACTACTCTTATGAACTTATCATTTTTTTTTTATATTATAATGTACTAAATTATTTTGATATTATAATGTACTAAATAATTTTGATATTATAATGTACTAAATAATTTTGATATTATAATGTACTAAATAATTTTGATATTATAATGTACTAGCGGGGTACCCGGCGTTGCCCGAGTGTTTGTTTCCGGGACGGGGGGGAGTTTTACAAAATGTTATGGTAGGTAAGTAGGAAGGATCAAACCCGGAGTCATGAGTAAAAGTAGGAAAATAAAGTGTGAAAAAAAAACATCTGCAACGTTAACAGTTCGGCCACCAAGAAAAGTCCATTCCAGTTGTTTTGGGAAAAAAAAAAAAACGACTACGGTAGGTCGGCGCGAACGTGAAAATATAATGTGAATTGTCCAGCACGCTAACCACTACGCCACAGAGCACTGCAGCTTAGTTTAGTGATCTTAAATAACTTCACATGAAAGAACTACGAAGCCAAACCGGTGTTCTCTTCTCAACTGTTCCTTGTGAACGATCCCCAAACGATGTTAAGTGGTGGCAGGGGGAGGATGAATTTATTAGAGAGAAAATATTTTACCACTTCCATTGATCTTAACCGATTTTGGCCGTGACTTCTCAGCAGAAAAAGTATAGAAATCTAAGATTATCGAGGAATTTGAGAAATAATAAGCCTTTAACACACCTCAGATATTGTTCTGCCGTTTGTGCATATTATATTTGTATGAAATATCTTGATTTTTAATCCTATTAATGTCAAAATCAGACGGGAAAATATGAGTTCATTTTATTTATATAGAAAAGACTAAATAATTTTGATATTATAATGTACTAAATAATTTTTTATTATAATGTACTAAATAATTTTGATATTATAATGTACTAAATAATTTTTATATTATAATGTACTAAATAATTTTGATATTATAATGTACTAAATAATTTTTATATTATAATGTACTACATAATTTTTATATTATAATGTACTAAATAATTTTTTATTATAATGTACTAAATAATTTTGATATTATAATGTACTAAATAATTTTTATATTATAATGTACTAAATAATTTTTATATTATAATGTACTAAATAATTTTTATATTATAATGTACTAAATAATTTTTATATTATAATGTACTAAGTAATTTTTATATTATAATGTACTAAATAATTTTTATATTATAATGTACTAAATAATTTTTATATTATAATGTACTAAATAATTTTTATATTATAATGTACTAAATAATTTTTATATTATAATGTACTAAATAATTTTTATATTATAATGTACTAAATAATTTTTATATTATAATGTACTAAATAATTTTGGTTTGCTTTTCGACGGTCATATGGCTGCTGCGATGTACCCTTCGTCTTATTCGGTAACTCTTACATATTAGTTTTACAATTCATTTCTTGCAGATACATGCACCTTCTATTCAAGATTCAAGTACTCGTCGTACTCATCCGGTAAATATCTAGAGGTGCACTCAATCCTCAGTTAATCAATTATAATTGACATTCCACATCTTCTTTGAATCAAACGAGGCTAATGCCAATTCTTTTACTTTTGTTGACGCGAATATAGGATTGTTTTCAACTACAATTCCGCTGATTTATTTCTATTTGTTGTTTACCTTCAATTTCAACTTAACTATAGTTACTATCTAATTATGTGGATTCATTTCCCAATTTCAAAATCGAACAATAGGGTATCGTATAGTTTTAATCTCGCATTTGATTTCAATCGAACAATAGTTAATTTTTATTATTTTACATGGATTTTTTAAACGTTTTTATATTTACTTTATCGCATTCATTAATTTATTGTAATTTTCCTGCGGGAGTTTTATTACTTTCTTTGGTTCTTTGATCTTAACACTATTATCAGTTCTACTGCACCATATTATTAGTTTTTATTATGAAGATATTCGTATAATTACAGCATAATTAACAACAAAGTAGTTATGCACTCTTTTGATGTGAAAATATCGAGTGGATTAGCAGGACTTACTTTGGTGGATGTAAACATAGAATTTTTTTAACGTAATCATAGAATTCTTTTAAGTTTCAATTCTCGTGGGTTGTATTTCTATTTCTTGCGGAGTAATTTCCCAATTTCATGATCTACCTCAACAGTTTAGTTGCTATTATCAGTGTCATGTATCGTTTAACGTTAACTTCGCCTTCGATTCCAATCACTTCCATAATAGTTGACAAAAAAGTTATTGCGGAGTTTTTCATTTTGATTTCAAATGATGTATTTTTTAAACAATACTAATAATATCCTTACTTTATATATTATTTTAAGAGCGTTTTTCGCTGTATCCAATCGTTAAAATTATATTGGTTTTAAAACAATTATGACTTCTTTACAGAACGTTGAATACAAGAGGGAAAAAAGAAATTCGCACAATTTTCTTATTTTAATTCAAGCTATGCCGAAAAGGTGTCGAAATAACTCTCGATATCATCGAAGCTTTTTACCCAGAAACCACTACTGAACGCACGGCACAATGATGGTTTATTTAATTACGTGCCGGCGACAAGAGTCTTGAGGATGAATGTAGTTGTCGCTCATCAGGATTTGACAACGAAGTCGAAGCAAATCCACGCTCACCTGTTTGAGAACGTAACACATACGATGATTCACAACCACTTGAGAGAGATTGAAAAAAAAGGATGTGATAAATGGGTGCCTCAAGAATTGAACGACAGCCAAAATAACCTGTGATATGCAGTGTCATCTTCCCTTCTTTTACACAAGAACGACCGAATTCTCGACCGAATTGTGACTTACGATATGGATTGACGCCGGGAAAGCTCCACGATACTTATAGAAGCTAGAGTTGAAACAAAAGAAATTCATGATGACGGTATTTTGGTCTGCGACCGGTCTCATACATTATAGTTTTTTTCTGAATGCTGGCGAAAACATAACGAAAATATTATCAACAAATTGATGAAATGCACCAGAAACTTCCCCAAGACCATTCAGCTTTAGTCAAGAGAAATGCCCCCCAATAACAATGCGCGACCGAACGTTGCATAACCGCCATTACAGATGTTGAACGAATTCAGCTACTAGACTTTGCCTGATGAGCGATATTCTCATGACCGGCAACCTACCAACTGCAAACTTCTCAAGCATTTCGACAACTTTTTGCGTGAGAAATGCTTTAAAAAACTCCATGGATATCAAACACGCGTTTAGTGACTTTCAACACCAGAATTCAAGATTTGTACGTTATTGATATGAATATAATTTTTTTTGCGTTGGTAACAGTTTCTTGATTTTTATGGTACTTATTTCGATTTTTTTTTTTTTTTGAGTCGAGATTTTTATCTTAACTTAAAAGTTAAAAACCGGAAGATCTTTCTTGTCAACTTGATAATTTTTCCTGTTGTTGTATTTATTATCACATTATTTTTTTATGTTTTATATTCATTTAATTATTATTGATGAGTTTGCGTCGTTTCTATGGCTCTTTGTTGCTAACTCTATTATCAGCTCCTTCGGCACCATATTATCATATTTGCTTATTAAGTAATTATTATTATAGATTAATTTACAATCAGGAATTTACTTAATATTTCCGAGGTGAGGATATATAGCAGACTATCGGGACTTATATTAATAATTGAAACATAATAACATCTAATATGGATGTTAATTATAATTTTGATTTTGCTTTCAATAAATATCTAATTAATAGTAAGAAACACTAATTCAATGTATATCCTATTACAATTACATATGGGTGAGATTCACAAACACACATATACACTAGATGTATACGGATTGTGTACTGATACAAATAATGAACCCTACTCTTTAGAATATTTGTTCAAAAAAGTGCAGTCAGAAAAAGTACATTGTCAATATTTAGCTATATGAAACTAATTTTGCTAACATCGTTTTGATATGATATTTAGTAGACTTCTTTATTTAATTGTTTAGTTCCAATAGCTATTAATAGTAAATATTTAAAAGTAAAATCAATATTTAATTGTCCAAATTTTGTATAAGCATTAAATAAGCCCCCAAGCGATGTTGTCTATTAGGTTTTTCTTGGCTAGTCTTTTTATATTCATTGTTTTTTCACAACGTTTCATTCGATGTTGACTCTTCAGCTGTATTGTGTCGACTTCGGGAATCTATGTATTGAGTTCAGAATTTGCACAAAATTTCAAACAGAACGCTTAATATTATCCACGGGAATAGGATGATGTAGTTCTTTCAGCAATAGTTGTGTAAAAGTCTTAAATAAATTGCTATTTCATTCTGAGTATTACCTGCATTTAAATGTTGTGAAAATAACACTGCAGATGTTAAATGCGGTGTAAAAAACTAAATAATACACTTTAACAATCTTTATCCTATAACTTCAGAAATAAAATATTAACACGCAATATATCGTCTAGTAATTATATTTAAAGGAAGATAATAATCGTAATGAACATATAATTGTTATTAGAGAGCGCATCTCAGTACAGTGTGATTTTATGACCTTTTCCTTGTTTATGAGTGCCATATTTTTTTGTTACTATTGTTTTTTGTTTTGTTGGTATTTAATTTCAGCCTTCCGTCACGCAAATCTTTTGGAACACTATTATTATGTCAAGTGGTTGCTTTTATCTTCCGTGCATTCTGCGACTAGACTGCTGACGTTTTGTTGGTATTTTGCCTAATAGATCTGATAGCAAAATTCTTTAACATAAGTGATGAGTCACTAAATAGCAAGGCCACGGCACTCGAGTATAATTGTTCTTGAAATGGATAACTTTTCTACTTTAAGCTATTGTTCTATAATGAATGCATTCATCCATCCATAGCCTTTAGCCTCGAAGGGGCATAGGCCATCGACAACTTTTTGTAGATGTTTTTGTAGCGACTGAGTTCTTTTTACGGGGTGAGGGTGCTGGACCACGCCCAACAATAAATGCATGGTCATTGATTATATATACATGAGAGTTCAAGTTTGGTCACTGACAGCTCGACCATAAAAGAAATAATGCTGTTTCATGCGATATTGTTAACCCGAAAAACTACAGACCAGCCTGATGATGGAAATTAACTATTATTATTAACAGTAAACATGTTATTATCATTACTAGCAGACCGCTCGGCGTTACTCGATCGTAAAATACGTTTCAATATAATATTATATTCCATATAGATTACGTATTATAGAGCATTTTTATATTGGTTCTTTTATTTTACCTAATATATATACACAGACACCGAAAATAATACACACCCATGAGAAGAGTTTATATCAAAAAACATAATTTATAGAACGAAATAAAAATACATGATCACCAATTTTATAATTGGTTCCCTTTGCTGTTTTAATCATGGGATTTTTCTATGCATGACATTTATCACTTAACGAATATCATCTTGAGGAATTTCTTGACATGTCAGATCAATCATTCGTTTCGCAAATATAAAGCGCAGTCTCTCTGCAATTTTAATTGTTTGCGCTTTATATTGGCGAAACAAATACGCGTTTTCTTTTTCGCAGTCTTACGATAGAAGGCCAGCTTGTAAAAAGACCTGTCAGCTGTTCTAGGACTGACACCAGCTTGTCTTGCAATGCCAGAGTCTTTACACTGAGAATCGTCTTTGACATTTCTTTTCACAAGACTACAAAATTCATTCAGACGTTCTGTGCACTCTTTATCCTTTTTTTTAATTGTAAGATCATTCTCCCAACGGAAGAAATTGGTATTGAAAGATTCCTTGCTATTTTGCGTTGACTTATAGAAGCTACGTGTTGACCCATGATTCGTCCTCGACAAAATTCTGATAGGTATAATGCTGTTTTGGGTTGTAGCATGCTTCAATGTTGTAAGATGCTATTTTAATGAGATATTCTAAGTTATCTCAGCACTATATTTATCTGCAAATAAAATAAACATATATTAATTTTAAGAAAAATATTTATTTTATGTCTATTGTTTTCTTTCCTGTCTGTGTAGTAATGATTCCAAAAGATGTAATATAAAACAAAACCTTTAGTACTCTACTCATAGTCGTTACTTACTGCTTCAACCTGTACTGTTACCATCTGAGCTATCGCACAGTGGATAAAAAGGCTAAAAATTAAACGATTACAAGCTAAGTATGTATAAATACGATTGCTCAAAGATTGTTGGATAAACTCCGTCGAAAAGCAACTTTCCTTTCAATGTTGACAATTTAGCAGCTATTTTTACAGGCTAAAACCAAATATAGAGTGTTGCCAAAGTCTAAATAGCCTATATAATAGGATTCAAGTTTGAAGATCAAATATTGAAAGGAGAGTTTGGTAGAGATTTTTCGCACACACACCGGCATGGTAACTTTATATGTAGAGTGAAATTTATTTAGTGTTTCCTTGTTAAAATTAAATATGTTTTAACTCTTTTTTTTACATGGGGGTCACCATTTATCCAAGGCCAGGAGCTGCTCGTGGATAAGTGCTATTGTGTGTACAGTAATCACTGGGATAGTATCGTAGTATAGTTAGTATTGGGGATTTGATAAAGTGTCATTACTTAAGGGGGCGGTTCACCAGGAATTTGTTTGTGTTGGACTTGAAGACATCCAAGTTGAATTCCGGGGGGGGGGGGTAGGCAAGCGGCAGAGAGTTCCACAGCCGTGCAGTTTTAAGAAAGAAGCTTTGTTCATAGAATCTACGTTTTGATTTGGGCACAGATAAAGAGTCGGGAAAATTATTGACGGTGCATTCAGCTACTCGGGTGTTTTTCATGAAAGATTGGCGAGGGGCGACCAGAGAATGGAGCTCAGACGAGCACCTGCCATGGAAATAACGATAAAACAGAGACAGGCTCGTGACGTCTCTTCTGTGGGAGAGAGGCTGCAGGAAAGAGAAAAGGACATCCCCCACCAAACCAAGAAGTCTATTTTGTACTCTGTCAAGGCAGGATAGACTGTTTTTAGCAGCTCCTGCCCTGATGTGGAAGCAGTACTCCATCCTTGGATGTACTTGGCTTTTATACAGATAGAGAATTGCATCAGCAGTGAGATATCTTCTGGAGCGATAGAAGGATCCCACCATTTTCCCAGCGACCTTGGCCACAGACTTGATGTACGTGTTCCATTTCAGATCAGGAGTAAAGGTCAAACCCAGAAGCTTATCAAAACATGGGGCCTCCCCTAAACGAGAGCCATTCATTTCAATCGGTGCCAGATGGGGATCAGAGCGTTTATGTTGTAATGATAGGAGCTTGGTTTTTTATGCATTAAAGGTAACCAGCCACCTGTTCCCCAACTGAACCACGCGGTCAAGATCTGAGGAGAGATAATCAGAGAGAACGTTGTCATTTACGGCCTTTAATGTGTTGCCATAGATAGTCGTGTCATCAGCATAGATGTAAACGAATGATTTTAGGAGGTGTTTAGGGAGATCATTGATGTAGATCAAGAAGAGAGTTGGACCAAGGATAGATCCCTGATGGACTCCAGCATTAATACTGTGGGCCTCTGATTTCTGTCCATCAACCACTACTCTTATGAGCCTATCAAAGAGAAATGATTTAATGATAGAGAACAAATTTCCAGTTATACCGTAGCTGGGAATATTGTGAAGTAGGCCTTTATGCCATACCTTATCGAAGGCCTTAGATATGCACGGAAGCTGTCCCAGTCAGCCATAGAGTATCGGTATACAGTACGGTGGAGAGGTACTTTTGTAGACTTATTATATTTCATATTTACTTTAACTGATACAACGGAGTGGTCGGAAGATCCCAGAGGAGATAGAACGGCACATGAGCATAGCTCCGGGGAAATTGAGAGAAAAAGGTTTAGAAGGTTTGCTTACTGACCGGTAGTATCGGGCACAGGGTGGGCTCGCGAACAATCTGAGTAAGGTCAAAGGCAATGGAAAAATCATGACAGAACCTCCCCTCATCATCAGTCTTATTTGAGTGGGTCAGCCATTCCACATTGTGGACGTTGAAATGGCAGCTATAAATTCGCTTATAATTGGGGGGGGGGAAACTGAAAGGTAATATGTGGCAATATATTTATAATAAGTTTCTACTGTTATGGTATAGGGAGTATGATCATAAAGGGGCGGTCGAAGATTAAGGTGGCAGTGGCTATGAGTGCATTTAACTTGATGCAGAAAGTTAAGTATACATATTGATGTCAAAGTGGGGGGGGGTAAGGAAACCATTACTACTTATGAGAGTGGTAAAAATATACCAAATAATAGTAAGGTAATTATAATAGTACGAAAGATAATAGTAATGAAAATTATAATAATAGTAATAGTACAACTAAAGCTGAAATAAAAAAGAAGTAAAATTGATAATAAAAATATACAATAAGTAAAGACAAAGTTAAAGGTAAGCATTAAACATAAAAATTAAAGATAATATTACCAATAGTTGTGATAGAAGTAAATTCAAAATTAATGTTAATAACAGTGAAAATGGAGATAATGGTAGCGGTTATAGTATAAATGACAGGGATAATAATAATAACAGCAATTATTATTATTATTATTATTATTATTATTATTATCATCATCATCATCATCATCATCATCATCATCATTATTATTATTATTATTATTATTATTATTATTATTATTATTATTATTATTACTACTACTATTACTATTACTATTACTATTACTATTATTATTATTATTACTATTACTATTACTATTACTATTACTATTATTATTATTATTATTACTATTACTATTATTATTATTATTATTATTAATATTATTACTATTATTATTATTATTATTATTATAATTATAATAATAATAATAATAATAATAATAATAATGAGAAAAACAATAATAACAATAGTAATAGCGTTAAAAACAATGCAGTAATAATAATGATAATAATATAGATAGTAGTAGCAATACTTCTACTACTACCTCCACCATCACCACCAATACTACCAATAATAATAACGAAAATACTGTTAATACTAATTTATAGGGGTGCGTAAAAGAAAGGGATACGGACAAGTGGGGGGGGTCAAAGTAGCGGGAAACGGGGTTAAGGAGTGATGGTAAGTGGTCCTGTACGAAATAAAGAAAAATAAAGAATATATATATATATATATATATGTATATATATAAATATCTATATATATATATATACATATATATATATATATATAAACAGAGATTTAAAAAAACACAGATTAATGAAAAAAATATAATAGATATATTTAGAATATGCCGGGAAAGCGTAAGAGTTCCGTGACCTTTGGTTTAAATTAAATTAAAGGATTGCTTCACTGGGAACGGTAGATTCAACTTTAAATTTCTTGAAGTTCAATTATAAAGGCCATCAAATGTATGTTTATATAAACAAGCCAGGCCTAGAAAATTGAATACATACTTTCTCCTTTATGAACACGAGGGATTGGTTCATCGAATCGGCGTAACTACTTAATGTAGTAGTTCTAATCTCCAAGAGATACAAGAAGCATAGTTTATAGCTGTCGTTTAAAGTTCCATATTTCTCCAAATATTTTGTTATGGTGGTCTTGCGTAGATGTGTTGGTATGGTGAATGCTTTATTCCTCCTAATTTGGATGGCAAAAAACGTTATTTTTTAAACGGAGACTCTTGTGATCAAAATTACCCGAAACTGGACTGGTTCAACTGTGTTCAAATCTAAGTAATATCAGAGAAGGAAATTGGAAAATACAGTTGGGTAAGCAGGGACCTGGAATGGAATTCCAGAGTCTAGCGGTTCTGGGGAAGAAACTAATGGAGTAGAAATATCTTCTACATCTAGGGGTCTCTACTGTGTTGTGGTGGGATTTAGCTGCATGTAGGGTTTGTCCAGAGTGTCTACATCGTGTAGACACAAGTGTCTGCAGTTCGTCAGAGCATTCACCATTGAAATACTTGTAGAACAGGCAGAGGGATGCAGCGTTTCGTCGATGACACAGAGGCTGAAGCTTAAATGCCAGCTCAGGGCCTATCAGATTGGCGACTCTCTTTTGAACCTTGTCTAGGAGCGAGAGACTAGTAGCAGACACACCAGCACAAACGTGACAGCAATACTCCATACATGGGCGAATGGTGGCCTTATAGAAGTACAGGATACATTCAGGTGTCAGTAGTTTTCTAGCACGGTAGAGGGAGCCTACCTTATTCGCAGCGGCCCCGGCGATACTCTCGATGTAATACTTCCAACTCATGTTTCCTGTGAACGTTAGACACAGCAGTTTTAAAGTTGTACTCTAAGACAGGGAGTAACTGGCCATTGCTATTGGTGGCAGACAAGGTTTCTTGCAATTATTGAAGGAAACCAGTTTAGTCTTGGCAGCATTGAATGTGGCCATCCATTTTTGTCCCCATTCCACTACTGAGTTGAGGTCATTCTCTAGTGTTTTTGCCATTTCGTTAGTCATGTGTTCATTTGTTTTCCTTTCATGCCTGTTATAGAGCATGGTGTCATCAGCATATATACCCAGCTCAGACGCAGTTTTGTCAGGGAGGTCATTTATGTATATTAGGACCAATAGAGGTCCAAGCATAGACCCCTGAGGCACTCCGGCATTTATATCACACTGTTTAGATGTACGACCGTCGAGGACAACCTGGATTTTTCTCTTATCTAAGAAGGATTTAATTATGTTAAGTATTCTACAAGTGATACCGTATGATTTAATTTTCCTGAGAAGACCCTCATGCTATACCCTGTCAAAGCCTTAGATATATCTACAGCTACCGCTCTGCTCTCCCCCGCTTTATCCGGTGAATGGTATAAACGTTCAGAGATTACAGTAAGGATGTCTGCCGTGGAAGGGGTTTGTCTAAATCCATATTGTTTGTCAGTCAGAAGTTTAGCATCTGTAAGGTGACTTAATAGTGTATTTGTATCCAGAGTTTTCTAGTGCGTTGTTATAAAAGGTGGAGCTGTTCTTGGAAATTTTATGGTTTGCAGAGAGGTTAGAAATTCTTTTGGACATCGAGGTAGGGATTGCTTTAATGACGGATCTGGCGACAAATTCGGTTTATGGTAGTATGTTTCTTTCTTTAGGTTTAATGTTACCTATTAGAAGTTTGAGGTACTTTTTTCTCTAGTGTTATAATACGGCCGAAACGTATAAAAAATTCTCTTAGTTTGATTGTGATCCTATTGTACATTCTGGGCTTAACCCCAGTTACCAATAGAGCGTCGTCCGTATAAAGACCTCTTTGCAGGTCGCTATTGCTGAATCTATGTTTATATATATATATATATATATATATATATATATATATATATATATATATATATATATATATATATATTCGTGTGCTATGGAGTTTTAATCTTACATTCACTGTCATGCCGAATGTAGAAACAATGCATAAATCAAATTAAGCGTAATAGTCAAATCAAACAAATCATATAATCAGAATCCCTAAAAATAAGTAATTAATTATGACTCGGTATACAATCGAATATGTAAATTAGTTTACATTCATAAAATCACTTGCATGTTCAGCAATGGATATAGTAAAAGTTTATTTTAATAACTTTTAGTAGAAAAGGTATCAATGTCGGAAATAAAGTCAAATTTATAAGTATATAAGCAGGATCCGTTAACGCGTGTTTCCGATGGAAGCATGCCCACTACTCGTAAAATAAATAAAATACGGTTGTTGGTGGTGGCCAACCCCCACCGTACTAATAGTAAAAACTGGTTTCGTAATAGACAATACCAACCTGTTCATATTGAAAACGTATTGAATATACTCGACTAACCTCGCCATGATAATAACTGCTTTCGGAATAGATGCCCATTTTATGAGGAGAGACTAAAAATGTATTTGCACCAAGTTCAACGTTGATACATCTTGTCAGCATACCAACCCGCAAAGACTATGAACAAAAAAAGTTGGGGTAGGAGTGTCGGGCTTGAAAAGTACACTTTCTTATCGCGCATGTGTAGACAGTGAATTACAGCGCATAATGATGTCGTCATATCTTGAACACTACTTGTCTCCGCCAAACTTAAAATAGATTTTCTTATTCAGCAGAGTCTAAGACTTATAGAAGTCGTCAGTTTAAAGTAAATGGTTTAGTTGGTGCTAAGGTAAAAAAAAGTATCTAAAAAAAGTGAATGCCTGAGCAGTATTAAAAATGATTCCTGGATAAAGAACTAAACAAAAAAACAACTATAATACCCCCCAAAATAAATATATATAACATGTATAAATATATTCGTAGGCAATGTAATTAAGCGGAGATTTTTTCTTTAGCGGTGTAAATTATTTGACATACAAAGAAAGTGAAAAAAACTAGTATAAATTATTTGACATACAAAGAAAGTGAAAAAAAACAGCTGTAAATTATTTGACATACAAAGAAAGTGAAAAAACTGGTATAAATTATTTGACATACAAAGAAAGTGAAAAAAACTAGTATAAATTATTTGACATACAAAGAAAGTGAAAAAAACTGGTATAAATTATTTGACATACAAAGAAAGTGAAAAATAACTGGTGTAAATTATTTGACATACAAAGAAAGTGAAAAAACTGGTATAAATTATTTGACATACAAAGAAAGTGAAAAAAACTGGTATAAATTATTTGACATACAAAGAAAGTGAAAAAAAGTGGTGTAAATTATTTTACATACAAAGAAAGTGAAAAAACCCTGGTGTAAATAATTTGACATACAAAGAAAGTGAAAAACAACTGGTGTAAATTATTTGACATACAAAGAAAGTGAAAAAAAACTGGTGTAAATAATTTGACATACAAAGAAAGTGAAAAAAACCCTGGTGTAAATAATTTGACATACAAAGAAAGTGAAAAAAAACTGGTGTAAATTATTTGACATACAAAGAAAGTGAAAAAAAACTGGTGTAAATTATTTGACATACAAAGAAAGTGAAAAAAAACTGGTATAAATTATTTGACATACAAAGAAAGTGAAAAAAACTGGTGTAAATTATTTGACATACAAAGAAAGTGAAAAAAAACTGGAGTAAATAATTTGACATACAAAGAAAGTGAAAAAAACCCTGGTGTAAATAATTTGACATACAAAGAAAGTGAAAAAAAGTGGTGTAAATTATTTGACATACAAAGAAAGTGAAAAACCCTGGTGTAAATTATTTGACATACAAAGAAAGTGAAAAAAAACTGGTGTAAATTATTTGACATACAAAGAAAGTGAAAAAAAACTGGTATAAATTATTTGACATACAAAGAAAGTGAAAAAAAAACTGGTATAAATTATTTGACATACAAAGAAAGTGAAAAAAAACTGGTGTAAATGTAGTAAAAACAAAGTGAATTAAAAGTAATGAAAATTATGATTTATCTGTTCGTAATTCAGGCTTAGTGTGTAAAAATATTTTTTACATAAAAGCAATAGTTTTTATGATTTCGAAAGTATAAAACAATATTTTTTTGCCTAATCACCCCAATGTAGACTCTGTGACACTTTGATGTAGAGCTCTACTACAACTCTCTTTTATAAAGAGAATCAAAATTCAATATTTCTTTTTTATCTTAGCAACTATTTTTACAGGCTAAATACTAAATTGAAAGTGTCCAAATGTCTTATTTCACAATCTTCAAGTTTCCAGACAAAATATTCTGAGTAGTGATTGTTAAGGACTTTTCGCACACACTATGACAGCCTCACTTATATGTATGTATGTGTGTGTATGTGTGTGTGTGTTTAATGAAAGTCTCGAATGTTGTCGGATTGCAGATTGTATAATAATATAACCCTAAAATCCAAATTAATATCAGTCTCAATATTTTTAGGACAATTCCAAACAGATAAAGAAAGCTCTATATACGAGACAGAGCAATAATGTAAATGAAACTTCTGAATTGCATCATGTATATTTACATTAAAGATATAGTTTGACAAAGAGTACTAAATTCTTAGATAGTTTTCTTTAATTCAAAGAGTTTCAATTTGTAAATAAAATTTCCAATCCATGTGCTTATAAGCAACATTTTTAATTACCCAAATCTATTTTGCAAACCAACCACATTTTTTCCATGAGATGAACTATTCATTGGAAATCCACAAATAAAGGAAATATGTTGTACTACTTGTTAAACAATAAACACATGCTTTAATTCAGAATGTTCATGCAAATAAATATATATTTCTTTTATTGTCATGTATTGAACGATTTCAAAGGAATACGCAAATTAGTTGATCATCAGATAGTCGCTCGCTAGTTCATAACTGAGTATATTAAAAAGTTAGTTTTAATAAACCTCAAATAAAGCCATTAGGATTTGTATATCAATGTTAGAGCGAGAAAAAACTGCGCTTCATCGCTATATATAGATTACTATTTTATTCACATTGGTAATTAAATTGGAGCGAGTGGCATAGAATGAGAATGTGTAGTTTTATTTATATTAAAAATAAAAGTATTAGAATTTCGCTGTGATCGATTCAGAATCTCAATTTCCGTTCAAATTTGACCAATTATTATTAACCTTAAGTGTTGACTTTACATCCTTTTTCTACTTCTTTTTGTTGGTCTCAATAGTTTTAGTAATAGTAGCATCATCATCATCACCATCAGTAGTAGTAGTAATAGTTATAGTAGTAGTATTAGTAGTAGTAGTAGTAGTTGAACTAGTAATAGAAACACGCTGGCTTACCGGTTTCATGTTCGATCATCGAATTTAAGCGACGTTTAGCCAGGTCAGTACTTTACAGTAACCATTGGTACATTGGTAAATATTAAGTGTAATATATATATATATATATATATATATATATATATATATATATATATATATAAATGTAAAGTTGGTTCGTTCTAAAGAAATAAAACCATGTTTATACGTAACCAATTTATTTGAAATTTTCAAACAACCCATTTTTAGAGTCGAGGTATGTTTTTATGTTATTAAAATAAATTTACCTAATTAAAATTAAAATATTAAATAAAATAAATATATTTATTTATCGTTTCTGCGAATCTCTTCTGTTGATAAAACTGAACTTCCGGTTCGATTCATTTCACAGCCACGAATCGACGAAAGGTTTAATTTTCTGTTAACTCGATAAGTAAAAAAACAAACAAAAAAAAAACATATTTCATTTGTTTATCTTCCAAATTTTTTAATTTACACATCTTTTCTTTATTATATAAGGCCAAAAAAAAAAAGTTTGTTGCTTGCTTTTGAGGGTTTTTTTTCTATATAAGATTACTCATACAGAGAGTGATCCGTGCTGAAATAATGTTATTATTTAAAAAGTCATTCTTAACATGGGGAGGTAAGGATGTTTTGTACCTATTCTGTACTTTAAGCTTACAATTGAATAAAAAAAAAAAACATATCGTAAAACGTTATTTAAACGTGGAAATATGATTTAAAAAATAGCGCGGCTCTCTCCATTAGCACCATTTTTATTTATTGTTGTTGTTTCACGAATTTTCGGCCAACTATTCCTCTGGCCTTCATGAAAAGAAGTCCTTTTATAAATGTTCAGTAACTTTTTCCTTTTATTATTCTTAAAGAGTAAAACTTTTCTTATTCATGAAAGGAGTTAAGCCTACGTAAATAAATAAATGTTTGTACACGTGACAAATTATCAATAAATGGTTTAGTTACTTTTTTAAAAAATGTTTGTAAAAGTGCGAAAGGCGACGTTACGTTGTTGTACAAACATTACTCCCATGCTTAATTTCTATACTTATAGGTTTTTGGAATTTTTTTTCACTGGATTATTATTGATTGGACACTAATTAAACAGATTATTAAGAAAAAAAATGTAAAAAAGAAATCATTATTTCGACGTTTGAAAGTGGTGCTCACTTTTTAGTTACAACGTTCTGATAAATCAGTCACCCATTTTGTAAGCAATAAAAACGCGGTATATCAAAACCATAGAAAGTAAAAATAATGAGTCTCTACCGCATTTGTAAGTCAGAAATATATTTGTTTCTCAAAGAAAAAAAATAGAGAGAACAGGACTTTTTTTATTGTTTTCATGAAAATAAAGTTTCGAGATTTTTAATTATTTTTTTTTTTTACTTATTTAGTCAGTTTGTGTTTTTTTTATTGTTTTTGTGAAAGGTGAGTTTTTTTTCAAAACTTTTGTTTTGTTTCTTTTTATTTTTTTTAAAGTATTATAAATTTCACTAACATGCTGGAGAAATGTTTAATAATTTGGTATTTTTTTAAAGTTTGTTGCTTGCTTTTGAGGTTTTTTTTCTATATAAGATTACTCTTGCAGAGAGTGATCCGTGCTGAAATAATGTTATTATTTAAAAAGTCATTCTTAACATGGGGAGGTAAGGATGTTTTGTACATATTCTGTACTTTAAGCTTACAATTGAATAAAAAAAAAAAAACATATCGTAAAACGTTATTTAAACGTGGAAATATGATTTAAAAAATAGCGCGGCTCTCTCCATTAGCACCATTTTTATTTATTGTTGTTGTTTCACGAATTTTCGGCCAACTATTCCTCTGGCCTTCATGAAAAGAAGTCCTTTTATAAATGTTCAGTAACTTTTTCCTTTTATTATTCTTAAAGAGTAAAACTTTTCTTATTCATGAAAGGAGTTAAGCCTACGTAAATAAATAAATGTTTGTACACGTGACAAATTATCAGTAAATGGTTTAGTTACTTTTTTAAAAAAATGTTTGTAAAAGTGCGAAAGGCGACGTTGTTGTACAAACATTACTCCCATGCTTAATTTCTATACTTATAGGTTTTTGGAATTTTTTTTCACTGGATTATTATTGATTGGACACTAATTAAACAGATTATTAAGAAAAAAAATGTAAAAAAGAAATCATTATTTCGACGTTTGAAAGTGGTGCTCACTTTTTAGTTACAACGTTCTGATAAATCAGTCACCCATTTTGTAAGCAATAAAAACGCGGTATATCAAAACCATAGAAAGTAAAAATAATGAGTCTCTACCGCATTTGTAAGTCAGAAATATATTTGTTTCTCAAAGAAAAAAAATAGAGAGAACAGGACTTTTTTTATTGTTTTCATGAAAATAAAGTTTCGAGATTTTTAATTATTTTTTTTTTTTACTTATTTAGTCAGTTTGTGTTTTTTTTTATTGTTTTTGTGAAAGGTGAGTTTTTTTTCAAAACTTTCGTTTTGTTTCTTTTTATTTTTTTTAAAGTATTATAAATTTCACTAACATGCTGGAGAAATGTTTAATAATTTGGTATTTTTTTAAAGTTTGTTGCTTGCTTTTGAGGTTTTTTTTCTATATAAGATTACTCTTGCAGAGAGTGATCCGTGCTGAAATAATGTTATTATTTAAAAAGTCATTCTTAACATGGGGAGGTAAGGATGTTTTGTACATATTCTGTACTTTAAGCTTACAATTGAATAAATAAAAAAACACACCGTAAAACGTTATTTAAACGTGGAAATATGATTTAAAAAATAGCGCGGCTCTCTCCATTAGCACCATTTTTATTTATTGTTGTTGTTTCACGAATTTTCGGCCAACTATTCCTCTGGCCTTCATGAAAAGAAGTCCTTTTATAAATGTTCAGTAACTTTTTCCTTTTATTATTCTTAAAGAGTAAAACTTTTCTTATTCATGAAAGGAGTTAAGCCTACGTAAATAAATAAATGTTTGTACACGTGACAAATTATCAGTAAATGGTTTAGTTACTTTTTTAAAAAAATGTTTGTAAAAGTGCGAAAGGCGACGTTGTTGTACAAACATTACTCCCATGCTTAATTTCTATACTTATAGGTTTTTGGAATTTTTTTTCACTGGATTATTATTGATTGGACACTAATTAAACAGATTATTAAGAAAAAAAAATGTAAAAAAGAAATCATTATTTCGACATTTGAAAGTGTTGCTCACTTTTTAGTTACAACGTTCTGATAAATCAGTCACCCATTTTGTAAGCAATAAAAACGCGGTATATCAAAACCATAGAAAGTAAAAATAATGAGTCTCTACCGCATTTGTAAGTCAGAAATATATTTGTTTCTCAAAGAAAAAAAATAGAGAGAACAGGACTTTTTTTATTGTTTTCATGAAAATAAAGTTTCGAGATTTTTAATTATTTTTTTTTTTACTTATTTAGTCAGTTTGTGTTTTTTTTATTGTTTTTGTGAAAGGTGAGTTTTTTTTCAAAACTTTTGTTTTGTTTCTTTTTAATTTTTTTAAAGTATTATAAATTTCACTAACATGCTGGAGAAATGTTTAATAATTTGGTATTTTTTTAGATTAGGTCCACCTCCACAATTTTCCTTTCAATGACGACATTTATAGGTTTTCGAGTATGCTGAACACGCAAATTGCATTGAAATTTTGCGGAAATAAATGGTTGTATTATGCATTGTATTCTTCGGCGGCCATCTTTTTACGTGCACACGCGCCATAAACAAATACACACACGTAAAAAGATGGCCGCCAAAGATTGCAATGCATAATACAACTTTTTATATCTTGATAACTACTTATTTCTGCAAAATTTCGATGCGATTTTCGTATTCAGCATAGTCGAAAACCATTTCAAATCGTCATTTAAAAAAAAATTGAGGAGGTGGACCTAATCTAAAAAATTACCAATAATTTTTAATCCCGTACGCCTCCCGATACATTGCTTCGTCAACATGCGACCATTTTATATCTCCCGAATACACTTCCGTATTTAGAAAAAATAAATAAATAAATAAATAAAAAGTGACCGATTTACCAGAACGTGGTAACTAAAAAGTGAGTATCCCTTTCAAATGTTGAAATGATTTTTTTTTCAATTTTTTTTCATAATCTTGTTAGTGTTCAATCAATAATAATCCAGTGAAAAAATTTCAAAAAAACTATCAGTATAGAAACTCCACCACGTAAGTAAATAAATAAAAAAAAATGTTACGTGCGCATGCGTTAGCCTTGACTAGGAGGGTACTAAGGGAACGACCATTAAATAATTCTTCGGGTCGCCATGGAACTCAACGCCCAAGGAGTAACAAAATAGTTTTCATGATCTGAAGAAATTTTTTTTTCTGAAAAGTGGGTGATCACTTTTCCATCTAAATTTAACAAAATGAGCACCCACTTTCTGGCCACCTGAGGAAGGGGCATTTATTTTCGTGTTTATTGGCTTAAAGGTTTTTTTTACAAGGCAGTTTGGTACGCGAATGCATATTTAACAGTTTTCGTTTATGCTCACGCATAGCATAAACAAAGGCTACGTCTGTGAAATAGAAAATAGTCCCAGAGTTCAGGGGTTAATACCATGCAAAAGAAATCAAACAAAAAGACTTTTAAGCCAAGAAACACACAGAAAGAAAAAAAAATAGCATCCATTTTTTTTCTATCGAATTCATTTGCTGTTTTTATTGAAAACTATTTTTCCCCGGATTTTTGATATAATTTTCCATTAAGGGCTGTGCGTCTCACGTTCGTAAATAACGACATTTTTTTTGTAGATTTTGGTGTGCTAAAAACGAATCTGCAAACCGTTTCCGTCACAAAAAAATAGTTTTTATGATATGAAGAAATTACTTTTTCGAAAAAGTGGCGATCACTTTTCCATGTAAATTTAACTTAAAATGAGCACCCACTTTCTAGCCACCTGAGAGAGGGGGGATTTTTTCCCATGTTTATTGGCTAAACAGCTTTCGTTTATGCTTACGCATAGCGTAAACGAAGGCTACGGCTGTTAAATGGAAAATAGTCCCAGAGTTCAGGGGTTATTACCATGCAAAAGAAATCAAACAAAAAACTTTTTAGCCAAGAAACAGAAAAATGCCCCTCTCTCAGGTGGCCAGAAAGTGGGTGCTCATTCTAAGTTAAATTTACATTGAACAGTGATCACCCACTTTTCGAAAAAGTAATTTCATGAATATCATGAAAACTTTTTTTTTGCTACGTAAACGGTTTGCAGATTCGTTTTTAGCACACCGAAATCTACAATAAAATATTTCGTTATATATGAACGTGAAACGGGCCGTAAAGTAAAATAATACCGGATTTTTTTGAGCAGATTTGCCGTTTAGTTGTACAAATATCCTCACACCAGGTAATCACTAAAAGGGATTTTTAAAAGTCGTCACCTGTATCGAGCAAAAGTTTAAAACCACCGATTATATGCCAGCCTACATCATGGTAACATATATTGAGTGAGTTCCTAACACTATTTTTAGTTTAAACTCATTTTCCCAAAATTTCCCCAAACTTAACATGTTCGATACAGTCTGCCGCCATTTGTATTTTTCAGATATACCGATAAACATTGAATGCTTTTGAACCGATTATACATTACATAAAAACACTAAAATCTTATCCAGTAAGGTAGAACACTTACTTTTCTTGCCTTTGATAACATTTATTTGTTATATATTTATTTTTTGACAACTTCTTTGTATGTGTTTAGTAATATAAACCCTTTTCATTTAATGTAACGTTTAGTCGGCTCGAAAAACAGTGTTTATTGGTGTATTTGAAAGCTACAAATGGTGGTGGACACTGCTGATTACTTTAAGTTAGAGAAAGTGAGTTAAAACTAAAAAAACTATACAAAATACTGTCAGAAACCTATCCATTATGCCAGCCTATGTCATGGTAACATATGTTCGGTGAGTTTCAGACACTGTTTTGTATAGTTTTTAGTTTTCAAGTTACTTTCCCAAACTTAACGTATTCAACAGAATTCGCGACCATTTCTGTTTTTTGAGCCAATTAAACATTTTACATTACATAAAAACACTAAACAATTATCCAATTAGGTATAAACGTAAATTACCTTACCTTTGCTTTCATTTATTTGTTTTTGGACGACTTTTCGAATCTGTGTATAGTAACCCCCTCCCCCCACCATCAACCAAATATTAATTACTAAATCACATTTTTTAAAACAACAAAAAAAAGCATTTAGCGTTTCAACATTTTCGCTACGTTCGGCTTCATCCACTGATTGTTGGTCAAGTCCAAAACATGAATGATTGACAGAAACTCTCGAGGATCCAGATCAAATTCTGCAAGAGTACCATTTTTTCAGTTTCGCCTTCTTTTTCACTTTTTGCAGTGGATTGCTGTACTAATATAAGAAACATGCATTTTCTCTTTTATTAAATTTTTCCATTACACCAAATTGAGCCACTGCAACGCGTGGCAGGGTACAGCTAGTATATATATATATATATATATATATATATATATATATATATATATATATATATATACAATCAGCTTTGTTTCTGATCCATCTGGATTTCTCATTGACACTAGATTACAGCAATGATACATAATGAGAGGTGTGCTAGTACCTGCGTTAACCTTGCTTCACTAAAATACACAGCAGGCTCTTTCATATGTAATATATTGATGATTGCATTCTTTGAATGTTCAGCGTAAACGGAGACGCCCAATATTATTTTGTTACAACGGCAAAACTATTTAACTTAGCTTTCAAGTGTGCCCGGCGTAGCCCGCTCGTAAAGTAAGTTTAAATATTATATTTTAATTTATGTATATTTGGCATGATTTGATATGGTGACTAAATCCTCTATCGATTCTTATGTATATAATAACTTGAGTTCATCCATCTATAATCGAAACCAATTGTGTGTGCATGTATGTTAGTATGATGGTCAAATGCGTTTGCCGACTGCATTGTACAAGACCGAACTTGATGCCATAACAAGAGCGATCTCTCTAACAAAAAATCTCGTCCATCACACGTTCTCTTACTAACTTAAGGTATGCGATTTTTCTTGACTACTAGTTTTGTTTTCGGTTTGGATTTTGGTTGATGGCACCCAATTCCTGGTTTTGTTTTACGGCCGGGCAACGAAGTAACACCTTCATCTTGTTGACAATTTTACGGCCTTCTCTCATTGCTCTCGCATTTTCTTTTACGAACAGGCAACGCCAGGTGCCCATCGCTAGTCAATTATATAAAGGGCAATATCTGTGTGTTAAGCTTTGTGTCTTTTTATGTCAGCTAAAAACTTTTGTCGTCCGCATCGAAGCGGCACGAACCTGGTACCATTAGAAAGCTGATTTCACGAATACACAATATCGAAGAATTCGAAAAATATTCCTTATTATTCTATGTAGAAATAATGTGGTTTTTGACAGGAAGGTCAGTAAAAATCTTGCTTTCGACGCTGTTTATTAGCCATGCATGCGTGAACGGGCGATCCGTTCTTTCGTTTTTAAAAGTTAAATTTTCAGCTTCATAACGACTGTATCGTCTTCGTGCCATCGATGAAGCGTTTCCTTACGAATTAAAATTTTACGAGTTCGCGTCCTGCACGCAGAATTTTTTTTTCTTTTTTCATTGACTACAACATTTTGTTTCCGATTTCGCTTCTGGCTGATTGTACCTAAGTCCTGTTCTTTTTTTACGACCAAGTAACACTGAAGGTCCACCGCTAGTCTATATATCAAATAATGTGTATGTTTATAGGCTGGCTAATCATTACTGTATGAGCAAAACCGTTTCTGTATTTGGAAATCAGTGATTGCTGCGGGTGTTTTCATGCAATTATAAATTATTATAGCTTTTATATCCATGATTTCCTTTGTTTCCTAGATATTATCAAAAAGAGTGTAGTATACCCATGAAATAACTCTTTGTGTGCGCGTGGTCTCTATGACAAACTTGTTTCTTTCAGACCACAGACGAATGTTTCCCATTAATTATGTGACTCCCCGCAGATGTAATGATCAGTTGATTCATTAGGCAATCAAAACTCTTTGTCAATAAAGGATGCTAATGCATTTATGAAATAATTAGATGTTAATGATTTACCGTCGAAATATTACGTTACCCACTGCTATTTTATGAAGCTTTTGAAAAATATGTTTGAAATATGAAATATTTTCCTGGTATTTGTGAAACATCGATTTAGATATTTGGTGAGAATCCGGCGTAAATGAGGAGCACGAATGTTTAATATTTCCAATACTTTTATTGTCATTGCGATTTGTAAAACTGACGGTTGTTACATAAAACTATCGATTGGTTGTTTGGGCCAGAACGACATTCCCATATCTTCCCTGATTGATTTAATAAACAATAAAATGTTCTTTACGTTGCACTGTAGACTATCGACTGTGACTTTTATCAAACTATTTTTATACAAACAGGGGATGGATGGTCTTGCCCAGGCGTAAACTGCGCTTAAATATATTGTAATCCATGCAGATTTCGTATATATTATTAAAGAGTCAGTTGACTATTGAATATTATATATTGTCTTCTAAAAAGTACTGATTTAAAAATTATTTTAAAACATAAATTATATGGCATCATCTAGAATCGTTATTCCCCGTTTCAGCTATCGTCTCTTTGATACGAAAGACTTAAAATTAAATTACTTTAAGCTACTAAATAATCTGTGCCAGCCAAAATAATAGAAATATATCAGTGTTGAAATAGACAGTTTGCATTGTAATTGGCGACATATTTCTGTACGCGTTATCCTAACAAAGATTTTACTCGTTATAAACCATCATTTTGGTATGATTACTATTTACTGTTAACTTTATTATAATGTGACCGGTAGTTTAAGTGTTATACTTTGAATATTTTCACACAGACTCGCACATAATCTACTGTTTTATTTATATTGATAATAATTGAATTGATGTTGGTGGACAGAAATCAGAAGCTCATAGTATAAATGCTGGAGTCCCTCAGGGGTCCGTCCTGATCCAACTCTGTTCTTGATCCATATTAATGATCTTTCAAATCACATCCTTAGATCATTCGTAAATAGTTATGCTGCCGATACTACTATCTATAGAAGCACATGAAAGGTCATAAACGACCAATCTATTTGGTTCTCTCTCCTCTGATATTGAGCATGTGGTACAATGGGGGTAAAGTGGCTCGTTACTTTTAATGCATCTAAAACACAATTTCTATCCTTGCATCATAAACGTTCTGATCCCCATCTGACATCAAATGAAATGAATGGCTCTCGTCTTCGGGGAGGCTCCATGTTTTGACAAGGTGCTGGGCTTGAGCTTTATTCCTGATCTAAAATGGAATACGTATTTCAAATCCGTTGCCGAAGTCACTGGAAAAAATGATGGGATCCTTCTATCGATCCAGTAGATATTTACCTGGTGATACAATTATCTATCTATGTAAGAGAAAGGTACGTCCAAGGATGGAGTATTGATGTCACATATGAGCAGGAGCTGCTAGGAAGACCTTATATTGCATTGAGAGAGTTAAAAATAGATTTCGTCCAAATTTACACACTAACGATTCCTATGAAATTTTTTTAGCGGATCTATTTATCTCAATATAAAGGATATTTGTTAAGTGCCTTGTCTGTAAGCGTTGTTGAATTAATCGCATAAATTTTGTCTTTCTTTTTTTAGTTTTTATTCACTGATTGTTTATTAGTCATTCACCGAAACTTGAAGGCAAGTTGTACCATTTTTTAATATATTCTTAGTTGCTCATCGTCGTAGAAAATCGAAGGTGTTTTAAAGATAAGCATTATAAAACACTGTTAATAATCCGATCATTTTATAATTAAATTAACTCTTCTTTTCTCTGTAAAAATAAATGTCATATTTAATTAAATCTAATTTCATGTCGATTTTATTAATATATTTATTTGTAAAATGTAATGTTCAGTTAGTATAAAATCGTTATACATCTTATTTATTTATTTAAATTGATAGCAATTTCATGCATTTAAAGAGATAACCTATTTTTGGTAAAATAACACTGGTCAACACAATATTTTTGGCAGGCAAAGTAAGACTGGTTTCTGGGGTTTTCAAGGGCGCTGAATCCGAATCTGACATTAGTTTTTTCAAATTGGCTCTAGTTTTTGAGATATCACAGGGGGGGTCGTTTGTCTGAAATCACCCATTCGCGACTATAGCTAAACGTACAAAAAACGGCTAAATAGTGCATAAATGTCAGATATTGATTTTTATGATAATCTTAAACCACAAAGACAGTGTAAAATCTCAATCTAACAAGTTAACTTAGATTTAACATCATTTCATTTATCCTATAACTGAACACTTTTCATAGATTTCGAGGATATACAAAACATTTGCTAAAAATTTGCTGAATTTTAATTCTCCAAGTGAAAAAAACATTTACATAATCAGTTATATATCATAAATTAATGCAAAACATTATACACTAGATTTTTAGTTACAATGAACACACAAAACAATATTTTATTCACAAAACTAAAATTGACGTTTATACGATTTTCGCTTGTGAGCAACTTTTGTGCAGTCTCTCAAAAGGTTCCAGCAGTAGTCTGCCATCATGTGCTCATCCCATTTGCCTTGATACCTCTCTTCCATTGTTTTGATGTCTTGATGGAATCTCTCTCCCTGCTCCTCACTGTAATCACCAAGATTACCAGGAAATCTGTCGAGGTGGCTAAACAAGAAATGAACTTTAATGCTCATATTTGCCCCTAGTTTTCCGTATGCAGTAAGCATCTTACGGACCAATTGCTTGTAATTGTCAGCTTCGTGATTTCCCAAAAAAGTTTGTCAGTACATCTGTGAAGGACACCCAAGCATTTAACTCAATCGTGTTCATATGATTAGTAAAGTCAGAATCCCTCATGAGCGTTCGAATCTGAGGTCCATCGAAGATGCCACCTTTAGCTTTTTCGATGGAAAGACCTGGAAATTGCCTGCATATGTACTTGAAGCAATCCCCATCCTTGTTCAACGCCTTAACAAACTGCTTCATGAGCCCTAGTTTTATGTGCAATGGAGGGAAGATGATTCTATCCCTGGGTACCAAAGGCTCATTGATGACGTTGGCTGTGCCGACTTCGAGACTTTCTCGTTCTGGCCAGTTCTCCCTTCTCCAGTGCTGGATTCTTGCTCTGCTATCCCACAAACAAAGAAAGCAGGGATACTTTGTGTACCCACTTTGCTGACCAAGCAGAAAATTCACCATGTTCAAGTCCACACCAATCAGCCATTTATGAGTGTTGTAATTCAGCTTTTCAAGAACAAATTTGATAGCATCATACTCTTCTTTCATCTTGGTAGAATGATCACTTGGTACAGGAGCAAACTTATTGCCATTGTGCAAAAGTACAATTTTTAGACTTGCTTTCGAGCTATGTATGAAGAGACGCCAATCTGCTGGGTCATATGATGAGATCCCCATGCAGTTAAGAAGTGCAGAAACGTCATTACAAAAGACCAGGTCGTCTTCTTTAGAAAAGAAACGAAGCAAGCTGCCTTCCCTTGTCCTATAGTATGTTACTTTTGTGCCAGAATCAAGAATGTTTTTCTCTTGGAGTCGTGATGCAAGAACTTCAGACTGCTCCTTCGACAAACAAAGGTCTCGCACTAGGTCATTAAGTTCAGATTGATTGAAAAGCTGAGGGCCATTTGAGGGTTCTTCATAGTCACTACAGCTATCATCACTTGATATTGAAAGATCAGCTGGAATCTCTTCGGTTTCATCGATTTCAGGCAAACTGGTGAAAACAGGCACAGGTAGATCCTCAGAGTGCGCAACAGGACGGATAGCAGAATCCAGGCTCGGATACTGCCAATTTGCTTTCTTGTGCTTGTTAAACCCCGTCATGTCATTGAGACAGAAGTAGCAGTCATCAAAATTATTGTTGGGCTCTCTCCCCACCATTGGTACAGCAAACTTCAACTTCAGCTTACCGTTGGTCCAACCGCGGAGACTTTCTACGCAGGTTTTGCACACCATATGTGGGGCCCAAGACTTGTCTTGGTCACCAAGTATCATATCGAAGTATGCTTTGTACGCCCTCTTGACAAAGTCTGTAATATTCCTCTTTTGTTGTGCCATCATATACTGTCCACAGATGTAACAAAAGACATCCGGTTCATATCTGCAACATCTTCTAGAAGAACTCATTTTCTCTCTGGAACTCATTTTCAACTGTGGAATTAAAAAGAAAATTCTTAATTACTGTTTAATTTATACTGCAACTATATTTATGGAACATGTTATTAAGTAATTACAGTATATAATTATATAAAAATTCTCCCTATATAAATAATTATATAAAAATTCTCCCTGAAATACTTCAATATATACATAATCATTATAATGATTCAATAATATCAGAAAATTATTATGTACTGCTTCTATATTGAAGTATTTCAGGGAGAATTTTAGCAGTTTAGGCTTATTTGGCGCTATCAGTATCTTCTAAACTAGTGCCAATCTGGCAAAATCAATGTTATATTCGTAGTCAGCGACCTTCAAAACCCCAGAAAACACTCCTAGATGGTCTGCCAAAGAAAAACAAAATTTGTTGACCAGTGTAATTATTGTTCGTTAAATACTTCCGAAATGTTACATTGTTAAATGTCATTATTGTCTTTTTTATCTATGTAGGGGGAAATTAAAAATGGGTAAATAGATTTCTTTTTACTTTAGCTATATCGAAACTATGGCCAATCGTCATATTTACTGTTCAGATGATCTTCTGCATGTTCGTTAAAAGATTTTTAGCGGACATACAAACAGATATACACACAAACGAGTTCGATGTTGATAAAAAGCTAGCAGGTATACCCGGTGTTGCTCCGGACTTCTGAATATATACTATATATATGCTATACTAAGGATATTCATCACTTTTGCATTGCTATATGTCAACTGTACCAATAAACTACAACAATTTAAAAAATAAAAGACAGTGAAATCCTACCTAAACAACAAGTAAATGCCATCGCCCCCTCCCAAAAGAAGAAATACCTGACGATATTCCCACCAGAAATTTCTGCAGCAGAGATACAAAGAAAATGCACATGCAAGATATTGAACTCTTTTTCCTGATTGTATACCATTTCTTAAATGCTGCATCAGTTTAGAAATATTTATGTACACGGATTTTGAAATGGATGTGTTACTTTACTTCTGTAAATTTCATTTTCTTTATTAAAAAAAAAGTTAAATTAAAAAATGAAAGCTAATAAATATTTGAAATAACAAAATATAAATTTTTAACCAAAATAAGAGTGTTTTTAATATTTTAAAAATGATTAATTATTACACATTGTGTTATGAAATGAAAGAAAATGACCCGTGATGAGCTCGAAATCAGACACGGTACCCAGTAGACCGAAACCCACGTTATGATATTGCCAATTCATCGCATACATGTGCAAGTAGAGATAACAGCATTTACGCATGCGTAGATTGTAATTGTTTAGAAAAAGGCCGAGTTAAATTTCAGCATTAAATTATCAAGCAGTCCCAACGTAAAAAATATGTGATTTACGTGACCCTGGAAGTAATAATATACCCCCACACATATCCTAGTATATCTATGGGGGCTTTGGTAACTGTATCTAAACGTAGCAATACAAAAAACAAAATACCTCAATAACTGATGAAATACGAAACTGTAATCGCTCAAAAAATAAAAAGTAACTAACCATCACAAAGAGATAAATATATTCTCAGGGTATTGAGCACTTTTTGTGTCTATATCCTAGTTTAAACGAATTTCTGAAATGCTGCTTGAGTCTAGAGTGAGTCGCAAGGGCCGTGTTTTTACAGTTCGTAAATTTAATATAATTTTTATAAAACCTTCAAATAAAACCAACTGTAAATTAGTCAATTGTTAAAATAACAAAACAGTATTATTGTTTAACCAAAATTAACATTTTTATATTTTCTTAAGAAACGATTATTTATTACGTTTAAAATCTATCAATTACGATATAAACAGTGGGATTTACTTAACCGTTCAAATAAGAAAAATCTTGTTTGAATTTAATTAACCGCCGATAAAAATAAATAATACAACGTACAAAACACAAATATTAAAAAAATATATTTTAACACTGTTTAAATGTAAAATAAGAAAAAAACGTCCGCTGGAAGGTGGGCTCGAACCTAAAAACAGTAACAGGCAACATCCTAAAACACTAGGCCTCGGGATCGCCATGACATGAGGCTGCAACGTTTTGTTTTAACGCATGGAAAAGATGAATGGTGTTCACGCATACACAAATCTTAAAATCGGCTAGAAATAGACGATTTTTTGACACCGTCATCAAATGTTACAGTTAAAAAAATATTTTTAGCCTTAATAATAATAATAAGAAATAAACTATGATTAGTGCAAGTTTTCTTGGAATATATATATATATATATATATATATATATATATATATATTATTTTTATAAACAGTAATCTACGGACACGCGTGTTTCGGAGCCCTGCTCCTCTTCAGCTTGACTGTTGTGGGGGATTCGAACACTGGCCCTTATGCATTTCAGTCCAGCGCCCTAATCCATTATGCTATGATGCTATAGACACTTTATCGTTTAGTGTTTTTATCGTTTATCTGTTTTCGTAGTTTTGTTGTTTATTTTTTAAACGGTATCAAGGTTAACGTCTCAGCTTCGGAGATCGGTGTTTTTTTTCTTAGAAAGTCGCCCATTTTTTATTTGCACGTATTTTTTATTTATTTATTATTTTTTAGGTTATTTTTTTAAATACATATATATATATATATGTGTGTGTGGGGGGGGTGTTCTATGTTCAGTAAGTTTACAGTAGATTTTATTTTTAATTAATCATATTTATCCTTTTCCGATCGATTTGTTTAGATATTCGTCTGCGTTTGTTACTTTGCTAGGTTTGATCCGATGATTGCCTCTCAACCCAAACCATAATTAACGCAAACTCCTGAGGGTCCGGGTCTAATTCTGCTAGAGTGACAATCTTTTCTTTTACCTAATATGAAACTAAAAATTGCCTTAAAACTTAAATTAAAATTCTTTCATAACTCCTCATGCACCGTCGAGAAACGTGTCCTGCTAATATTAAATATTAATATGTATATATTAAATTTAAATGTGTATATATTAAATATTAATATGTATATATTAAATTTTATCATGTACATATGGAATTTTAATGTCTATATATGAATACTTAACATTGGACAGGAGATTGCTTAGCTTTCAAGAGATGGCCGAGGTTCTTAAAATTCATACGAAATACATATATTCAATATCTTATACAATTTCGTCGCCAAAGATATTCACATTAAAGTAAAGATTATGTAGAGAGAGTTAAAATAAGAAACTAGTATCAGGACGTAACTTCGAAAATACTGACTTCTGTTTTTCTGATCCTATTTTGTTTTATATTATGTATATTTTTTTTTTTTACTTACTGTGGTTCTCCGCTGATATACTCATAATCTGTAAATAAAGTGGTCGCATATTGACGCACAAGGATTACACTTCCTCTAAAACTTAGAAAAAGCTCAAGCAATATTTTCTACCACGATTGGCTGCTGACTCATAACTGTGATCCTCCATCTGTCAAAAAATATGCGCAGAAAATTGCGTGTAAAATAATCGAAATATAATGATCTTTGGATTTAAATCCGTCGCAGTTTGTTATTCCACGAACACACAATGTTCTTATATTGACTGGCGCCTTGGGGGATTCTTAAAAAAGCAGTAAATCCCGATAAAGACACAACCGCTAGAATGATTAACGTTGTATTTTTGATAAAAATGTACATGACTCGAAGTTTTATATATGTGCAATTGATTACGCTTTAGTTTTTTAATAGAAAATGCTTGACTTAGATTTTTATACGCATTTACTTCCATGGAATTATGTCCTGTGTACTCTGACTCATGCTTACACACCCAAATAAATTACACGCCCTTCCCTAAATACATCATCATTTATATCCTCAAAAACGCGTAAGATAAAATCGATAGGAAGCAAAAATAAGATAGCAACAAAATACAAATAATTTGTGATATTTACTAGTTCATAAAAGAACGTTTTATAAACGGCATTATAATGCAGGATATACACAAAATTCAACAAATGGAAATTTATAACTATGAAATTTATTATTAAACTGAATATACAGGGTTTGGACTAAACTTGAATATAAGCCTGAGGAGGTTTAATTTCCTCAAAATATTATATCGTTCTGTACCTTTGTAGTCTGCAATGAATAAGTAAAAATTTTATTTTGCAAATTTTATTTAAAAAAAGTTAATCCAGGTAACTTAATTATGCAGTAGATCGGGCATCCCTTTAATATAATCGCCTTCAGCCTTAATCGCCTTGATAAAGGTCCGGAACTGGGAGCATACTTTTTCTACAGGCGTCGACTAGAGCTCGATGAATATTTGGCGGATGTCGGCGATCAGGTTAGCTTTGGTGTTATTGAAGGTCGTGTTGGTTATATTCTCGGCCTATGACCAAACGAAATAGTCCAGCGGGTTCAGGTAGACTTCTGTAAAGCAACTGGCCCTGATGGCATCCCAATTATAGTGTTAAAAAAGCTTCAACCAGAACTTGCTCCCATACTTACGAAACTATTTAAGCGCTGCCTTAGGGAGAAGTGCTTTCCGACTCCCTGGAAGACCTCATCAGTTTGCCCTGTATTTAGGAATTCAGGTGATAAGTCATCTCCCTCTCAGTATAGACCAATAAATCTCCTGTGTGTTATGAGTAAGTTGCTGGAATCCATATTAAATAGAGAAATAGTCAACCACCTCAGCAGGAATAACCTTCTTAGTGACACACAATATTGTTTCCGCTCTGCAAGATCTACCGCAGATGTGCTGACGGTTATATCCCACAGGATTAGTGAATCTCTTGACAAAGGCTTCCTTTCTAGGGCAATTGCTCTTGACATATCAAAGGCCTTCGACAAGGTATGGCATAAGGGTTTACTTCACAAGATTTCCAGCTACGGTATAACTGGAAATGTTTTCTCAATCATTAAATCATTTCTCTCCGATAGGCTCATAAGAGTAGTGGTAGATGGGCAAAAATCGGTGGCCTGCAATATAAATGCTGGATTCCCTCAGGGGTCAATCCTGGGCCCAACTCTCTTCCTGATCTACATCAATTACCTCCCTAAACACATACTTAAATCATTCGTTGACATCTATGCTGATGACACGGCCATCTACGGCAACACATCAAAGGTTGTAAATGGCAGTGAGAGAAGGATATAAAGTCGAAGCAATGGTTCTGTTGCCATAACTTGGATCGGGAGAGTGCATGAGTTGTACAGCGGCACATTCGCTTGTTGAACATTGTTTCACTTCCGGATATGATAGAAGGCTCCTATCGCTATTAGGGTTTGTACACAACTCGCCAACCAGTAGATGATAAGCACAAAAAAGTTAAATGAGTAGTTGAGTATTAAAAGAACTTGCTGTAATCCAGATTACAGGGATATCCACCAACATTATGTAGTGTGATATTCCCTGCAAGTAATTATCTTCTTACCCTGCGCTAAAAATACGACGCAACGGTCGAAAAGGTGGATTAAAGAGGCGGGACCATAGAAGAAGAGCACTTCGATCTGCAAAAATACGTGGGTTGACGCATCGAAATTTAGCAGTAAGAACAAGTTAAGCGATTATAAATAAACTAATTTCTTCCCAAATGGAGAAGGCATAGCTTAGAAGGCTGAATCTCATAGAACTGTACCATTAAACAGGGAAAATGCCATGTCAATAATAGTTCATCTATCGTTGACTTTGTTTTCGATAGCAAGCAAGCTACATTATCCAGATTTGTGACAATTTAGAAATAGCATTAGTAGCAAGTGGTGTAGTTGACATGTGCGTAACTACATTTTCTAATACTCTTTAGCACGGTATGAAAAGATATAGTCTCCCCACGAAACGGAGTAAAGTTATAAATAGACTCGACTACAAATTAGTAGTAGGGTTACGTGCTTAAAAGGCCTGTGTCGAAATGAGAACAAAACCATGTCAACGTTGAACCGATCTTCGATTTTGTTCTCTGTAATTATAATCTGTTGATCGGGAGATGTGCGGATGTAGAGTGGGCAATATTTTCTACAAAATAACGTCTCATCACACAGGCAGATTGTACGCTATCCTTTGTCTCTGGAGGCAGAACGCTTATTCCTAACAATATCTGTATATTTCTATGAACTTATATGATCATACCAATATAGATATAATAGGAAGGTACTTGTGCATTTAACGAGCCAGACATAAACCCGCATTTGCTCGGCTTTGTCCGGCGTATGACGACAACAGTTGGATAAAACCGAGCTTTGCCGATAAAATAAAAACAACGCTACAAAATAACTGTAAAATGAAATTGTAAAAAATAAATAAATAAAAAGCAAAAACCTACCGTTAATTTATGTTTTTTTATTAGTAGTAGCATTATTGTTTGAAATTGTTTTCTGGTTGCAAAATAAATACACATAAAACATTTTTGGTAAACAAATAATAGTTAGTAATTATTTTTTTAATGAAACGTTTTTTTTTTGTTGTGTTTTCAACTATTTACGTAAAATAACAAACAAAAATGAAACTAAGCGCGCAGCGTTTTGATTGGCTGATAACCATGTTTCGTCAGACAACAGCAAAACCAGACAGCAGCTGTTGACGTCATGCACCGGATAAAGACGAGCAAATGCTGATTTTTTTTTTTACATTTTCACCCTAAACAAGGCACATTGCCACTTTGATGTAGGGGCTACTATTAGGGACACAGGCCACAGGGGCACGAAGTAGGTAGTTGGGCAGCAAGATGTCGGTTCACGTTACCCTTGAGCTTCTGCATGTCAGTACAGTTGGTGAAGCAGAAATCTGGCAGGGAGTTCCAATGTCTAGCGGTTCTGGGGAAGAAACTACTGGAGTATAAGGCTTTCTTACATCTAGGGATCTCAACTGTGAAGGGGTGGGATTGTACTGCTTGTCGGTTTGTCGGAGGTATTTACGTAGAGGAGGTACAAGTGCTTGCAGATCGTCCGAACACCCACCGTTAAAGTACTTGTAGAATAAGCAAAGGGATGCTATATTGCGTTGATGGGACAGAGGCTGAAGCTTGGATGATAGTTCAGGACCTATTAGGTTATCGACTCTCTTTTGAACATTGTCTAGGAGCGAGAGACTAGTGACAGATGCACCAGCCCAAATATGACAACAATACTCCATACATGGGCTAATGGTGGCCTTATAGATGTATAGGATACTTTCGGGCGTTAGTAGCTTTCTAGCACGGTAGAGAGAACCTACCTTTTTCGCAGCGGTCCTGGCAATGCTCTCAGTGTAATTGTTCCAACTCATGTTTCCTGTGAACGTTAGGCCGAGGAGTTTAAAAGATGTGCTTTCAGATAAAAAGTCTTTGGCCATTGCTGTTGGTGGTAGGGTTACATCTGGTTCGTTAAATGCACAAGTACCGATGGGAATAGTCTAATTGATCAGTTTCATATATATTAAAGATCACGTTACATTGTTAGTGCTAATCGATACATACTCGTTATTGATATATTAATCATAGGTGTCTTTTTACACGTGTATGATTATGTTATCAATCATTTGTGTCAAGGTACATGTGTGTGTGTTTGTGTGTGTGTGTTTGTGTGTGTGTGTGTGTGTGTGTGTGTGTGTGCTATGTCAATTCTCACCAAACTATGGGTAGGAAAACAAACTATGATCAATGAATCGCACAGAATTAATACAAGAGATCAAAGAAAAGCTTTCACAACAGTAGAATAAAAACAACGCAATTCGTAATAGTCCACATGAACCGTGTTAAAGTGTACAGTGAACGTCAAAAGAAATAATCAAATGTTTTCGAGAGACTAAACACATTTTAAAAGTCTGCAGATTAATAGACAAATAAACAATTCTGCTTGATCTTTATGAGACAACCGATTTCTATCTGACGTCCTCAGTTTAAGCGTAAACTACAAAGTCAAAACATGTTTAGAAAAAGCTCCGAGGCATATAAATCTTAATAACGAAATGTGTGGATATTTACGAGGAATTCTTTTCTAAGGTAAGATGCAATACAAGTGTTGTGTTGGAATAGATGATATTCAAAATTATACAGACTTTCAGCAACCTTTTTATAGATACTGTTTTTTATAGATACTTAGATCTCATTAGATTGTAGGCGGTAAGAACGATACATATGTCACCCTTAAAGATTCATAATACAGCTTTATTTTATCACTTTTATTGATAAAAAAACAATTTGGGTGACTTGATTATGTAGTAGAGCTGACATTTATACAATGTAGCCGCCTTCAACTTCAATCACCACCTTGATACGAGTCCGGAAATAGAAGCCCATCCCTAAAAGTAAAGGTTTGTTAATTCATAGAAAACTCCAGAGCACGTTAAAAAGCAAAATAATCATGTGTATTTCTACTCACAACTACAACTGTGACGTAATTCCCCGAAGTTAACATTGAAAATTCAGAAAAATATTGTTGACCACCTACAGAAACTGATAAATTACCTGGTCTGATTATTTCAGTACAAATACACCAATCAATCAACTCACATTTCATCATTTTTCACAATTCTTGGATATGTTACCAATTTCGACAATCATTTTTCGTAATTGTAACCCACATTATCGCTCGCCGCCTTTACAAAAATAATAACTTTTATATATTGTTTGGCTTGATGAGTTCATTGAATAAACACCAATAAATTAACTCACATTTCATTATTTTAATAATTCTTGGATATGTACTAATTTCGACAATCATTTTAACATAATTTAACCCACATTTTCCCGGCTTTATGAAAATAATAAATATATAGGTTTGTTTTCATATTCACAAATTTCAAACCGCGAATATAAAATGTACGTATGACTTCGTTTTTTTTTTTTTTAATACAAAAACATCAGTTATTGGTGTCATCAGTTAGAATTGAAATAAAAAGAACAGAGAGTTCCAGCCTGAGAAAAAAAAGAATATACGCGCATGCGCACAAAAAAACAAAATTCCCACTAAGTCTTAATGAATATTTTACATGTAAATTTGTCGATGTCTGTATGCGATATACATGCATGTAAGCAAATATATTATTCGCTATAAACCACCCTTGGTGCATTAATATTATTTCCTAAGAATTTCAGTGCTATGTGACCATTAGTTTTATAAGTTTACCTGTTAAATATTTACACACACATACGTCTAATGTTATATATATATATATATATATACTAGCATTTCAGCCCGGCGTTGCCCGGGTGTTTGGAGGTGTATGCTGAGCAAAAAAAAAAAGTAATTTTTTTTTAATTTGACCCCTATTATGACCCCTTAAAATTTATAGTTTCGGGCTCAAATCACTTTATTAAGTTAGATCCAGGTTCAAGGAACCTATATCTAAAATTTCAAGTGTCTAGACCCAAAATTGTCGGAGGAGTTTGGTAGAGTTCTTAAAGGTCAAATCGTTGAAATTTGACCCCTTAACAACCAAATTTCTGGCTGACACCCGTCACATCGATTTTCCCAAATCTCAGTACCCGGTATTTCAAATTTCGAGTCTATAGACTAAAAATTGACAGAGTTATTGCGTAGGGAAATGTACACAGACAGACAGACACGTTCACTTTTATATATATATATATATATATATATATATTACATCTGTAATATAAGTTATCTTTCTTGATATGTTTCGAATACTTTAGGAATCTAGTCAGTTTGTTAGCGAGAATCAATATTTAATCGTTGATCATTCATATTTTTTATGTATTTATAATGATCTAAAATCGAACATCGATCCAGTATCCATAGCGACTAGATCCATACATTTTACATGATGTCGATAAATGAGTTATCTCCATGTATAGCTGTACATATAACAGACCCTCACAGATAGAAACAATACTCTTTTTAACTATGCAATTTTATATCGTTTTATAAAGTAAGTCAGAGCACAAAGTCATGACGAATATATGAAATTCATGTCAGTGAACAGCGTTAATACTTAGTTGTTCGGAGTCTAGCTTCTTACAGGAATGAAACCCGTGAGCTCTCGCGTATGTTCTAGAATGCAGCAGCATGCTCGTCATCATATCATCCTGTTTTGAGATTTGAACTTAAAAATCAACTAGTTTTTAGAAACAAATCTCTTCGGCACGTGCACTCATACCAGCGAGCAATCAAGGAGTTAAATAATATTTGAAATAATTTTATAGATACTCGTACTTTTATAGTTGTTTCTTTTGTCGTTAATGAAAATGATAGGCCGTAATCCGTTCATTACTGTTGCTTTATGTCTAGCAAGGCAAATAAAACAACTTGTGCATGGGGACGCAATCGAGATCTGTTGAAGTTCCAAAGGTTTATTTAGAAGGCCAGGTTTATCTAATGAAAGGAGAGATCAGTGTCTTACAATTCAATTCCAATCTTATAACTTCTTTTTACTTGTTTATCTAAGTCTTAATGAAGGCGCCGTGACGGCAGACACGCAGAGCACAATTCAGTTTACATTTTTTCATTTTACAGTGCACGTCGTCTGTACTACTTCTGGAGCTAAATTTAATATATTATTTCTCTCGGCGGCAAATCTATGCCATATGATTCAAATTGACACCAATATTTATAGCGCACTTTGTTAAAGAACCTAAACATTTTTATGGTTCATAATAGATGTTTTGTTTCATTTCACCATTACGATAGAATTTTATACATAGTTTCTACATTCTGCACTGCGTGGAATTTAATATGAAAATAATCTAGCATGCGCAATATATATATATATATATATATATATATATATATATATGTGTGTGTGTGTGTGTGTGTATGTGTGTGTGTAAGTGTGTGTTCTGAAAATCTCTACCATATATATAAGAAATTCGTTTCTTATCGTTGACCACTTTCAGCCGAATTAAAGTGGGTCAATTTAGCTCTTATGCATAGATCCCCTTATAACGATTAGATCACTGTCTGACTGACGTAAATGAACATATAAAATTAAAATGTTCACGCGATTAATGGTAGCCGAATTTATATGGTCTTAGCTAATCGAGCCAGAGATGTCTTGTGCTGCGGGTTCGAATCATCCAACTTGTGTTAATCGTGACAGCCTGCACACTGAAGATTCCTGAAAGGATGAAACACTAGTGTTTGTAGGTATTTAATTATTATAGAAAAAAATAATTATGCAATTTAGGTAAACAAAATTATTCCTTTTCCAATTACTGTAATCATCGCGCTATAGAACCCGTGGCGAAGTGGTAATATTATTTGAAAAAATCAATTTTAAAATGATATTCTCCTGAATTTAGAAGGTTCAATCTCCAGTGTCAGCGACCGAAAAATACAATTGCGAATTACGTATGGCTTACATCGAGTAATAACTCACGGAACGCGATTATGCTACCCCCATTAAGTAAATAAAAAGCTTCCGTTCGAACTGTCGTGCTGATTATCGAGTTTAAAAGAAGTATTCCTAAGTTCAACGAGATACACTTGAAGTGGGTCGTAGCTTACATCGACCACAATGACACAAAAGATGAGAATAGTAAGTCGAAGATTCCAAATAATATGAATAACCAATCTTCTTATAAGAAATCAGAAGCTGAAATGACTTTTTAAGAAAAGCTCGCCCTGTAGTTCCATGATATGTATAATTCTGCGCACACAGATGTATATACATATTTGTAAATATATATATATATATATATATATATATATATACATACATATATATATATATATATATATATATATATATATATATACATCGGTGTGGAGCAAAAGTTTTCGTTAAATCTGAAAAACCTCGGAGATAAAATTCATAAAAAACGAAATTAACATACCACCACAATACGCATACATACTATTTACTAGTTCGTCTCAAAATGTAGTTTATAGAGGGCAATGCTCTGCAAATTACTAACTGACTGGCACATATTAAAGCAAATTTGGATATTATATAATTATATATTGATATGATATCACAATTATCATAAGAACAGTTTAATGAGATATCCTGGCTTAATATACAGGTTTTGAACTAAATTTGAAAATATAACATAAGAAATGAAGAATTTTCCAAATATTATATTTTGAGAAACTTTATTCTGATTTAATTTATGTACGTTACAATATAATGCAATACTTTAAAAGTATGTCATAAAAGATACACCTATATATGTTATTAATAAAAAAGTGAACATTCATAAATCACTACATTTTTGCCTTAATTTCCTTCAATTTTTGAAAATTTTCGATTCACCCTGTTCCCATACAAATTCTAAAGCGTAATGGAATGTTGAGACGACTCGCTTTCATCCAGATTACAGGAATATCTAATGACAACAGATATCTTCAGGTTTATATAGAGATATTTATCATTTTACCTCTTATATTGAAAAGATGTGACACCGGAGTCAGAAGGTAGGATTCAACATCCAGCCTCCTACAAAAAAGTTCACTTTGACTAGCAAAAAGAAAATAAAATAAATAAATGAAAAACGTCATCAGAATTCAGTAATACTAGCGTTTTTGGTGATTAGCAATAACTTATTGGCAACGAGGAAAAGATCAAATTTGTTTAGGCTAAAACTTAATGAACTGAATAAGACCAACAACATATCACTTCAAACAGGGAACAGTCAATACGTTTTTAATGTTGGTACCGCGAGAGAAACAAACTATACTATTTAGATGGATTCGCTGAATGTAATGTATTTGTCTGTAATACACTTGAAAATGACGTGGACTATAACTAGATAAATTAATAGGATAGGAACGTTTATGAGATCGGAGACGATATTCGAAAGATTCGGGAAAAGCTTTAGATAAAAACATATTATATTGGCCATATCTTACGCCTCTGTGTGTTTTTAGTTGTTTCCTTTACAACATAGTTTATTTTTTATTTAAATATTGTTATTTATATAAGGTTCGGATAACTGCGAACGCTTGTTATGTAATCTATTCTGTATTTAAAAAAACATTTTTAGCTATTATTTAAAACAATGATTTTTTTCTTCGAAAATGTAACTGAAGTTCTGAATAATAGAATAATAATTTTCCATTAACAAAACTAATATTATGCTATATTGTACTATTGATTGCAACGTAGCTCTTCCTGTTATTTCATGCGACTTAGCTATTAGTGCTATTTTACTATTTGTTATGAAATATTCTTATATAATTTCATGATTTGGTTTTTAATAAATTGATAAATTAGTCATTTCTGTGTGAAATTTATTCAAAACTAAATTATGATTTTCTTTTTATCAAATAGTTGTTAAAAATCGCGAAGCGTATTCCGGAACACAATACGCATTTAAAAGGATACACGATTTCTAGGAAATTTCTTAGTGAAGTGAAGATTATAAAAACTTTAAGAACTACTGCCTAGACTAAAACTTCTTATTATACTCTATCTATTGTCTATCGACACAAAAAAGGAGGTTCATGGAAAAGCATAGCGGCGTATTTTTATAAGAGTATATGATCATATCGATACTGATATTACATGAATATTTTATCAATCGCAGTTATATTAAATATTAAATGTATTAGTGTTAAGCAATACATATTCATTGTTGATATTGTATTCATGGCTCTATTTTTACACGTGTAAATTAAAGCGATCAATCATTTACTGCTAGTGTATAACTATAGTGTAAATATTTGGCTAACGATAAATAATTGCAAACTGTGATAGATGAATGTAATACAATTAATAAAATAGATTGCAGTAAAAGCTTTCAGAGGGCAGAAAAAACTATGCAACGCATTGCAGCTCAAGCTAATTGTGACAAAACATTTCGAAAAAAATAGATGTGAAAGTACCTGCTGCGGAGACTTCAGACTCAATCGTGATTAACAGAACATTGATCAAATAATGTGGTTCGTCTGTAATTAGTACATACAAGTAGAGCAATAGATTTCGGTGCTAAGTAATAATCAGTTCTAATGTAATGCTTTGTTAACTGTTCAATCTGCATGCAATACAAAGTGTATAATTACAATCACTTAAGACTTTTCCGCGATAATACCTGACAGAAAGCAAGTTATTCATCTGAATACAGCAAAACACATAGAAAAGGTCGAAAGTAACATCGGTATATACGTATGGACATTATGTTTGTTTTTACAAACGAGTAACCACCTATAAAGTAAATAATGCATATTGGCGACAATTAAGAAAACATTGCTTTTCTCAAGTGGGAATATGTGTGTGTGTGTGTGTGTGTGTGTGTGTGTGTGTGTGTGTGTGTTATTATCTTATAGAATGCAGGAAACCGGATTCTGAAGTGATGTGACGTATGATCAAAATTAGATAAATGAAGGAAAGTATTGTAGGTTTAGTGCAATGCTTTTGTTCTTCAGATATCTTCATTTTCCAAAAACAATTACTCATACAAGTCAGTAAATATGGATTTATAGCTTGATATAACCGGAGGCAAACTTAGTGAAAAATAGTTTTATTTGAAATGTTATTATTTTAAGTGACTTGAGTGAAATTCTAATGTATGTTTTTTTCTCCGACGAGGAAAACATTTTCGCGTAGTATTCGGTTTAGTATTTTCTATAATCTGTTTAAATGAAGTACCGTAATATTGAAAAATAAAAGATATTTAAATATATATAAACATACACATTAATTTTCCCATCTCATAAAGAAACATTTTTAAATTAACAAAAAAAATCATTAAGAAATTTATTTGCGGGTTTGAAAGTACATACAAAAAAACGTAAATTTTCAAGTCTTATAAAATACTTTGCAAATAGTGAAACAAAAATAAGAAATTTACATACGGAGTCTGAACCTGCAGACAACTTTATGCAAAAAAAAACAGCAACGGCAAAGACACGCTATCAACTTAACCACATAAGAACATTCACGGCGCGTTGTTCTATCATTGTTGCTAAGCGATGGCATGGAAAAATGCTTTACTGACGATAAATAAATTAAAATAATGGTATATAATACGGCGATAATCGGAAGTAAAGCTTGACACAAGAAACATAAGTGAAAATTGTTTGTTTCTAGATATTTTACAAATATTTTTTTTTGTTTTGCATTTTATGACAGTGCTAAAACTAGCAAAGTTTAGCTTAAATTTGCTAACATATTTCTTTCCTCTGAAAAGAAGATTTTGCATTCTTTGAAACTCCGGGGAATAAGGATTAATTATTTATGTTTGAGATATTCTGTCGAAAAAAATTTTTGCTATATAAATTTTAATTTACAATTTTCATTTATGCTTCACACACGCACACACACACGCACACCCACGCCCACACACGCATACCTATATCTCTCTTTCTCTCTCTCTCTCTCTATATATATATATGTATATATATATGTATATATGTATATATATGTATTTTATGTATATATATATACATATATATATACGTATTTGTATATTATTAAAATAAAACTGTAACTTATAATTCATTAAGTTATCCTCCTATTTTCCTCCTCTCTTTCTTTCAACTACAACGCCCGACAATTCAAAAGATAATAAATAATTAATAATTATAAAAACAGAAAAAATATTTTTCAATCCCTCCCACCCAGCTAATTATATTTATATACATATATATATATATATATATATATATGTATATATGTGTATATGTATGTATATATATATGTGTATGTGTGTGTATTTGTATGCATGTGTATATGTATTTATATATATGTGTGTATATGTATGTGTATATGTATATATATATATGTGTGTATATTTACGTATTTGTGTATATATATATACTCAGGCATGTGCTCTTCCCCCATTAACATATGTGTATCTGCTGTACATATGTATGCGTGTGTTTGTATTTGTGTATGTGTGTTGTTTACTTATCATAAACTTTTCCTTAATTTTATTTATCCATTATTTAAGTTACTTACTGACATTTTCACCTATTTTATCAAAATAAACCTGTAACGTATAATTTCTACCTGCCCGGCTAATTTATATATATATATATATATATATATATATATATATATATATATATATATGTGTGTGTGTGTGTGTGTGTGTGTGTATGCATATATTTATGTATATATGCATGTATATATATGTATATACGTATATATATATATGTTTACGTATTTGTGTTAATATATACTTAGGCATGTGCTCTTCCCCATTGATGTGTGTCCGTACGTTGTACAGGTGTACGCGTGTATGTGTATTTATGTGTGTGTGTAATTTACTTAAATAAACATTTCCTTGATAATCTTTTAATTTTTTAATTTATTATCTTTTTTTACTTACTGATATTCTTACCTATCATTATACTATCAAAATAAGCCTGTAACGTATAATGCATCAATTTATCCTCCTATTTTCCTTCTCTTTTTTCCTTTTTTATAAATAATAAACAATAATAAATATTTTTCAATCTCTCCCCGCCCGGCTAAATCCCTTTAAACCCCATTTGCAACCCGTTCTTTCCTCCTCCCACCACACCATGTCCACTAACATTAACTCTCTAACCTGTGTCCATCGTGATCCTTTAAATTAACTGTTACGTATGCCGTTATAAATAAGAATAGCGTATTTTAATTTTAAACCTTTATAAACTAAAGAAAACTATATAAGAATTAACACATAATTAATATTTAATTATAAACCCCTCTCTTATTATATACTCCTACTACTTTAAATTCCAACGTCCTTTCCCTTCCGCTCCCCCTTCTTTTCTAACCCCCCTTCATCTACGATTTTTCCATTCTTATTTGATATTATAACTTTGTCCATCTATGAATTCTGACGATGCTAGTTGGATATTTCCTCTCTTTGAGGATCTTCCTCTAGCTGAAACAATATGTAAACTAAGTCTGGGCTCACAGTAATTAATTTCCTATATACTGCTCTGGCTACACATTGAGCACTCTAGTCCGGTTTTTTCACCACTGGTAAATATATATATATATATATATATATATATATATATATATATATATATATATATATATATGTACTTGCAGGTCGCCCGGATTGCGGGTTATATAATAAGTTAAAATATGATATTTTGATTAATGCAGCTATGGTGTTTATCATTTTATTATATTGGACCCAATATATACGCATAGTAATGGCTTCAAAAGTAGAAAAAATGACTCGGGCGCCACCACCGAAAATAAAAACCAAAACGTTTGGCTTACACTTCACCTTTTCCTTTGACGTTAATGGCTTTACTATGAAGAGGTGTTACCCGAAAGAATAAAAATAAAAGCATGTACCAATAGCTATTACGTTACGCATGCATATTCGTTATGTAGTCGTTCGACCTTCATCTGGCAAATTTCATTTTTGTATTGTTTACAAATTTGCATATATTTTCCCTTACAAGAGCCCAAATATAAAGTTTCTAATCAGTTCAAATGCACTATATATAAGATTTCATTTATGTTGACCAAAAACTGACAGAAGAGTTTGGTAGGCAAATATGTATACGCATACATAAATATACATAGAAAGAGGGTTGTGTTTACGATAAACTTTTATACGCAAATATCACGTAAGTATAAATCATGTAGAATATTTGCATGAATATAATTACACGTAATAGTTAACTAAAGATGGTCATCTCATGAAAAAAACGAAAAAAATCTAATAGTGAATTAATAAAAATGAATGTTTAAAATAACACGCAAATTAGCTAGATCTTTTGCAAGTGAATTAAATTTCACGACACATATATTACAAGGTTTGATTTTTTAAAAATAAATAATATAAAAAAAACGGATATAGGAGTATAGATAGAAGATAGAGAGAAGGATTGAAAAGAATCGATGAAAAATAAACTTTATATTGATATGAAATCTGCATGAATTAAAATAATGTATTTATACGAATGTAACGCCGGGCGTACCTGCTAGGTTGGATAAATTATTTAGCAGTTTTGACAAAAAAGCTGCAATAATATCAGATCGTCTCAATTTACGCTGAACATCCACAGAATGCCAACATCAATCTATTACATATGAAAAAGTGCAACAGGGAATTTCCTCAGCTCCCGCTAGTATAAATGATTATCAGTGGAATAACTTAATGCGAATATTAAAGAACTAAAACTCAGCCGACAGAAAATTTCCGGAATAATAAAATTGATCTGAACTGTATTAATCGTAAAATGAATGAATGTAGTTACTCGTAAATTTGGAAATAGACATAGGCGATTATAAGCACTTTATTGTGTGAACTTGGATGACATAAAAATAATTTACTAATAATTGACTTCTGTATTTAACTATGACACTACTTAATAAAATGTTTTTCTGTACTTTTATTATAAACTCCATATCAAATATTATAATTATATACTTAAAAAGTGCAGAATAAATAATATATATATATATAATAAACATTGAAATATACTAATTTAATACGTTATTTGAACTATCAATTCACACACATTACACACACAAACACACAGACACACACAGACACACACACACACACACACACACACATATATATATATATATATATATTTTTTTTATTCAATTTTCACCCCAAACAACGCACAGTGCCACTTTGAAGCAGGGGGCTACTATTAGGGAATTAATTAGCGGGGTCATTATGAAGGGAGAAGAGTAGAAAGATGTTTGTTAACATTACACTTGAACTTCTGCATATCATTGCAGTTGGGAAAGCAGAATCCCGGAAGGGAGTTCCAAAGACCCGCAGTTCTGGGGAAGAAACTATTGGAGTAAAAGGCTTTCTAGCACCTAGGGATCTCCACTGTAAATGGAAGAGACTTAGTAGCTTGTCGGGTTTGTCGGGGGTAGTTACGTCGGGGAGGTACAAGTGTTTGCAGTTCGTCAGAGCATTCACCATTAAAGTATTTGTAGAACAGGCAGAGGGATGCAACATCTCGTCGTTGGGACAGAGGTTGAAACCTAGATGACAGTTCAGGACCTATCAGGTTGGCGACTCTTTTTTGAACCCTGTCCAGGAGCGAGAGACAAGCAGCAGATGCACCAGCCCAGATGTGACAACAGTACTCCATACATGGGCGAATGGTTGCCTTATAGAGGTATAGGATACTGGCAGGCGTAAGTAGTTTTCTAGCACGGTAGAGGGAGCCAACCTTCTTGCAGCAGCCTTGGCAATGCTCTCAATGTATCTATTCCAGTTCATATTCCCTGTAAACGTTAGGCCGAGGAGTTTAAAAGAAGTACTTTCAGGCAATGTGTTCTTGGCCATTGCTATTGGTGGTAGAGAAGGTTTCTTGTAGTTATTGAAGGAAAAAAAGCTTAGTCTTAGAAGCATTGAATGAGACCAACCATTTTTGTCCCCATTCCACTACGGATTGGAGGTCATCCTCTAGTGTTTCTGCCATTTTCTTGGATATGTGTTCATTTGTTTTCCCCTCATATCTGTTATAGAGAGTGGTGTCATCGGCAAATATACCCATCTCCGAAACAATATTATCAGGGAGGTCGTTTATGAATATCAGGAACAATAGAGGTCCAATGATAGACCCCTGAGGCACTCCTGCATTTATGTCATATTGTTTGGATGTACGTCCGTCGAGGACAACTTTGATTTTTCTATTACTTAAGAAGGATTTAATTACGTTATGAATTCTTCCAGTGATTCCATATGATCTAATTTTCCTATATATATATATATATATATATATATATATATATATATATATATATATATATATATATATATACATATATATATATATATATATATGTATGCCAGTTTGAAGACAATTTGTGGACTCAAAACAGCTGAAAAAACATATCTAAGGCTAATTTGGCAAAAATATATTCGTTTTAGAATATCATTATTATACGATATAACTATTGTTGTACTTTGGATGTGCAGCGGTTTTCAGTAAAAAAAACCTTACATACAAAGGAAACATTCGAGATAAAGCGGGCAAAAACAGAGCCTGAGATCATGTGCTGAAGTTAATTGATAAATTACATATTGTTTCTTACGATGTGATTTTTATTAATTTATATTCAAATATGTTGCACAAAATAACGTTCTTTATGTTTATTAGTATTTATAAATGTGTTCAATTAAGATCAGTTTTATATTTAAAATAAAATAGCCCCTTTTTATGAAATCATATTTGCTGCGTGTTATTTCCTTTATCAGAAAATTTATTTTCTTCGCGCTCCATAGAAAATACCAATTTTATAAAAACAAATGTGTTGCTTTAAGGCATTTCTTATTTCATCGAATTTCCACGAGTATATAATTAAAAGTAATAAGTTTTTATCTTTTATACAACAGTAGTTAAGTATCATGCCGGTATTACCCAGGGATGTTTGTAGTTTTGGATAATTTTCATTTTTTTGTGATGGTTTTGTGTGTTTTGAAAAGGAAAAGAAAAAGTAAAAGTTAATCTCGTAAACACAGTGATGAACGACAAATACTAAAGATCGAAAGCAAACCTAAATTTACACCTTCACGTCATTCATGTATCGTAATATATATTAATACTACGTCTTTTCATCGTAGTTACAAACCATTTATTTTCAAATATGAAAGGGGACTCTCTTTCATTTGCAATTTCAGATAAAAGAAGAAATTTATTAAAGTAGATACTTAATGACTATATTATATAGTTTGTTTGTATTAATGTTACGTAGATACTAAATATGTAGTTTAGATCTACTAACTATATTATTATATACAGTTTATACCGAAATTGATAATACATCTATATAGAAAAGTACTCTTAGTCATAGTGATATACTTAAAACTAAGATATATTCCTTACAGTTTATTGGCTAATATATGTTGTGCTATTCGATCCAAACTGAAACCATAACCCTAATGTAAAATTATGCCATGCTATAGCGTTAATCCTATTCTACTTATATATTTATTGATAATTTCTAAAAATATGTTTTATTCGTTCTATAAATCTAAGAAGTACAAATTTGTTTCCACCCCATGCCCTATAATTATACATTTTTCAACTTATAAAACGGGGGGATTGTATTCTATTTTAACTGTTTGGAGGAGTATAACTTTTCGGTAGATCCATATATACTAAGGACTAATTAAATTGAGCCTAACTATCCATGTGGAGGCGCAGACATACCTTTTATAGAACTCAGGCTCGGGGCTATCCTTCTGAATGGCGATGGAACCGTAAATCCTATCAGGTCATTTGTCTAGGAGAATGACACTTCTGATGCTCCCCTGTGCTATGTACGTTATACGATTGGAAACAATCATACGAAATGGGGTTCTGGTTGACAACTTTCCTAAGAATTCGTCTCAACTTACCAGTTACCAAACCTAAACGATTTAAGGAGTAGATAGGCGCTGTGTATCGCTCGGGGTTTCATAATATTTCGTTGCCTATTAGAGAGGTTTAAAGGTGCGATCCATGAGACTAAGCTGACTCACTCATAGCTTGACCTTTTTCTGATTAGGGCAATGAACATCGTTCCCCGTTCTTGCCTTACTCCCTTCATCTAAAACATGTGACCCTATGAAAAGACTGGGCAGCGTTTGCCCAATACGTTTGAGCGTATATGTTTGACAGTTTGTTTTTGTTGCTTTATTCCAACTGACAATAAATAATTCCTAATTCTTTGATAGATTTTCCAGAAACTGCTCTATCATCAGTAGTATAATGTCGAGATAGTCTTAATGCAATGTCGCGCATGGAAAGTGAGCCTGCACCCATCTCCGGTGGGCTTTCTAAAGGCCAAAATCATATAGATTAAGAGTCGGCTAATCTACTTGTATTGAATGTTTGGTATTATACACACCCATTTTGTTCAACACAACTCATCCTAAAACAAACAATATAAAATAAAATGAATGCTGAACTAAGAAATACGATCGAACCAGAGGCAAACGCAAAAAAAACCATTTCGCCTCCTCCATGTAGGTTTGTATTCACAAATATCCGCGGACTAAAAACTAACTGAGATCATATATAACCATATTTCCTAGCAAATCCCCCGGAATCTTTAGCTATTCTCTTCTATTCCCTTTAACAACTGTAATTTAATATAGTTATCTCCAATGTTAGCGTAAGAACTTGTATAGACATATGCATGAATTTTCAGTATATATTTGAAACGCATTCCCTTGACTTGGGAATCTAAACTATTATCCGACGATCAGGCTTTAATATTCTTGTGACTAAATCTCCTACATAGCATTAACTACTTATATTTCTCTAAGTTTCTTGCTCTACCCAGAATTGTACCTTAATCAACAATATCCCTGATAGCATAGATGCAGCACTCTCCTTAGACACTAGCGCCCCTGTTCATATATTTGGTAACTTTAATGGCAAATGCAATAATTATCTTAGTTTCTCTTGTTATGCATATGCAATGGTAACGTCACACATAGCTTCTCTATATCCGCTTCATTGTCCTAGACAGTCATATTTCCGACCTGTGTCCCAAACTGGTAGGATCATTTGTAGAATATTTTCTGACCAAAGCTCCTGAGAATTGTGTACCAAATTCTCATAACCCACTAAGGAATGCGTATCACGGTATTTGATATTGGTAGATATAACACTAAATTATCGCCCTAACATTTAAGAGACATTACTCAAAACAAGTGGGAAACCATCTGAGATCACATCAGAGATTTCTCATAGAGTAGAATTATTTTTCTGTGGAAGATTGTGTAAATGAGGCTACTGAATGGCGTATGAATTGAAGCCCCTTTTCACGCAGACTTTTTATAGCAAATCTCACTTTTCCCAAGTTTTCATCTCTAATTATCCGGATTTATTAGCTCAAATACAGTATGCATTCCTTAGATATATCCGATATAGGTCGTATATACATAGAAATAAATTTGTAGAAGTCAGAAATTATTGTAAGTGAGATATCGACGCAATCAAGAGAAGGAATACTAAAATCACCAGAAAACGTATTGAGTCACAGAAGTAAGGTACTCGCGATTTCTGAAAAATGTATAAAATTGTAGTACATAATAGGCAATCAATAATTCCCTCACTATCAAAGTACTCTATTCTTTTTTTGCACGGCAACCGCAAGGGCAAAATTGCTGGCCCGACGGTTTGCCTTCCACTTCATTTTATACCCCATAAGAATCTCTTCCCAAATTTCACTTTCAGGAAATAAACTGCACTTGTTAATGACTCGTTCCAATATTCGTGATGCTATAAATAATCTGGGTTTTTTTTTACTATACACATAGATTCTAAAAATATATCTAACAAATAAATGTAATCAAAGGCAAGATAAGTTACTTTTCTATCTAACTGGATAATTTTCTTTTGCTTTTATTTAATGCAACATGTTTATTCGGGTAGAAAAACATACAATCAATTTTCAAATACATCTGTAAACACTGTATAATCTGGATACTTCGAAAGCGTGTGGACCTAGTCTCATCTCTGATATATTACAAAACACTATTCCGCTATCTAAACTCTTTAACAAATGCCTTACCGAATCTCTTTTTTCCTGGCTGCTAGAAACTTGCTTCTACTCATTTTCAAGAGGTCTAGCCAAGGAATTACATCACTATATTATCGCTCCATTAGCCTCTTTCCTCTCTCCTAAAAAATATTGGAGTCCTTAATATATATATTGCACTAGTCCACCAGCTGATATTAAATAAACTTCTCTTCGACTAACAATATCGATTCAGGCAAGCCTGTTCTACTTTAGATAGCTTAACTGTTATCTACGAACATATATAACATGCACTGGATAAGACAATGGACGCTAAAGCAGTAGCCTTAGACATATCTAAAATCTGTGGCAAGGTTTGCACAATGGCCTTCTCATGAAAACAATTATTTGGTATTACTGGACAAATATTTAACATAATATAACCCCTCTTGGATAGGAGAACATTTTAGGTTTTACAGGATGTCCGTACGTAAAAACAGAATGATATTTTTTTTTTACATGGAGTTCACCACTTATCAAGGCACAATGGCCACTCAGGGATAAGGTTTATTGTGTGTACGGTAATCAAAGGGATAGTGTAGCAATAGTATTGGAGATTGGTAAGGTGTCATTACTTAGGGTGGCGGTTCATCAGGAATTTGGTTGTGTTGGACTTGAAGACATCCAGGTTGAAGTCGGGAGGGAAACAGGCAAGCGGAACAGAGTTCCACAGGCGTGCAGTTCTAAGAAAGAAGCTTTGTTCATGGTATCTACGCTTTTATTTTTGCACAGATAGGGAGTGGGGAAAATTATTGACGGTAGTTTCAGCTAGTCGGGTGTTTTTTGAATAAGATTGGCGAGGGGGGACCAGAGAATGGAGCTCAGACGAGCACCTGCGATGGAAATAACAATAGAACAATGACAGGCTCGCTACGTCTCTTCTGTGGGAAAGAGGTTGCAGGGTAGAGAAAAGGGCATCCCCCACCAAGCCACGAAGTCTATTTTGTACTCTGTCAAGGCAGGATAGAGTGTTTTTTGCAGCCCCCGCCAAGATGTGGCAGCAGTACTCCATCTTTAGACGTACTTGGCTCTTATATAGATAGAGAATTGCATCATTAGTGAGATATCTTCTGGAGCGGTAGACGGATCCCACCATTTTCCCAGCGACCTTGGCCACAGACTTGATGTATGTGTTCCATTTAAGATCGGGTGTAAAGGTTAAACCCAGGAGCTTATCAAAACCTGGGGCCTCCCTTAGACGAGAGCCATCCATTTCAATTCAATCAATATAAAGAATTGTCTCGTTGCCAAAGTTGCTACAAAGAAGGTGGGCTCTCCCTACCGTGCTAAAAGATGACACATACAGTGGAGTATACTGTACCGCTACAAAACTACTATTTGCCTATGCATGAAGTAGAGTGGATTCACATCTGTGTTAGCGCATCTGCCACTAGTCTCTCGCTACAAGACATTTTTCAAAACGAGTCGCTAACCTGATAGGTTCCGCACTCGTAACCGGACTCAAATTTGGTTGCATCGACGAAATGTGATATATATCTGTCCCTGTTTTTTTACATGTAGTTTAATGGTTTGTGTTCTGATGAACTTAAAGCTCTTGTACCCCCACCACGAAGATGGGTGCCCCGACAAACTGTATAATCAGAAAACTTTTACGCCTGTAGACATATTTAGATGCCGGAAACCCTTCTACATAAAACATTCTTCCCTCGAACTACTAGACTTTAAAAGTATCTCCCGGGTCCCTAAGTGCAACTGTAATCGTAACATTCATCGCTCTGCACCACTCATTACATAATATCACTGTAACTTTAGTTGCAAATTGTAGTATTTTACGTTCAAGTATCACCGTGTCTGGTTTGGGGTAACAGAAAACAATGAACATCAGTAAAAGAGATCATTCATATTTGTTCTCGTTGTGTTTTAGTTCGAAATCTCAATTTAATTCCAACGTACAAAAAACGCAAACATAAAGGGAAAATGATAAAACTCCATATTACAACAGAGCAGATACAACACTGCACCCTATTTTGGGCGTTAAAGGGTTGTAAATTAGTCTTAATTGACGGAATGCATAAGCTTTAACATTGAATGAAACGTGTTATGTCAGAAACACAAGTAATAGTATATTTTCACTTCTCACATCCGTATAATACATCTATAATTGCAAACTATAATTGTAACGGCAAGTTCGTCTAAATAAAAAGGATAGGGAGAATAAAAAATATACCATGAAATTACATGGATTGTTTGAATTAAGATGTAACTGTGTTTGTGTTGTGTCGTAACACAATAGTAAAAAAAGAAAATCAAGTCGAGGTTAGGTTCACAAAAGAAGTGTATTAATATCGCAGGTATAAAGGGAGAAATACGAGTATATCTGACTAGCGCTCAGCTAGGCAGTTGAGTACTGTCGCTCCTTCTTACCGGTGTAGACATTACTGGCACTATATATATATATATATATATATATATATATATATATATATATATATATATATATAGTGAGAACCGGTGTAATTTCCCTTATGCATAGAAGGCCGGCATAACATTCCCCCTTTGAAAATATCCCGTCTGGAGATTAATAACGTTTCTATTTTGGGTTCACCCTATTCAACTCAGTTGATTTCAGTTTTATTTTTGACGTCCTATTTCCAGGAGCTGTCTCTGCTATGAGAACCTGAAAAGTATCAAACACTGTGTATATGATGCCCTCCCCGGGCGATCTGGTAACCTCCTTATCCGAGTATCTTTTCTGCATTTGATTAGTGTCGCGTTTGTGCACGAAATCTGGTCTCTTAATCATATAAACTATTTTGCGTATTTGTTTTTCAAAAATACCGGACCCCAAGAATGTCCTATTATTTTTGTGAATCTTGTAGAAGACTCTTTCGCCAACTTTATACCATTATTTTTTTTGTTATCGGTGTTTAAAGTTTGGCCTATACTGGTTTAGTAATAACTTGTGGAAAATCGATCTAACCTTGCGTCCGAACATGACCTCAGCAGGTGTCTTCGACATTTTGATGTTTGCATTCGACGTGACGCTCTAAATCTGTAAAAACTGCTGAATTGACTTATCCGTCGGTGATCCACTAGCTTTTTGCAGAGCTCTCTTGAATGTATCAATTAACCTTTCCGCTTGCCCTTACTTCTCGGGCGATATGGTGGAATGGTTATATGCTCGATTAGATGATCCCCACAAAAATGTTCAGTATACGTGAACTGCGTTCGATTGTTTTTGACGATGCAGTACACTACCCTAAACCTAGCGAATAATTCATACAGGAAATTAATAGTTGCCTAGGACGTGGGGTGCTTGCATTTTGGTACTTGCGGCCACTTAAATAGGCTGTCTACAACAATGAGATTATAGAACCCCTCTAGCAGTCCCGCAAAGTCTAAGTGAATTCTCGACCATGGTCGGTCCGGTTTTGCCCACGATCCGAGTTAAGTCGGAGGAGTTTTCATAGCTAAAGCACATCCTCTACACTCCCTGACTTTTTTTTCTATATTCTTAATCATGTTTGTCCACAAAACGAAAGATCGCATAATGCTTTTCATTCTTGATATGCCTGAATGTCCTACATGGACTTCCTTAAGCATTATTTTCTGTAATGTTGTAGGAATTACCATCCTGTCGCTATATAACAGGACGTTATCGCAAATTGATCAGATTCCCTCATCCAGTTAGTCATTGCTTATTTTTTCTTTTGTGCTTATAATAAATTCGTCTACCTCTGCCTTACTCTTAATCTCATCAAACATTACTTGAAGTTCTCTTATCGTGTTACATAAAGCATTTTTACCTCAACTTCCACTTGAATAGCTGTTATTACCATATCCTCCAACTGTTCTGTCTTCTTAGGTATTAACCTTGATAACGTATCTGCGTGACCAAGTTTTTTTAGATGGTACATACTCCATATGAAAATCGTAGTCCAGAAGAACAGATCCTTATCATGTTGTGGTAGTCCCTTTTTTGATCAGAAAATCGTTATTAATGGTTGGTGATCTGTTTGTAAGAAAAATTGCCTACTGTGCAGACAACGATAAAATTTCTTTACCGCGAATATAATAGCTAGCGTTCCTTTCTAAATTTGCTAGTAATTTTTTTCAGCTGACAAAAGTGTTCGAGATGCATGTGCTAAGGGTTTACTTTTCTATTGTCCATTTTGCGTAATATGCATAGGCTCTGGCATCGCTTGCAACTACAACATAACGATTTGGATTATAGTGTGCCAGAAACAAGCCATACGTTTATATATCTTTTATTTCCTGAAATGCGTCTTCGCACTCTTGCGTCCGGATCCATTTGTGATCCTTCCATAACAGTTCATTTAAGGGTGATCTTAGTTTATGCATATTTGGCACACATACATTGTAGTAATTCGCCAACCCCAAGAAACTTTGTAGAGACGCAATATTTTCTGGAGTAGGCATGTCTCTTATTGCACTCGATCTATCTGGATCCGCTTCCATGTTCATCGATGATTTGCCTCACGTATTTTATTTTCCTCATGAAAAACGTATATTCTTCCTGTTTTAGTTTAGATCTATAACCCTGGATCCGTTCGAATACTTGGTTTATATGATTCTCGTGTTGGTGCTTGCTAGCACTGTTCATTAACACATCGTTCAGGCAGCTTACTGCGAAATCCAAACCATTTAACATAACAAAAATCGCAGAGGAAACTTTGACCCCAAACGGAAGTCTTAAACTTGTACAACCCCTTATGGGAATTGATACATAGCAGCTTTTAACACTCCTCATCGACTGAAAATTGCAAATACGTGTCACTGAGGTGGATTTTAGAAAAATATTGCCCTCCACTCAGTTTCGCAAATATTGTATCAGGGCTCGAAAGTGAATAATGGTGCTCTTGTAATGCCATCTTTAACCGAGTCGAGACTCCAGAACACACACATATCTCTTTGCTCTTCTTTTTAATGTAAACTTTTGGTGCAGCCCACTCACTATGATCAATTTTTTCAATGATATTCATGTTTTCGAGCTTTTATAATTCACTGTATATTTTTTCTATAGCTGCGTATGATATGTTCCCTTTCTTTCTGAAAATACGTCTCGAAATGTCTTTTTTAACTTCCTCTTAAGTTTTTCTGTCTCCACATGCGAATCCTCAACCTTCTGGCAAAAAGAACTTAAAGGCAGATCCATAGTCTAAACTTTTCGAATGATTTTTTCAACATTGTCACTTCTCGCCGCTTTATGTGATTTACTCGTAGCAGATCTGCAAGCTTCTTCCAGGTAGGTACATTAATAATAGAAATGGCAGACCCACTATGAAGCTGTAGTCTTACTTTCTTTTAAAACATTTTCACCTGTACATATTTCCGGATATTTCGTTCTTCTTTGATTTTTGTATGTATGTCTTCTTTCTACCAGATTTTTTTTGTATGTCTTCTTTCTACCAGATTTTTTTTGTATGTCTTCTTTCTACCAGATTTTTTTTTGTATGTCTTCTTTCTACCAGATTTTTTTGTATGTCTTCTTTCTACCAGATTTTTCTCCTACAATTCGATGCCTTATGTCCTTTCTGGTAGCATATGTCACATTGTTTAAATTTGTAGAGATACACATTGTACCAATCTCCACACCTCCAACACGGTCCAGGTGAATCTTTTCCTTGTTTTTTTTCCTCTGATTATTTTTAAGTCAATTTTTTCGTCTGATGGATCTTTTTATGTGCGATACTCCGCTTTCCTCTATGTCATGACTGTCTTGTTTAAGCGAAACACACCGTTCATAGTCTTCCGCTAAGCTTTGTAGTTTTAAATTCGGCTCGTTTTCAAGTTTATTTAAAACATGACGCTTGATTTCAGCCTCCTTATTTAAAACCAGCCCTTGCACCAAAATCAAACTAGTAAACTTATATAATTCCTTTTGTTTAATGTCGTCGCAATGCTTGTTTACTATAACTGCACACGTAGTGTAGTCGTCTTTCTCTCTACTAGTGACATTCATACACTTATATCTCATGTTTAAAAGAGATGTTTTTGTAGAAAACAGTTCTGTTAATAGCGTAACTGTCTCTTGGATGTTCAACTCACTGGGGTTTCTTTTAGGGGGGATAAAGTTCACGAACTTTGTATGTTAGGCTGTTCCTCATTTTCTTACCAAAAACCTAACGTTTTAGCGTCTGCCCATGTATCGCAATCCGATACAAAACATTTTCATATCTCCTATCGAAATGGCCAAAAATGATATCTTCTGGGTTATAATTTAAGTTTTCAATGACGTTCCACACAGCTGTCTGTGAGAATGCGTTATAGTTCTCGTTTGAATTCGTTAACTGTGTTGCTTCCAGAATTTTCCTTTGTTCCTCCTGTGTTTTTGTCAAGATTTTTCGAAATGTTTCTGTTGTTGCAACAGCCTTTTTCCTCAGTTGTCTTTGTTGCAAGGCGAGATTTTGTCTGTTTGAAATTTGAATAATTGCAAAAGAGACTCTCTGAACTCGGCGTCCTTCGGAACGAATTCAATTTACGAAACACAATTTACGCTTGAAATAAAAAATAAATAAAAAGTTTACCCAATATTATTTTGCTAGCAAAAAGTCCATCCAAGCTTTTCTTACTTCATTTCTTTTGTTCGGAGAATAAATGTTAAGAAAAGAGTACTTGTGGAAATTTACTTTGTTGTACGCGGTATTTCTTGTAAGAAATAAAGTCCGTCTAAATAACATTTGTAAAAAAAAATCTTTTATTTTTACTTTTACGTGGTTTTACGTAGCAAACAATAAAATACTTCGCTTTTTAGTGAATCGGCTTTTGTGTATGGGACAATAATTTATATTATTTTTAACCTCTGTTTTTGGCACAATATGACTTCATTATTTACCAGGTCTTTTATAGGCACACATGCTTACGGATATATATTCTTTCTTTCTTCCACAGTCCGTTTCTCTTTCTCTTGTCAAACTGGATGGTCGTTTTACTAATAAATAGTCAACATAGGCGTCTTGCCTATTTGGCGGTCGTTGCAGAACTCCCCCGGTATTGATGATTGATACCTTCATATATCTCAGTCACCCACTTATCTTAATTAGTTGACGTTTCCACTGCACAACCATCCCAAGCTTTAAAGTTGTGCAGATTTAAATATCTTTTTTCTTTTGGGGTTCATTATAATTGGTTCTATAAACTTTCTTTTCCTTCCCGATATTCTCGGTTCAGGCATGGTTTATGCTGGTTCGATATCAAACGCTTCGTATAGTATATCAATTAGATCTTTCTTTTCATCAGGTTTGCCATGTTCCTTGCTTTTTATGACGTTTTTTCAATTGATTTTTATGTTTTTGTGTATCCCTTTTGAACCTTTTTTCATGTAGACCAAGTCGCCTATACGTTTATCTACCGTACCAAACTCCCACTATGAAATATTATTTTTTATACATTTAAAATATACATGATCACTAGGTTTAAACCTTTTACGTGATGTGTGCATGGTTTGATGGACGATTGCTTGCTTTGGTATTAATTTATCAAATGGTGATTTTATTTTTCTAGCAAACATTAATTCTGCTGGCGATAATTTCGACGGTGTATTTGGGTTCTTACTTATCCTGTATATTTGTAGGAATTGTTATAGTGATTTATCCGTCGGGGTCCTTATTGATACTCTAAGTGCATGCTTTATCGTGTCTACGAAACTTTCCACTAATCATTTTGATAAAGGGTGGAACGGTGGTGTAGTTATATGTTTTACCTGAAAAGTGTCACAAAAGTCCTTGAAATCACTTGATGTAAAGTGTGTTCCGTTATATGTGACCATAATGTCTGGCACACCAAAACGTGCAAATATTTCATGCAGAAAACTTATTGTGTTATTTGTCGTCTGGTTCTTGAAACACTTTACTTCAGGCCACCTGGAAAAACTATCTACTACGATTAGGTAGTATTGTCCTCCGGTCGGTCCAGCAAAGTCTATATGAATACGTGACCATGGATGGTCAGTTTTTTCCCAGATTTATGGACTATCGGTGGTGCCTTTGCGGCTAACGCACAATCTTTACACTTGTTTACTGTTAGTGCAATATCCACATCCATGTTACGTCAGTAAACGTAACTTCGCATAAGTGCCTTCATCCTATTTATACCCGGGTGTCCTGTATGAAAATCACGTAAGATCTTTTTCTGCATGATTTTCGGGATAACAACTCTTTCACTATATAATAAAGCATCATTACATACGGAAAATATACTTTGTGTTTTTTCATCATTTTCCCTTATTTTTTTCTTTATGTCTGTGACGACATCATCATTTTCAGCCTCCCTTTTTATATTGGTTAACGTGACTGGTAATTCTTTTATTATATTCGCCACCATGTTTTTCCTCATAATTGGAACGTATAGCTGCAATTACTGATTCTGTAAGGGTTTCCTCCATTTTCGGTATAAGCCTTGACAGGCCATCCGCATGACCTATTTTTTTCGAACCCAGATGTTTTATTTGAAAATTATAATTTAGCAAGATCGTACCCCAACTGAGTAGGCGATTTGCCGTATATACTGACAAACCTTTTTTGAGCCGAAGATTGTCACTAGGGGCTTGTGATCTGTTTCCAGTATAAAGTGTCTCCCGTACAGGTAACGGAGGAATTTCGTCACCGCGAAAATAATGCTTAACCCCTCTTTTTCTATTTGAGAGTAAGCCTTTTCTGCCGGAAGTAGTGTTCTTGAAGCGTGAGCTATATGTTCCTTCGATCCATCTGGCAGGATATGCTGTATACATGCTCCTATACCATACGAGCTCGCATCGCTCGCAACACATATTTCTAATTTTGGGTCGTAATAGGTAAAAATAGATCAGACGTTAGCGTTTTTTTAATTTTCTCAAAAGCGTCTTGACATTCTTTTGCCATATCCATTGTGTTTCCTTCTTTAATAACTCGTTAAGCGGAGCTTTTAGGTCGTGTATTTCTTTGGTAAATACTTGGTAGTAGTCTGCGAGACCTAAAAATCTCTGTAGAACCGTCACTTTATGTGGTGCCGGCATGTTTTTAATTGCTGTAGATCTTTCCGGGTCTGGGCGTCTACCGTCTTTATTTATTGTTTGCCCTAAATATTTGATTTCGTCTAAACAAAATTCGCATTTGTTTTCTTTCACCTTGAATTCGTATTCATTTATTCGTGTGAATACTTCTTTTAGATGCTCTTGGTGTTCACTTATGGACGCGCTCCTAGTGATTATGTCATCTAGGTATGCACAAGCACAATCTATTCCGTTCAGCATTGTATCCTTTGCTTGTTGGAAAATCGCCGGCGCGACTTTGATCCCGAAGGGTAGACGGTGTTATTTGAACAACCCTTTGTGCGCGTTAATGCATAATATCTTTGAGCATTCTTTTTCCATCGGAATTTGTAAATAGGCGTCGGACAAATCTACTTTTGAAAAAATTTTCCCACCATTTAGTCTGGCAAATATCTGCTCAGGGCTTAGTTAAGGGTAGTGGTGGTCTTTTAATTTATCGTTTAGGCCCGTAGAAAAGTTTGCACAGACACGAATTTGTTCCGACGTTTTTTTACGTACACCGTAGGGGCTGCCCAGACGCTAGTTTCTATTTTCGATAAGATGCATGTTTTTTCGAGTCTATCTAGTTCGCTATTTATTTTGTCTAAACCGTCGAACGGTACGTTCCGTTTTTTCTTAAACACCGGTGTTGCATCCTTTTTTAGCTCGGACGAAGCCTTAAATTTATTGCATCTTCCCAGTCCAGTAGTAAATATTTCTGGGAATTTCTTTTTTTAGATCGTTTTTAATATTTTCTGATGTTGAGGTGACACTGGTTATTTTTCTACAAAAAGCGTTCATTGGTTTATCTCAAAGATTGAATTTTTCAATCCAGTCAATTCCCAATAAGTTCTCGCTTTCTTTAATTACGAAGATTTTCAAGTTCTTCACCGTGCCATTTCAATTAATAGTCAGGATGACCTCTCCTTCGAATTGTATTTCGTCTCCTGTCACTGTTCCTGCACTGTTTACCCAGCTTTTTCAAGTGTTGAGGTTTATTAACAACAAATCCGATCCAGAGTCAAGCTGAAATTTCACTTGTTTGTCGAAAATATTTACTGATACATATTTTCATAAATTATTTTTCCTTTTGTCGTTTGTTTTCATGTGGTGTACTCTATTTTTTGTTCTGCAGCAAACATTATTATGGCCAAATGTTTTTCATCACATCTTCTGCAATTATTAACTGATACTGTCTTTTTATAATTCCTTTGATTATTATCGTAATTTCGTTTTCTGTAGTTATTATATTGACTATTATCGTAATTTCGTTTTCTGTAGTAATTATATTTCGAGTATTTATAATTTGAGTATTTTTTAATCTTGACTAGTCTCAAAATTTCTTTGTCCTGAGTTCCTAAAAGGTGTTTTAATCTTCTATATCCATGAAATCGTTTTTTAGTGATACTGCCCTTTGGCAATCTTCTGCTAATTTCTGCAATGTTAGGCCTTGTTCTGTCTCTAATTTTGAGAGAACGCGTCTTGGGATCTCTGCATTTTTTGTTGATACTAGACTCTGTGCAAAGATTAAGCATTTGCAATCGTCCACCGTGAGTTCCGATAATTTAAAGTTGTCGCAGTTTTTGTTTACTACTGACACGTATGTCAGGTAGTCCTGCTCATCAGTTTTCGTAAGATTCATACATGACCATCTCTTGTGGAAAAGAGACATGTTCGGTCCGAATAACTCCTTGAGAAACTTTACGGTCTCAGCGAAATCTAACTTATTCGTTCTCCTTGGCAATATGAAATCAACAAATTTGCGATGTTCACTGATACCAAGCTTTCGGAGTAATAAACTTCCTTTCTTTCCATTTGACCATTAATTAATCTTTCTAACAGTTCTTTCTGTTCAAGTTGCATCTGCGCGAACCTTTCTTCCTGCTTTTCTAGGCATTATGCGAGTGGTTAATTTTGTCTTTCGTCTCTTTCTGCGTGTAGCGCTTGCTGTTCTTTTTGTAGATTCTGCATGAACTGTGTCATTATGTTAGCAAATTCCTCCATCTTGTTTTTTTTTCAAAGATTAGAAAAATCAGTCTATTTTACTAATTCACTTTTTACAATAACTACGAATAACCGTTTTTAGGTTCGCTTTTTTTGTGTCAACCGAATTCTATCGATATATTATTTTTTGCGTTGAACCTTTCTTTTCCCCTTTTTATTGAGGGATAAAAAATGTATTTTATTTTTTCTCTTAATCCGTTAAGTTTTGATTACGCACAAGAATTAAAAAAATTTGTTTTTTCTTGGTACAGCTGCAAATATATCACTTTTATTCTTCAAGACAATTTGCATAAATTAGTTCACGGTGTACTAGCGAATACACTCTTTATTCTTTGACTTTCGTAGTCACTTGGAAATGTTTATTGGTATTTTGCTTTCAAGTATCCAGTGTTCGAATAACTCATTCGACAATTTTGTAGTTACTTTCGTTTGTTTTCTCTTTTTTTTTTGTTCGATATTGATAACTTTCCGTGTAAATTATTTTTCGAATACTGTTGATGTGTCTAACAGTGAATTCCCGAGTAAATACTTTCAAAGTCCTCGATGTTACTGTTGTGTTCAACAGTAGATTTTTTTTCGAGTACGTTGTTTTTCCGTACACCACTGTTGAGTTTAGTAGTGAATTTTCTCGCGTAAGCCTTTTTCCGAATTCTCGAGGCGACTGTTGTGTTTAATAGTAGATTTTATCCTGCGTAAGTCTTCTTTCGAATTCTAGACGCTACTGTTGTGTTTAATAGTGGATTTTATCCCACGTAAGTTTTTTTTCCGAATTCTCGACGGCACTGTTGTGTCTGCACAAATAATTAACAAGAACACAGAAAGTAAGGTATAACAATAATATATTAGGAAGAAAAGTTATATACATATTTAAGTGCCTTCAGATATACTTCAGCTGGAGATATTCCGGCAGGTAACGTGTTGCATGTCTTACTGGAGGCAACATAGGCGTCTTGCCTATTTGGCGGTCGTTGCAGAACTCTCTCGGTATTGGTGATTGATACCTTTATATATCTCACTCACCCACCTCTATTAATTAGTGGACGTTTCTATATATGCATAAGGGAAATTACACCGGTTCTCACTATATATATATATATATATATATATATATATATATATATATATATATATATATATATATAGTGAGAACCGGTGTAATTTCCCTTATGCATAGAAGGTTGGTATAACAGTTTAAAAAACTAAAAAATACCTGTAATAATCGGAAATGATTTTGTCCCACACACGGATAATATGATCAGAAATCACAAAGACTAGTCCTATTGCTCAATTCTTACTCCTAATGAAATACTTATTACCGTTATATAATAGTGTATTTCTTATACAACTTAAATGATTCAGCATCAATTCTTTCATCATAGACAGTTTAATTACAATAATGCTGTAATTCCATCCAAATGGCATATCTTAATACACTAATATCCTTTAAATGTATCTCATGCTAATGCTTCTCAATTTATTGTTATCAAAATTATATATTTTCAATACAAATATCCAGTGTCTACTCCCATCTCTTCTAACTGTAGATTAATCCTCCTACAAAATGTCTCCGTTATGATAAAGTTATTTTTATTGAAAATGACATATTAGCCAGCTAGTATCTTTTTTAGCTTGATTTATATCAACATAATTGCGGTTTGTCTCATCATTTTTTTCTTTATTATGAAGCAGTATTTTAAGATTTAGTTTATTTTCATCTTTCTCACAAACACACACACACACACACATATATATGTGTACATGTCTATCCATTTATATATACGTATACACACGAACGCACCTATAATTATATATATATATATATATATATATATATATATATATATATATATATATATATATATAAGGTATTAAACATCTAATAGTGTATTTCTAATGTACATATATAAGGTTTTCTAATAATAAATATTCGACTAACCGGCAAAAGTTTTACGTTGGCATTATGATGGGATGTGTTCTTTCATCTAATGTTTTGTTGATAGTGAAGAACACATCGCGTAGTGCCGAAAATAACACAAATAAGAAAAGAATATTTTGTATGAAGACGTAACATTAGTCACAGAATTCAAATCACGCATGAAACAAATAAATACCCGTTGAAAATAAGGTCATCAAAATGTCTGAGTTTATCTATAATTCAAGGAAACTGCAGAGAAACAACATTCTTAGTTGACGGAAAATATCTCTACAATCCAGAGAAAGAGCGTTAAAAAGCCTTGGTCGCTGGTATTCTCTGCTTCTGACTGATCGACCCCGATTGGCAGGACCTACACAAGATGCTAAAAGATAGAATACGCTAAATTGATAAGAGTAACCTCCTAAACAAAGACAGGATATGGTGTATTTACTTATTATCATGGCTAATGCAGATTTATGAAATCTCACTTACAAATGCTGGGGCAATGAAACACCTGTTAAAATTACAACGTTGTCACATTTTGAGGAAAATAAATTGAGTAAAGCGCGATTATTTTCAAATGCTGCAACCTTTCCGGACTCAGTAGCAAACAATATCCAACCGGCATTAATATTTGGTTGAAATTTGCAAATGAAGCTGAAGAAGATGTAGAATAGACAATTTAGATGCAAGAAAAAGTCGGTGCTGTAGACCGCGCGAACACAGGTATAGGGCTACACTTAAAACAATGGTGGTCAAAAGAACCCCCTATAAAGCAAGTTGTTTCGGAAGGAATCCTTAATCTTTAAGCAGCACAATACTTTGCAACAGCTGTCAAAGTCAAAGTCAAAGTCAACAAGGCGCATGGATTAAGTGGGAGAGTGTAAAAACACAAGCATGACCTCAAATACATGGAGCCCAAATATAAAAAGCCTACGATATCTTACCAACACCATTTAAGCTTCATGCTTAGTGGTCAAGTACATCCTATGAATGCAAAGCATGTGGTAAAACTGTCAATCTCAGATATATTCTCAATGGATGCGAGCATTCCCTAGAAGCTACACCTGGAGACACTATGAAGTATTGAAGATTGTTGTGGAAGCTGCGAAGATATGTTGTGTGGCTGACTATAAAACTCAAAATATCACGAGTAGAGCAGTTCATTTCGTACGATAAGGAAATAATTCGAAATATTTATATAAAAAGGGCAGCGATCGTTATTGTTTTATGGATGCACGGACTGGCGCGTTGCATTCAACTTAGAACGATGACTCATATTTCCAACTGAAATAACGTTAACGGATCAGAGTCCATATATCTTAATTTTGTCCGTTTATTTGTAAAACCATTTTTCTCGTTGAATTAACTGTTTCATTTTAGAAAAAAATATGACTGGGTACATCAGCGTAATTTGGAAAGATATGAAGATTTACGAAAAGAATGTATAAGAAATGGCTGGAAAAACATTGTATTTCCTATCGAAGTCGGACTCCGAGGTTTTATTGTTAAGTCAACCGTCCCATTCTTTAATAATCCTGGTCTTTCTCCGTCAAACAAGAAAACTACACAAAGAAAATACAAGACAAGACTTTATCTGCATCATTGTAGACATGGCAATCCCACAAAAATGCAAGTACGTTTGGTGGTATCGTGAGATACTGCTAGGCCCCTCTGGGAAAGTGCTGATGATGTTTCGGTCCCAAAACATTGCTAGAAGGCAGAGTCTTCATCTGATGAAACATGTTTTGGCATAAATGTTGCGGGAAAAGCAATAATTACTGGAGAAGTTTTACCCGAATATGATGTCCAGCACGTTAAAAATATACCTTTTGTTATAAAAATCTGATGGATAAAAATCTGTAGAAGTTGGTGGGGACTGGATATTTTTATGGAATCATAAATTGTAAAATTGCCTACCCGTTAATGAAACAGCTGTAATGGAAAAAAATCCAGGAAATAAACAAAGATTATAAAAAAGAAAACGCGAGTCTTTGAATTTTCAACAGAATTTTGCACTGCATATATATATATATATATATATATATATATATATATATATATGTGTGTGTGTGTGTGTGTGTGTGTGTGTACGTATATGCACACACACACACACATATATATATATATATATATATATATATACTTTTTTATTATTTGAAGGTAAACAGGTGCATATGGTAGCTAGAAATAGCCACCTGTTTCAGTCAAAGAGACTTCCTCAGGTGACCCAGAACTTCTCGACGCTAAAAAGACATGTTTTTTTTGCGTCGAGAGGTTTTGGGTCGGCTGAAGAAGTCTCTTGGACTGAAGCAGATCTCTATTTGTAGCGACCATATACTTTCTCAATTATATTTAACATTTGTATATAATAAACTTTTATGTTTAAAAGCTACATTTTTGTTAAAAAAATAACAGATCACACACACACACATATATGTATACGTATATATATATATATATATATATATATATATATATATATATATATATACACTTTCGATAAAAGAAAGAAAAAACGAAATTTAATCGTATGTTTTGCCTTCATTTATTACCATATTTTGTATTATAAACTATTTCGAAAAACAATTTTAATGCTCCCTATCTTTAAGAAGTGATGTACAAACTGCCATTATTTGTGTATTAAGCGACACTCTTTGTGTAAACAAATGGAGCGGAGGCATTTCGACATGTCAAAACATCGTTAATTCATTACCCACACAGAATCAGCCGTATAGCGTATTGGTGAGAAGTCTTGACTGTCATTTGGCCGGTCGGGTTTCGATCCTGGCTTGAGGCAGTGGTCTGTCTAGCCGCACTGATGAGCTATGAAACAGCGAAACAGTATAGTATGGGGATGACTATATATATATATATATATATATATATATATATATATATATATATATATATATATATATATATATATATAGCTGAGCGTCTCTGTGTGTGTGCGTGTGGTCACGAATAGGCTCCTATATGGTTGACTATTAAAAAAACTGATTACATATAATGATAGAAGATTTTTGAGGATTAGGAATAGGTATGTTTGTCTGGCAGAAAGATGGTTCATAAAAATTGTGGGGTCTGCATTCGCGCCTGGCCCCCAAAGTACGGAAACAAAAAATGAAAAAGAAAAAACGTTTACAAGGTTTTTTTATATAGATGTACGACTTAAATAGAGATGGTATAATACAATTGTGGGGTCTGCGTTTGCGCCTGTACTCCATAGAAATATGACACACACTTTAACAAAGGCTTTTCATATCTATTTGCGTAAGTATACTTTGATAATTATATTTCAGTTTTAAGAAATATGGTATAATAAAATTATTGGGTGTTCGTTCGCGCCTGACCTCCATAGAATGTAAATATTCCACAAACTTTAACAAGGTTTTTTTTAAAGGGGTGAGGGTCCACAATAACACCTTAACTTTAATCTTAATTCACGTTAGCTTTAATTAGTTTTTTGAATCGAATCATGTTATATCGAATAAATTCACCTAAAAACTTCACGTTCTTATTAAAGTGAAAGCCCCCCCAAAAAGTCAGAACTTTAGACAATTCTCGACACAAATTTTGCAGAACTCTGTTTTTTTTTCTTTCTCAACTTGCACGTGGCACTCTTTCGAAAATAGATAAATAGATAAATAATAGAAAATAAGAATTTTACTTGTTATCGTGTCAAAAGAAGGAAAAATACTGCTCAGGTGATTACGTGTCTTTTTAAAAACATTTACATAACCTTTTTATTTTTATTTATATATCTGTTTAAGCTTTATTTTTGTCAGTGTACTAGAAGAAATTCAGTTGATTACAACCCTTTCTGTGTGTTCTTTACATTATAATAGTACGACCCTGAATCAGACGGCGCAATACTACACCGTTCAATACTGTAAAAATGAAACAAAGCCGTTCTGCCTCAAAAGGGCGCCATTTTCTTCTTATTCATATTTATATCGATTCTTTGCCTGGAAAAACTAAAGTAATCCCATTTTGCTGTTTCAGATTATTTTATTACAGTAAGTAAAGCTTCATTGTTTTTCAAAACTGTTTTTGTTTCTTTGTTTTTCGATATTTCGTCGGTATTATTTAGTAAGAGTGTTTAGCAGAAAAGCCAACAAACGACTGCCCGAAAAAATAAATATACAAGAAATAAATGTTACCATAGTCAATAAAAGTTCAGTTCATGTTTTTTTAAATAGTTGTTAATGCTCTTTACTTAAAATAATTTCAGCGAACAGAAATTTAAATGAAATTTGAGGCGATAACTACTTAAATGAATTTTTATATAAATTACACATGCCATAATCGAATATTCCTCAAGCACAAAAAACGGAAACCATTAAAATATGTTTATAAATATTCCTTACGTTGACGGAACTCTCTTAAATTGTTAACACAGAATGCTTAGGTGTCCCGCATTTAAATTGAAAACGGGGCTCTCCATTTCGAAGTCGCTGCCATTTTAATTTTTTTTTTAAACCGGTTCGTGAAAAAAAAAAATTTTTTTTACAAACTATTTAAAAATACAAACCAATGAACTTTTCTACCATAAAAGTAACTTTTATTGACTATAGTAACATTTATTCATTGTATATTTATATTATATATATATAACATTTTCTCTTTGTAAGGAAACATTTTGTTGGTCACTCTTGGCTACGAATGGAAACAAAGTTGATATAAAAATATATTTTCGTTAAAATTATCTTTACTTTCATCATATTTTGCTTAGGATAAACTTTTGAAGTGACAAAAATTTTCTCTTTACAACCCCCTCCTTTTCATAACCTATCATACTTTCATCAATCACAGTCCATTTTCTGTAGGCTGTTTTTGAACCCAGTCAACGACGGGTACTTCTGCTAGTATAATATAAAGCTGAACGCCTGTGTGTGTGTCTGATCACGAATAGGCTCCTATATGGTTGACTATTATAGAAAACTGATCACATATAATGATAGATGTATCGAGACACAGGAATGGGTATGTTTGGTCTAGCATAATGATGATTCATTAAAATTGTGGGGTCTGCTTACGCGCCTGGTCCACAAAGTGTGGAAATAAAAAATTTTAAATTTAAAATAAAAAATAAAAATTTAAAAATTCAAAAAAACGTTTACAAGTGTGATTCTAAAAGTGGAAGCTATAAAAAGTCAACTTCATAAAAAACAATACAACTCGATATTAACTCCTGAACTAAAAAACGCGGCCAAAGAACTTCGTAACCACCCGCATATAGTTCTAAAAAAAGCCGATAAATCTAACATTTTTGTCATTATGAACAAAACTGATTATAATCAAAAAATTCAGAATATCCTTAACGACAATAAGAAATTTAAAAAACTTAATAAAAATCCTGTAAATACTGTAAAAAAACACATTAACAAATTAATCACAGCAAATAACGCACAAATTGGAAATTATCACCTCCCCAAGATAATTGGTGAATATAAACCCGGCTATCTTTATGGTGTGGTTAAGATACATAAACCTAATGCTCCTCTCCGCCCTATCATTTCGCAAATCCTCACTCCCATTTATTCACTTACCAAAACTTTAAACGAAGTTATCAGCCCATACATTCCTAGCAAGTACAGCGTTAGATCCACACATGAGCTCATGCAAATACTTAAAACAATGCAACTCGAAAATAGAAACATCGCTTCCCTTGACGTAGAAAGTCTTTTTACAAATGTCCCTGTAGCGAAAACCATACATATAATTATAAACAACATCTACAATCATCCGTCACTCCCCCACCACTTAAAATTAATAAAAATATATTTAAAAAATATTATTAATCTGCACCACGGAAATACCTTTTTATGATCCTAATGGTAACATATATAATCAAATAGATGGCGTCGCAATGGGATCAGTCCTCGGACATACCCTGATGAATTTTATATGGCAGACTTAGAAAATAAAACATTTAAAAATTATATAACGCCCCCCTATGTATGTACGTTATGTTGACGACATACTCTACTTAGCTGCTAATGACGAACAGATATATAAACTTTAAGATCTTTTTCAAAAAAATTCTGTCCTTAAGTTTACAATAGAATTAAATGATAACAAACAAATTCACTTTCTAGACGTCCTTATAGACTCCTCTAACAATACTTTCGACACAGCTGTATACAAAAAAACAACTAGTACTAAATCCAGCCTCTTAAACTTTAAGAGTGAGTGCCCTCAGCGTTATAAAATTGCCATAATCAAAAATCTTTTAAACCGTGCTAAGATGATTTCTACGAAAAAAACACTGCTAATAGAAATTAAAAATATCAAACAGGTGCTTATAAATAATTCCTTTCCGAATTATATTGTTGATTAACAAATTAAACTATTGTTACAGTCCCCTAAAAACCTTAACAGCAATACTAGTCAATCTTCTAACACTAACCCTAGAGATATATTTTATAAAAACCAAATGACACCAAATTTTAGAGTGGAAGAAAAAATAATTAAAAGGATCATACATAGATATACAGCACCTCTAGAGAACAATTCTAAGATTAGATTTATTATATACTATAAGAAGTATCGAACCCAGAACCTCATCGTTAAAATAACTCCTCGCCGGTGACAAAAATGTTGGAGCAAACCAATATTGTGTACAAATTTCAATGCCCCTTAGGAGAGTGTAACTCCCAAAATGAAAACGCATATATTGGACATACAAAAACAACATTGTCCCGTCGATTAAGGATGCATTTGAACAGTACTAGTTCAATATACCAGCATTTAATAAATCAATATAGCTGTCCCCCCTCTAATCTTAGAAAGGTCTTCGTGGACAACACAAGGATTTTGCAACGAGAAAGTAATTGTGAAAAATTAAAAATACTTGAAGCACTATATATAAAAACCCAGCATCAATCTATAAATAGCATTAATTTTGAAAGTAGCAATAATGTGCTGAAATGTTTAGCATAACCAGTATACGACGTGTTTTACTAACATTGTCTTTTATCATCCTAATTTTTAATCGAGTTTTTTATCACTCGTAAATGTATATCTTAATCGACTTTTCATTGACTCTTTTTATCATTCGTAACTATATATTTCACTTCTATTTTTAATATTTTATCTCCACCTGATGATGATTCAAGAAAGAATCGAAAGCGCTCGTGTGAACCATGGAACATTTGTAAATACCTTCTATATTGAAGTTAAAAAAATCTTACGAAAGATCGAAAAAATGAAAAAAAGAATTATTAAGCAAGGTATCTCTGTTGTTTTTAATAATGTTTGCCTGAAAGTGTTTTTTTATATAGATGTACATAATACTACTTTGATGAATATGTTTATTTACATAGGGATTGTATAATAAAATTGCGTGGGGTCTGCGTTCGCGCCTGGCTTCTATAGAATGGAAATAGGCACAAACTTTGATAAGGACTTTTCATATCTATCTGCGTAAGTATAATTTGATAATTATGTTTCAGTTTGTAGAAATATGGTATAATAACATTATGGGGTGTTCATTCGCACCTGACCTCCATAGAATGGAAATATATCACAAAGTTTAACAAGGGTTTGTAATATAGATCCACATAATATTGTGATAAGTGCTTTAGTGTGAACAGGTATGGTATTATTAATTATAGGGTTTATCAATTTTTATTTTTACTTTCATCATATTTTGCTTTAGTTTTGATACCCCCAAATTCGAAATTATCTCTTTACAACCCATCCATTTCACAACCTGTCATACTTTCATAAATCAGAGTCCATGTTCTGTAGGCTGTTTTTGAACACAGTCACCGACGAGTACTTTTGCTAGTATATATATATATATATATATATATATATATATATAATGTAATTTTTCCTGAATTTTAATTGAGTAACCATATATCTGTAATCTGAACCATAGTAAGAGTTTAATGCTGACAATATAGGCTGCATTTATATATTCATGCTTCGACTGCCATTTCCTTTGAAATAAAACTTTCCTGTACCAAAAGTTTGGAATAAGGTCAATTTAGAAATTTCTAGTCAAATAACATGAATATATAGTATTTGAATTATTCTGGTGATGTCCCTCTGGAATCTATCAAAGGAGTTTATCTGTCACTTAGACATAGATTGTGTCATAACTATTCTTGCATCTACGTACGTCTCTAATTTATACAAAAACTTACGCCCATACACACATATATAAATATATATAATTATTATATGTCAAGAAAATGCAGAAAATAAATTATAATAAATTTTATACAAACATTTTTTATGTAGAGTCGAGCAAAATATACGTTTTATTTGTTTTACATAAATATTTATGAATTGCGATTCCTTCGTATTTATATAATATTTATATTATTTATGTATTTATTTATGTAACAACAATCGGAAAGTGTGTATTGTTCTACTTTGTATTGAACACTTGTATAGGCGATATTTTAATGTTTATTTCCAAGCTAATAATAAATAATAATAATAATAATAATATCTATCTATCTATCTATATATATATATATATATATAAATTTAATATTTTTTTAGTCAATATTTCTGACAATAATATTTTATAGAACTTATACTCACAAGTTTCCATACAAGTTTTTCATTAGATAATTTTATTCTGAAGTATAATATATATATATATATATATATATATATATTGCCAGAACCAAATAATTATATAATCTCTCACATTCTGAAAATTATATTACTTATTAAATCGTTCTGGCGAGGTAAAACTCTTACTTTTGAGACATCGGATTAGTTTATAGCATGGTGTTCTTGTTTTCGACGAGGTAAGTCGGTTCCATAGATCAATTTCGCCGCGATTTTCTTCATCTTTGTAAGTTAATCGATTTTCTCATGTGTAGAGCGTTTGCTCAGGTGGCAGAGTGATGGCCTCACATACAAGAGGCTCGTTTTTCAAATCCGAAGTTCGTATATGTCTAACTGGTGAACCAACAATAAGGGCGAAATTCGAATCTTGGACTTCCGCTTTGTTAATTGACATGACTGTTGTGCTCTGCGACGTTCTTCGGCTGTGGAATAATTATATAATCTTTCACATTATGTTATATATGTACGTATATATATATATATATATATACATATACATATATATATACATATATATATATGTATATATATCAGATTTTGTATAACGATTAGATCATTGTCTGCCTGACGTAAATGAACATTTAAAATTAAAATATTTAAATTCAACGTTATTTCACGCGGCTAATGGTAGCCGAATTCATTAGGGCTTCGTAAATCGAGCCAGAGATGTTGCGGTGTTCGAATCGTTCAACTGGTATTAATCGTGACACCCTTCACAGAATATTCTCGAAAGGATGACACACTAGTGTCTGTAGGTATTTAATTTGTATAGCAAAAAAATAATTATATATATATATATATATATGATATGATGGATTATATCCTTATATAAGAGGATTACATGTGTTTTTTTATGGTAGATATGTGCGAAAAGTCGATCTTTCTGATACTTGTGATATAGATTACTTCAATCTTTACAATATAGAATTGAGAACTTGTTAGAAGTTTAATTTCCTTTCAAGGTGTTAAAACGTGTTCGAAAAAAGATGATATTTAGAACGAAATGACATTAGCTAATTGAAAACAACACGTTTATTCTTTTGTCCGGATCCAGCGTTTTCTTGGTGTCGCGTGTTTAATTTTTTGTTCGCTTTTATATGGTCTCAATGATAAAAATAGATTAGAGCAGTTTGCTTTGAGCATTGTTCAATTTATCTTTATGTCTATATAAGTAAAAATGTGTGTAAGGACACTTTTAAAGCTATATACTCAACGCATTGTTTAATCTATAAACTTGTTTTTTTTGGTATAGAGGGTATTCAGACACGTGGAAAACTTTTTAATCGGTTTTTATCCAGAAGGGAACGGCTGATGGAGATGCAAAATTGAAAAGTTTGTACGTTGATGTCGTCGGATATTTTTATGTTTTCAACTGTATAACGAATGCACATGCGCAGCCGTGAAAGCACTTTTTGAAGGTCGTCTCTAGCTGGTGTAATAGTTATCGTATTTGACTCTCTGTCTTTAGGTGTTGGATTCGATCATAGTTCGAGTATTTTGTCTTACTTATTATATGTGAAATATCTAAAAAAAAAAACAATGGGCGCATATATATGTCTCACTTTCTGTATGGATTAAAATATAACATTGATGTGTATTTTAGGACCGAGTAATGCCTGGCAGCCTGCTATTATATCTATAAAAGTGAAAATGTGATATTATATCTATAAAAGTGAAAATGTGCTATTATATCTATAAAAGTGATGATATTTGTGTCTTAGCTGATTTCTCAACATTTACATTTAACGAGTGTTTCATCTACTAACTTGAAAATTTGATATACAGGATATTCCAACAGGTGGACAACTTTGGAATTCTTTTTTATCAAAAAAAAAAAAACAGCAGCTAAGAATTAAAAAAATTCAAAATTCGTACCTGGGTGTCATTGAAGTTATCTATTTGCTAACTGTTTCACGAATGCGCATGCGTGAATAGTTCACATTACAGATTACATATGTTAAAATCCTTGGTACGTTATTCTAACAGTTATCGTACTTGCGTTACTGTCTCTAGGTATTTGTTTCGATTTCAGTCCGAGTTTTTTTTCTTTTTCTTTTACTTACAAGAATTGAAGAGTTTATAAAAAGAAAACAATACTCGCATGCACATGCCTCAGTTTTTTTGTATTAATCAAAATATAATATTTATGTGTGTTTTACGACCGGGAAACGCCGGGATATCTGCAAGCGTGAATATAAAAAGAAATGTACGTTTTTAGAATGCCCTAAATTTGACGTGAAACTGCATAGCTGGTTCCACCATTATATCGTAGGTTCTTTCAGCTTGCGATAAGTAGCCTTTTTTTGCGAGGAGAAGAAGGAGGTTAATAGTACGATAATTGAGAGGGTCAGTTAATACAGTAGAATTATTGCAATAATAAATAATAGAAATCATGCTACACAAGCAATTATCCGGCAGTCCGTAAAGCAAGATTCGGTAAATAATGTGTAGGTCACGTCAAAGAGGATTTAAGCAAATTCAGCGAGGAATCTTTTTATAGCAGGGATGAGATCAGGCCTTCGAAGTCTAAATTCTTTCGTAAGATATCACTAACATTTTTTTATTATTACATGTTAATACATTTTTTAAGTAATATTTACTATTTATTACATTTTGGAGAGAGAGGTGGACCGGTTGTAAACACTTATATTGCTTACATCATATATGTGTACAGACAGAAACAATAATTTGATTTACAACCTCGTGGATTGTTTCCATGCTTATTAACACCGATGCAATTCTAATTCCTGATCTTTTACATTCGACAGAGTCTTTCAAAGTTTAAAAATTTTAAAAGGTTTGTTATAATATGTTAATGCTTCGATAACCTGAGTAGATGAAAACCCGATTCGAGAGCAACATGAGTTATGCCTGACCTCGACAGAAACACCCGCTTTATAAAATTAAAATATCCGTTTGATGGCGGGTAAGGGATAAATAAAGATCGTTTATAGAAGTCACTAGAGAACGGGAATCAAGCCAATTCGTATAAGGAAATACCAAGAACGAAATATCGTTATCGTAAAGAAATAAAATGTTTATTGAACTTAGTCTTGAAAAGACCAAGATTGTAAGTAGAAGATAAACAGCAAGTAGAGAGAACATTCCTAAAACCTTGCGGTTGTTAGACAATATATTATAATAAGGTAACAAATAATATATATATATATATATGCATATACATACATATATCTATATATATATAAATGTAATTCTTGGTTCGTTCAAAGTTGATACAACCATATTTCTACATTACCAATTTATTTGACATTTTCAGACAACCCATCTTTAGAGTCGAGAGATGTTTCTATGTTATTAAAATAAATTTACATCGCCAATTATTAAAATATTAAATAAAATAAACATATTTTTCATAAGCCGTTAGTGCGAACCTGTTTTGTCGATAGAACTGAACTTTCGGTTCGATTCATTTCACACACCACGATTTGACGAAACGAATTAGAAGATTTCATTTTCTGTTTACTCGATAAGTAAAAAATAGCAAAAACATAATTCATGTTTTATCTTCCAAAAAAAGAAGTTTGTCGCTTGCTTTTTGAGTCAAAGTCGTTTTTTGTTTTGTTTTTTTTTTTGGGGGGGGATATTTTTCGATATAAGAAAATGTGAACTTTTTTATTATTAACACTATTAATTGTTTGGTAAAAGTACAGTTTTTTCGAAGAAATTTTACGGATTGATAACGTGCTTAAATAATATTTGGTGCTAATGCAGAGAGTGATCCGCGCTATTTTTTAAATCGTATTTCCACGTTTAATTAAAGTTTTATTACATTTTTTTTATTCAATTGTAAGGTTAAAATACAGATTAGGTAGAAAACACCCTCCCCTCTTCATGTTAAGTATGGCTTCTTAAATAATAGCGTTATTATTTCAGCACGGATCACTCTCTGCCTGAGTAGCGTACTTTCACCTAACAATTTAATAAACAAAACATGGTACTTATGCAGAGAAAGTACCGTGTTAAAATGATAACGTTATTTAGAAAGCCATTCTTAACATGATGAGGGCGTTTTGAAACTACTGTATACTCACCTAACAATTTAATAAACAAAAGGTGGTACTTATGCAGAGAAGGTACCATGCTGAAATAATGCTATTAAGAAAGCCATTCTTAACATGGGAAAGGGGGGTTCTGTAACTATTTTATACTTTCACCTAACAATTTAATAAACAAAAGATTTTACTTATGCAGAGAAGGTACCGTGCTGAAATAATACCGTTATTTAAAAAGCTATTCTGGACATGAGGAGGGAGTTTTGCATCTATTCTATACTTTCACCTAACAATTTAATAAACAAAAATAGATAGTACGTATGCATAGAAAATACCGTGCGTAAATCATGTTATTTAGAAAGACATTCTTAACATGGGGACAATATTTTGTAACTATTCTGTCCTATCACCTAACAATTTAAAAACAAAACATGATACTTATGCAGAGAAGCTACCCTGCTGAAATAATGACGTTATTATTTAGAAAGCCATTCTTAACATGGGGATAGGGGTGTTTTGTAACTATTCTGAACTTTCACCTAACAATTTAACAAACAAAAGTTAAACTTAAACAGACAAGGAACAGTGCTGAAGCATTAACATCATTTAGAAAGCCATTCTAAACATGAGGAGGGGGGATGTTTTCTAACTATTCTGTACTTTCGGTGCTAATGCAGAGAGTGATCCGCGCTATTTTTTAAATCGTATTTCCACATTTAATTAAAGTTTTATGATATGTTTTTGTTATTGAATTGTAAGGTTAAAATACAGAATAGGTACAAAAAACCCTCCCCTCCCTATGTTAAGAAAGGCTTTTTAAATAATAACGGTATTATTTTAGCATGGATCACTCTCTTCATGAATACCAATAAATGTTTTGTTCTTTGCTTTTTTTACAGTATTTTTGGTGTTTTTTAAAGAAACCCTTTTTTAACAAAAATTGAAAGTACACATTTTTTTCTTTTTTTACAGAAGTTGTTTTTATATAAGAAAATATGAATGCTTTTTCCTTATTAAAGAAATTAAGTACTCGTGCACTTATTGATCCGTGCTTAAATAATAGCGTATTCATTTAAAAAAGCCATTCTTTACATGGGGAGAAGAGGGTGTTTTGTACCTATTCTGTATTTAAACCTTACAATTAACAAAAAAAACGGTAAATTTTTAGATTATGTCTACCACCACAATTTTCTTGTAAATGACACCTTTTGGAGGTTTTCGACTATGCTGAATACGGAAATCGCATTGAAATTTTGCAGAAATAAGTAGTTATACAGATATAAAAAGTTGTATAATGCATTGTAATCTCTGGCGGCCGTCTTTTTACACGCTTGCGCGCATCATAAACAAATCTACGCGCGTAACAAATATGGCCGCCAAAGAATACAATGCATAAAACATTATTGATATCTCGATAACTACTTATTTCTGCAAAATTTCAATGTGATTTCCGTATTCAGCATAGTCGGAAACCTTTAAAAGTGGTCATTTAAAAGAAAATTGTGGAGGTGGACCTAATCTAAAAAAATGTCAAAAAAACATAAAACTTTAATTAAACTTGGAAATACGATTTTAAAAAATAGCGCGGATCAGTAAGTGCATTAGCACCCATTAATCGACTAACGTGACCTTATTGCCAAATAAGCTCCGGCTACAATGTTGACCGCGCCGTTCACATTGTTTTTTTTTTTTCAAGTTAAATTCAACTTTCACAATATCTTTTTATTTTTTTACAATTTCACAATATCTTTTTTTTAATTATAAATTGTTAGTTTAAAGCACATAATAGTTACAAAACACCATCCCCTCTCTAGTGTAAGAATGGCTGAAAAAATATTAGGTACTCATGTAGAGAGTGATCCGTGTTGAAATAGTAACGTTATTATTTTAAAAGCAATTCTTAACATGGGGAGGGAAGGGTGTTTTGTACCTATTATGTACTTTAACCTTACAATTGAATAAAAAACATCTCACCAGAAATTGTTAGGTGAAATACAGAAAAGTTTCTACCAAGAAAACCATTATTTTTTTTTTTTTTTGCTACTCTTACCAAGGGGAGGGGATTGTGTTTTGTCACTATTCTCTGCTTTCAACTCACAATTTATTAAAAAAAAAAAGGTAAATATTACCATTAGGTCCACCTCCACAATTTTTAACATGGGTAGGTTGGGGGTGTTCATTCTGAAAGCCGTTCTTAACATGATGGTGGTATTTATTCCAAAAGCCGTTTTTAAAAGACGAAAGACAGGTAAAAGGTTAAAACACGTGGTTAGGCATGGGTGTTGTTTTTTCCGAAAGTGTTCTTAATATGGGGAGGTAGGGAGCGTTTATTCATGTCCGTCAGTGAATTATAGTGCATAGTACAGGTCTTTATATCTCGAAAACTAATTGCCTCTGCAAATTTTAAATGAGATTTTCTTATTCAGCATAGTCGAAAATTGTGGAGGTCGCCCTAATGTAAAAAAAACACCCTACCCCAAAAAAGATATCGTGAAATTTAAATTTAAGTGCGGTACTAAAAATAAAATTAGCCAGAAAAATACACCTTTACGTTTGTACTTGCACACAGACTTGAAAAAGTTGTCAACAAAAACAAATATATAACAAGTAAATATTTTTAAAGGTAAGATAAGTTACTTTTCTACCTAATTGGATAATTTTTATTTAGTGTTTTTATTGGGGTTGTACTACTGTGCATATAGATTTTAAAAAGTTGTCAAAAAATAAATGTATAACAAATATTATCAAAGGCAAGATATGTTACTTTATTACCAAAATGGATAACTTTTTTTTTTAATGTAAAATGTTTATTCGGCTCTAAAAACACAGCGTTTACTGCTATATTTGAAAATTACAAATGGCGGCAGACTGTGTAAAACACATTAGGTTTGGGAAAATGAGTTAAAAGAAATAAACTATACAAAATGCTGTTAAAAACCACCGAATACATGTCTGCCTATGGCACGAGTGAGTTCCTGGCAGCATTTTGTATAGTTTTTTAGTTTTAACTCATTTTCCCAAATTTAACTTGTTCAACACAGTCTGCCGCCATTTGTATTTTTCAAATATACAGATAAACACTACATGTTTTCGAACCGATTAAACATTTTACACTAAATAAAAACACTAAAATCTTATCAAGTTAGGTAGAAAAGTAACTTATCTTGCCTTTGATAACATTTATTTGTTATATTTATTTTTCAACAACTTTTTCGTTTCTGTGTTTAGTAATACAAACCCGTTTTATTTACAATAACGTTTACTCGGCTCGAAAAACAGTGTTTATCAGTGTATTTGAAAAACGCAAACGCTGACGGACACTGTTGATGATGTTAAGTTTGAGAAAATGATTCCAAACTAAGAAACTATACAAAATATTATCAGAAACGCACCGAATATGTCAGCCTATGTCACAATAACATATAATCTGTAGGTGTCTGACACTGTTTTGTATAGTTTTAACTTGTTTTCCCAAACTGAACGTATTCAACAGAGTCCGCGACTATTCGTCTTTTTCAAATACATAGATAAACACTGAGTTTTTTGAGCCGATTAAACATTTTACATTAAATAAAAACTCTAAAAATTATCCATTTAGATAGAAACGTAATTTACCTTATCTTTGCTTTAATTTATTCGTTTTTGGACAACTTTTTCGAATCTGTGTATTGTACCCCCCTCCTTACCCAAATATTGATTTAAAACTCACATTCTTTAATACAATAAAAAGGAAAACTATTTAGCGTTTCAGCGTTTTAGGGACTTTCAGCTTAATCCACTGAATGTTGGTGGAGCCCAAGCCATGATTCTGCAAGAGTCCCCCCCCCTTTTTTATTAACTTTTTGGAGTGGATTGCTGTACTAAGAATATAGAAACATGCATTTTCTCTTTTTATTAGAATTTTCCATTGCACCAAATTAAGCCACAGCAACGCGTGGCAGGATACAGTAGTATATATATATATATATATATATATATATATATATATATATATATAAATATATATATATATATATATATAGTTTAATGCGTAAGAGGAAAAGAGAGAGTTCAATGCCACGCTCAACAATTATTATCGGAGCTTATACAATGGGAAAACAAAGGTATGAAATAGAAGTCACAAAACTATATATATATATATATATATATATATATATATATATATATTGGTCGAGCAAGTAACTGATCGGCTAAACAAAATGTTAGTTGCAGACAATTGAGTAATGATGCCGTAGGTACTGCATGAAAAAAATATTTCCTCGCCAAATATTTAATGAATGTCTTTGGAATAGTGATAATAATAATCTCCATGTTCTTCTGTTTCATTTTATATGTTATTTTATATAATTTGATATTATATTGATTAAATAAATAACATTCACAGAATCAATTCTTAAGAGTTTTCCAACCGGGCGAATAGTCATACTACTATAACATAACATTTAATAACTGTCCGCTAGAACTATTACTGTTACTACTACTCTTATTTTCTAACAGCATCAGACTGACTGCTTGCTAGAATTGTTGATGCTACTTGACGCGGTTTATATTTTCTTATAGCTTGCATTGATTTTTACAGAGAGATAGAGAGAGAGAGAGGGGGGGTGAGCGAGAATAAGGAATGAAGCCATAGGTATAGCATACAAAAACAAATTTTAAATTTCTTAACCAAATATTTAATGAATTCCTTTGGAATAGTGATAATAACAATGCTGATGTTATTCTGATTTATTTAAGATATTTTTATATAGTTTGATATAATATCGATTTAAAAGGAAAAATATACTTTACATATTTGGATATTACTGTTTTTTCACACAATCTATTTATACTAACCTTTCTGTCAAAACATACGAAGCAACTATTAATACTAAATTTTCACAATAGCTGCCGGCAGCAACTAAGCATACTAATGATCGCTTGTTAGAACTATTGGTGCTATCTTTTCGTGTTAATCAAGGCTTCTTGTGTTACTCGGCTGTTTGTAAATAACTGTTCTGTACTCCCACCTAACAATTTAATGAACAAAAAAGATATCGTCAAACTTGAATTTAACTTGAAAATACTAGTCGAACAATATAAACTTTAAAAAGGTACTCTTTACGTTCAACACCGGTATCGATTAATTTAACGAGAAGTTTGTTTACATTTTGAAATGAACACTAGGTAGAATTTAATCCCACTATTATTGCAAAAGTAAGAATGTGATTATAATTTAATTTTAATTAACCACGTATTTAATAATTACAAAATAAAGCAGTGTGAAGTTTTAAAATTGTTATATGTGTTTTATTTTGTGATTAAAAAATAAAAACATTGCAAAGTAAAATTTTAGGTATTAATATATTTTTGGTACCATGTTGAAATAATTTTATTATCTTTAAAGCCATTATTAACATGGGGAGGATAGGGTGTGTTGTATCTATTCTGTGCTTCAGCCTTACAATTGAATAAAAAAGATACAATTGAAAACAAGGCTCATTGCCACTTTGGTGTAGGGGGCTACTACCAGGGGAAACAACTACTGGGGTACTATGTAGGGATTTGGGCAGCAAGATGTTGGTTCATGTTGCACTTGAACTTCTGTATGTCAGTACAGTTGGGGAAGCGGTGACCTGGAATGGAATTCCAAAGTCTAGCCGTTCTGGGGAAGAAACTACCGGAGTAGAAAGATCTTTTACATCTAGGGATCTCTACAGTGTGGGGGTGGGATTTAGCAGCCTGTCGGGCCTGTCGAGGGTGTTCACGTCGTGGGGGCACAAGTGCTTGCAGTTCATCAGAGCATTCACCATTAAAATACTTGTAGAACAGTCGATGGGACAGCAGCTGAAGCTTAGATGCCAGTTTAGGGCCTATCAGATTTGCGACTCTCAGATGCACCAGCCCAAATATGACAGCAATACTCCATACATGGGCAAATGGTGGCCTTATAGAGGTACAGGGTACTTTCGGGTGTTAGACGTTTTCTAGCACGGGAGATAGAGCCCACCTTCCTTGCAGCGGCCCTGGCAATGCCCTGGATGTAATTGTTCCAACTCATGTTTCCTGTGAACGTTAGGCCAAGGAGCTTGAAAGACGTACTCTCAGATAAAGAGTCGTTGGTCATTTCTATAGGTGGTAGAGCAGATATCGTGAAAACTTGAATTTTACATGGAAACACTATTTACCAAAAATGCATATGCACATTTCAGGACCATTCTTGAAGGAGATATTGTTTTTAAAAGAGACCCCCCTAATATTTTTAAGAATATACTTTCAGTAAATAACTGTTGTTATAAAAAAGGTAAAACCGATTTCTAAGTGTTCGTTTTCTACCTAGCTGGCTAATTTGTTAGTGGTTCAACTTATTTTAAGTCGTTTATTCAGTTCAAAAACGAAATTACAGACCGCATATGTCTTAAATATTTATACTTGTTTACTGTTGTTTAAAAGAGGAAAAATCGATTATTTTTCTACGTAGCTTGCTAAGTTATTAGTGGTTTAACTTATTTTAAAGTGTTTATTTAGTAAGAAAAACAAGTCAACAAGGATTTCTCTTCCACTAAACAAGGGCAGAAAGGAGTTGTGTAGTCTTAGCACAGCTACTAAACTCTGCTGCTAATAATAATAATAAATAAATAAATTTACTTACAGATGAAACAAAATTTTACTCCATGGCCGTATTAAATTTAAATAGTTAAACTTAATGAAAATTTTACTAAGAATTAATTATGAATTAGATGCAGCGTAAACTTTAGGAAAACACGTCCATTTTTGATAACTAGGAAAACTCACTATTATTGAATACATATCGATTGGAAACACGTTTTAGGACGGTTCCTGAAGTGGGGTATGTTTTTAAAAGAGATTACACCCCCATAATATATATATATTTAAAAAAAAGTTTATTGTTGTTTGAAAATATATACAATCGATTTTCAAAGTGTTCATTCAAGTTTTTGATAGTTCAACTTATTTTAAAACGTTTATTTAGTTTTAAAAAAGATTGAGAGTATCATGTCTTGGGAATCTCGATAATAGCTCAAAAAAAGAAATTTCAAGAAAATACAGAAGTAGATATAGTTTTAAAAATATCTTCTCCCTCCAAAAGAAAATTAATTTGTATATTTATTAAAGTAGTCTCCAAGATCAGTGTTCGGCAAAAATCAAAGTATTAGAATTGGATATGGTTGATTATGTAACGCAACTGAATGGAACAGAGTCACTGAGTCACGACAGGAAAAACAATATATTGATTTAAAAAAAATAATTCATTTTTACACATCTTGTATTATTATAAAACAACAAAAAAGAAAAATTATTGAATTATTGAATAATAAAACAAATATTACATTATGTGGTGATACTTTTCGTGTTATTCTGAGCATGTTTTATTAATTAATAAACATCATTTCATTATTTTTGCTATTGTTAATCTTGTTGATAATTATAATTTTAAAAAGTTAGGTATTTTCTTGAAAAAAAATGTCTTCTTCAACAGAGATATATTCAACAAAATGTTTAACCGAAAGATTATATTACCGACATCTATTAATATTAAACTTTGAAAAAAGAGATACTAGAATAAAAAAAAACTATTTTATTTACAATCAGATGTGCCTTATGAACTAATAAAAATGTAATTAGCAGTTTGTTGCACTAAAATGTTATATATTTATAAACTTTCTCATTATAAAAGCGATTATCATATTGATTACAATTTTTTTTACAGAAAAAAGAACATTAATTGCATATAAAACATTAGAAGAAAAATACAAAATTATCCAATTATATCAATACATTTTTGCAAATTATGTAATGATTATTTAGTAAATTTACATGGATTGAAAATAATTTCGCCTGCCAAGCTTCTCTGTCAGATGTTGGTATACAGACATAAAATATGGGGTATTCAAACACACGCGAAATGTTATATTTGGGGGTTAGCCATGGAAAATCGGTGCAAAACTGTAAAAAATTTTAAAATTGAATTTGCCAGGTGAAGGTCGAAGAAGACAATTACGAATGTGTATGCGTTCTGTTTGCTATTCGTTGATATTTTAATTTTATGCCTTGTGGCAAACGTGTCTTCTATAGCTCACGAATTAATGTTAAAAGAAAATGTAAACCGTTCCCATTCTCGTACGTGACGCACGAGTATTTTTTGATACTTTTTAAATCATTACTATATTAACAGTACAATATAATATAATTATGATTACAAAATCTGCACCATTCAAAATATCATATTGAAGCGTATTGTACGACTGGGCAATACCGAAGAGCTGGTAGTAAATATATATTTGCTTATGTAAAGAAGACACGTTTATAGTCGACTTACGTCTGACAGATTCTATTTTTTTTTTATTTGGACACTTTTAGCGCCTATTTTTCTTGATAAAACCAAATCCAATTTGTTTCGTTATGTAGACTAAACGCAACAATACCGTTGCGCACACGGATAACGTTACTAATATATATATATATATATATATATATATATATATATATATATATATATATATTGATTTAAAGGTTAAGAGAGTTTTTTGAGGCATGAAAAGCGATGTTACATTTTGTATTTAATATTTTTATTATTATTTTTTATATTTGAAGCGGACCTCCGCTCTTGATCACAAAAAAGTATCGAAATGAAAAAGAAAGCGTTGAAAGAACTGAAGATTTGTAGCGTGGACAGCGTTCATTCCTAGCAATCATGTTCAAAAAAGTTCACGTGAATTATTTTAGCCGTTCGTGGAAGAAGATTGTGCTTTTTAATGTTTTTTTTTTTAATGTTGCAACGTAAAAGCGTTTAATTCAAACGGCAAAAATGAGGCACAATTCATTTCAATATGTATGATGGAATAGAAATAACATTGTTAAACGGTAAAAATAATGTAATTAATAGTTATGAATAATAATAATAATAATAATAATAATAATAATAATAATAATAATAAAACTACTGAAGAGGGCAGAGTTTGAGACAATGTCGGCTTTTTTAATGGTGAGTAAATTCTGTCTATCCCTCAATAAAGATGGGACGTACATAGATAAATAGATGAATAATAATAATAATAATAATAATAATAATAATAATAAATCAATAAAATTAATATTAGTTAATAATTAAATGAGAATACAAATAGTCTCGGTCCTGAATATAGTATTATATATATATATATATATATATATATATATATATATATATATATATACTAGCTGTAAGCTGTATTTGCCACGCGTTGCTGTGACTTAAATGGTTTTAATCGAATAAAAAATGTATGTGTGTGATATGTTTAATTTTCCAATACTTCCAATATTCTTGGCGGTTCCTTATTCAGTGCAAATGAAGAGATTGTCTGGTTTGCCGACTCTAAAACACGCAACATATAATTGCCTATGTGAGAAGCAATCAGTGTGTAAATATAAGCCGCACAATTCTAAAGTTTGTCACTGTGTGGGAATTGCAATCTCTTGAATTTAAATGGCGTGTCTGCAGGTATTATGGGAAAGCGTGGAATCAGGAAATCCTCACCTTTGAACGGCCCGTTAAAATTGTGGCTTAAAGCTTGGACTGGTTAATATTTCGCAACAAGACCATTGACACGCCAGTTTTTAATGGTGGTATCCCTGACAAATCTAGCAAATTCAAAAGTTCTGTTGGATAGTTGACTGCTTCGTCTTCTTCCAGAACAGTATCGACGGATTTGTATGTGATTATGCCAATGAAATTCGTCCTGAGGTAAGATTAGCTGGAACATTTCCATTCCCAATTTTCAGTAATTGATTTGAAAATAACTCTGATGAGTGATAGTTTTGCTGCTTGATACGCATATTTCTAGATTAATAGAATGTTCTCACATGTCGTCAAAAAGTTGAATATTTGACGCATGCATTTATTTCATCTGCTGGTGTTGATCGTGGAATTATATGTAATGTTTGCCCGAAATATCCAGCTAGCAATATTACTGCATTCCCAAAGAGTCGGCCATTTTCACGCTAGTCTTGCAATGATTGATCAAGAGTCTCCAGTGATTTTTGTGTGCCATTCTGCACTCACCCCAACCAATAAGTTTACATTTCTGCAGTAATTTTCCTATACTCGATATTTTGAAAATGTTGCACATGGGAGTTACCATAAATTGCATATTCAATGGTAGTTTTAAAGCCGAATGAGCAGTTCTTCCACCTGGCAGTAATGTTGCAGCTATTCTATTGATGCAAGAGCTAAGGCTATGTCAGAATGTGATAACTTTAAAAGGAAACAGAAGAAGTGTGTTAATAGATAAAAAGAACAGCAAAAATGGAAAAGAAAAAGGAAATGTAGCTGTGTAAGTGAAAAAAGTAATAGGAAAGTAATGGATATGTTTTGTCCTAAACAGTAACTGGAGAAGTTCTTAATGTAATAATCGACGAAAATAAAGAATTTTTAGCTGTGTTGTTTTTGTTAAATAGGAAAACAAAAATGCAAGTGAAGTGTTTATGTAAAAAAAAACATGCAGGAAAACTTGATTTACGATGTATTTTTTTCAGTAAAAAAACAGGATGTAAAAAATAGAGAAAAGTAAAAAAAAACAAATAAAATAGCAAACAATGAGATGCGTGTATAGTTCTAAAACAGATATAAATAATGTAAAAATACTTGGAAGGAAAAAAAGCGAGCACTGATATATTGGCGGCAGACATGTGTGTAAATATCATTTTAAAATATACTGATTAAACACCGCTATTGGTAAAAAAAATCTAAAAAAGCAGGAAGCAAAAAAAAAAAGCAAATTAATTCAAGTAATGATGACGAACAAAGTTTGTTTAATATGGTAATATGTTTTACTTTTAAATATTAAAAAACAGTTGGGTTTTGCACATAAAAAGAATGAACAAAACAGATCCGGTGTAAACCGAAAGTTTCTACGTGTATGTTTTATTTTGTAATTTTTAATTTATTTTTTAAGCGACGAAACTAAGGAATGGAAAATGAAATTGTTTGTTAAAGAGTAAACATTAAGCTGCGTGGATTTCTAGAAAAACAGATATAAAGAATGGACAAAGAAAAATTGGAAGTAAAAAATAAATTAAATCAGTTTATTTTAATGGAAGCCCAAAACACAAAAAATCAGATATAAAGAATGTGAAAATACTTGGAGGAGAAAAAAGCTAGCCACGATATATCGGCGGCGCACGTGTGTGTAAATATAATTTTAAAATAAGCCAATTATACACCGCTAATGGTAAAAAATACTCTCTAAAGAAAAAGCAGGCTGAAATGGTATACTTATCGATAAGAAACGTCACTGAATATGAATAATGAAAGAAACCGGAAGTATTTCCGGTAAATAGCCTCGGCTGAAATCGGAACGGAAAGTGACCGTGTCGAAAAATCTTTCTTTTTTTAATATGGTAATTTTTTTTACTTTTTAATATTTAAAAAGACAGTTAGGTTAGGTACAAATATGATGAAACCCGGACTAGTTTTCTAGTTTACCAATGTCGAACAAACCAGGCATTTCATTTTCATATATATAGATATATATACTCAAAACCTCTGGCCTTCGATCTACCATGCTTAAGAATATTCTACGACCAGGCAATGATTCCGTCCAGCCCAGCAAGCATAACCGTATGTATATATATATATATATATTATTACATTTTCGCCCCAAACAAGGCACATTACCATTTTGGTGTAGGAGGCTACTATCAGGGGCAGCAACTACTGGGCACTATGTTGGGATTTGGGCAGCAAGATGTCGGTTCACGTTACACTTGAACTTTTGCATGTCAGTACAACTGAGGAATTCCCGATTCTAGCGGTTCTGGGGAAGAAACTACTGAAGTAGAAAGATCTTTTACATCAAGGGATCTCTACTGCGTGGGTGAGGGATTTAGCTGCCTGTCGGTTTTGTCGAGGGTGTCTACTTCGTGGGGGCACAAGTCTTTGCAGTTCGTCTGATCATTCACCATTAAAATACTTGTAGAACAGGCAGAGGGATGCAACGTTTCGTCGATGGGACAGAGGCTGAAGCTTAGATGCCAATTCAGCTCCTATCAGATTGGCGACTCTCTTTTGAACCTTGTCTAGGAGCGAGAGACTAACAGCAGATGCACCAGGCCCAAATGTGACAGCAATACTCCATACATGGGCGAATGGTGGCCTTATAGAGATACGGGATACTTTCAGGTGTCAGTAGTTTTCTAGCACGGTAGATAGAGCCTACATTCTTCGCAGCGGCCCTGGCAATATTTTCAATGTAATTGTTCCAACTCATGTTTCCTGTGAACGTTAGGCCAAGCAGTTTCAAAGATGTACTCTCAGATAGGGGGTAACTGGCTATTGCTATTCGTGGCAGAGAAGGTGTCTTGTCATTATATATATATATATAATTATTCACAATAATGAAATACAATAAATCTACTGGTGTGCAAATCCAGTGATTATCGGTCTTACAAAATATTATTGGATGTAATATTTTATATAAGACTATCTAAAATAAAATTGCTCAATATACTAGATAGAGCAAATAAATCATAATTTAGGAATTTAAAATTTGTGATTTGAAAATGTTAAACTTCAAATATAGAAATTGTATTGTATGAACGACAAAGAATAGAGTACAGTAAAATATATTTCCTAAACCCATGAATTTTCAATGTTTACACATCTCCTCGAAGGAAAAATGTTAGCAAATATTATAAAAGTTTGAACTTGATTTGCTAAAGGTAATAAACATAGAAAATAAATTAAATGTTTTTAAAGTTTTTAAAATTTCAGAAAGTCGGACATTAATGCAGCAAAAATAGGATATTGAACTTCAAATCGAAATCCTGTAATGGAAGCTCTTTGTATTCAGCAGGTAAAAAGATCTAACGCGTATTGTAATAAATCCAAGGGAGCTAATAACAATCTAATATATACATATTTCCACGGTTTTAGTTTAGTTAGATTGGATATTTGGAAAATCTTTGAGTACATCAATCCGGTATTTTTTTTCATATGGCAGTTTACAAATTCAGCTCAAGTTTCCAATCAATTTATGAATAAAAACCAAAAGATATCTGTAGAGAGGCAAATGAAATAATTATTTGCCTACATATTATTATATCAATCAGTGAATCTATTATGCCCTTAACTCGCCAGGAGATGAGTTTAGGGCATAATAGATTCAGTTATTGATATAATAAAGTGGTTGAGTTTGCGCTACGAAACAGATATTGCCAAGTATTGTTAATGCCAACTGAATTAAAGGAATAAATTATAAGGTGATCAACATCATGAATTTTGGAATATAGTTTTTTTCATTTATTCATTATATATATATATATATATATATATATATATATATATATATATATACGGAAAAACACACACACAAACACACACACACACACATATATATATATATATTCAATCATAGTAATTTCTTTTCCTAGGAATTGCAAAATATCTGATATTTCTCCAAAACCAATGGCTTTACTCGAGTGGGGATTTACTGAGATTGTTTTAAATGATCTGGAAGAACAAGATGCTAGATTTCAAATATTTCTTATATATTTTATCTCCTGTTTTTAGAAAATAGGGTATGATTATGAATATCTCCATCACCAAATAATCCTTAGCCATTGTGAAATGTACTTTATTTATTAATATAACATTCTAATGATTAGCAGTGCACATTTTTCTATACCTAATTCAATTCAGATGTAATGGCTGAGGATTCTGGTTGTGTTTGTTAGCGTCTATTGTCCCATTATTGGAGTTTTGCAAACGGCTTTTTCTTCTCATATTATTCTCGGGCAAAATGACTTTGATGAACAGTTGTGGCGATGGAAAATTGCCTACTTCTTTGTATTTGAATCTCAATTATGTATTAAATTCTTCATGTTCTTATTGCCTCTTTTATTTAATTGATAATATTGCTTTTTATTTTGTACACCCTAAAGTATTCTATTATCCATGGTAAGTATTTTTCACATTGTAGGTAAACATGCTATAGACCTGTAGTTTCTTTGGATGTATAATTTTTCTGAGTCATTGAGTACCGGTGCAGGTTCTACTGTTTGTCATCTATCCTGGCACTTCGCTCCGCAAATATATCCTTTTCAGGTTTCAAGTAATGTTTTGAATTTTTTAAACAGTACGCGTGTATTCCGTCGTAATTTGGTGCTTTCTAGTTTGCGATGTTTTGTCAGGTTCGATCGCTGATTTCTTTCTCTGTTTCTTTCCCCGAGTTGCTCTGACTATTCCTTTATGTTTTTAAGGCATTGGCATTTATATTATGATCCTGTCACTCCTCCCATATTTGGCTCTAATAGCGTTTTATTTCTGTCGGATACGGATATTCTGTTCTTATTTTTCGTCCATTTACATTTGGGTAGAATTGACTTTCATTGGTTTCAAAGCTCCTATTTTGCTTGCAGCGTTTAAATATGGATCTGTATCGTCTTAATCTTCTCTTGCTTCTAATTTCGCTTCAATTCTTCCTGTTTCCTGTCACATTTCTAGTTTTCATCCTCTTTTATTTATTTTAATTTCGTTTTTCGCTTTGACTTCTTTATAGAGCTGGTTGATTTGGGTTTCCATCCTCAATTCTCATTCAGGTTTTGTTAGTCGCTTTTGTCTTCCAGTCTTTTTCTACTTTAAAATTTATGCTTACTGCTTTTGTACCTTGATTAATCAAATTGTTTAGTTGTGTAATAGAATATGTTAGGATGTATGAGATGACTTTGTTCACCTTCTTTATCTCAGCTTTTTTTCTCCACTCTTGGTTTCTTAATGATGGGACATTCCGGCGTCATTTTTATCCACGTATTATGTTGATTTACTACGAATATATTATTATCATTAATTATGCTAGTTCTATAATATAATAATAATAATAATAATAATACTAATAATAATAATATGTTGAAATCAATTGCGTTAAATGGTGATGCCGATTTAGACGAACAAATACATAATAAAATGATTATATGTAAAAATGGGCGAATTCAGCGATTTCGTTTTAAAAAAATATGAAATGGTAAAACATTTGTTGATCATCATGCAATCCCAGGCAATGTCGGTTCTTCATATATATATATATATATATATATATATATATATATATATATATATATATATATATATATATATATATATATAGTGGAGATGGTAATTAATAAAAACTGAAGAAAATGCTAAATCCTCTTGTAGAGCAAATATGCGTTTTATTTTTTTATTACCGTATCATTCTGTTAAGTTACATTATTGTTTCAGCTACTTGGCCGTTTTTGGGCCGCCTGTAGCGTCCTTAAAAAAACGGTTGTGTTGCCGAAACAATAATGTAACAACAGAAAGATACGGTAATATAACGTATATATATATATATATATATATATATATATATATATATATATATGTATATATATATATATATATATTTGGAAGAATAGGTAATGAAAGAGTAAAGTGAGTGAATGTTAAATACTATAAAATCGAGTGCGTCATAATCTTTATTGTCTAAATCGAGATCTTTACATGTGTTCAACAGGTTGGCAAAACATTTATAAGTAACAGAAAAATCGACAGTTTAATTCATTAGTCATAAGTATACGTTTGTGCGCATTATTTCATCCAACAACACGCAGAGACCTGCAAACCTACAGGCATGTTCTGATCATTCTTTTGTATTCAATATATATTAGTTTCTTTTTTTTAATTTTTCTTCTGAGCTCGTTTTTACGTCTGATGTAAAGATGAAAGGCCTTTTTACCTGAAATAAAACAAGCAAAGAAAATGAAGATTCAGGATACTTTAACTCAGTTTCTTTAATTCTTTCAACAGGTCTGAACATATAAATACATAAAGTAAGAGTCAGTTGAGTGAAAACTGCAAAAAAAAAAAACATCTGCATAATTAATACTTTTCTTTTTATTTGGATTATTTCGACTTTTATTCTCATTCGTATTTATAAACTATCCTTAGACATAACATTTAAGATCAGATCAGTTTTTTTGGCAAACGTCTATCATTAAAAACACATAGGCCGAAATAAGCGATTGCATTTCTTTGACATTATTGGTTGGCATTTATTAATACGTTTTACCGTAATATCTTATTACGATGAACGAAATATTTTTAGAAAATAAACAATTAATTTAATGTCATGCGTTAAGTGAAAATTCAGAATACAAAATTGGCAGATAAAATAACATGTCAGTTTTTATTCTTAATTTCACACTTTGGGGCATGAGTTTATGTTTCCTTGCTTCTCTAGGATGCTCATTATCCCGGGAATCCCTCTTCAACAGTAGTCCGCAATCATAGCAACATGGCAGCATCCCTATTATGTAGTCTCTGGCTCTCTGATTCTCAGATAGAACACCCGGCCATGCTTATTATTCATCACGATATGGTTCCCGTGAAAACAGTTTAAACGTTATCTATATATGTCAAAGTCAAAATGTGTGTGAGCGTGCATTTATGGGTATGTCGGCAAAATGCTTCTCGGTCGGCTCACTCCTTCTAAAAACATTTTATATGCTATCTAAATCATATTATCTACGACTTAAGAACGGGGTTTCGGCTATCTTTAATTTAACCGACTTTTACAAGCTATTTTCGAGACATTTTTCGATCGACGCGTCTTCGAAAAACGAATGATGTGGCGGGGGAAACAGAAACTGGTTTCCAGCCTAAAACTAGGTCAAACATCACGCGACTTAACTTTCTCGCACCTGAAAATTTTACTTTATAAACGTCAACTTAAGACACTTACCACTTCCTCTCCCTTTTGAGCCGAGATGGATAAGTTGCAGTTTTTTCCCCCATTTTGTTTCCACCTTCGCGTTAAGTGTTCGGGGTTCAAGCCTACCTTCCTACGAAAATTGTTTTTTCTTATACACCTCCAAACATCCGGCCATTTTTTTTTAAACAGGGTTGTTTTGATCTACCCTCAACACACACCTCCAAACACTCAGGCGACGCCGGTTACCACCGCTAGTAATATATAAAGCATTTTAATGCCCACTTTGCATCCGAGATTCTGTAACGAGCTCATAATATTCGTTAAAAGTTACGTATAATTCATGGTCTCCTTTTTTGCCAAGAAAATTAATCGTACTTACGATGAATGCCTTCCAACTCCACATCACAGTAAGACTCTTTTATTAGCTTACAGACTTTAGGAAAATCAAAAAATGCCCACTTTCAGCTTTTTATATTCGATCATAAAATAGCATAGTTCATTTGAGTGAAACAGCCTAAGAGCTCGTGGAAAATACTTAATGAAACCACGCTATATGTGTAGTATATCATGTCAGTGTTAACCAGAGGATCATTGATGAGATTTGTACTGGAAATCAACAACTCCCCACGTGCATAGCAGTCGTAGTGTTAAGCGATGCTACTAATGCTGAGTATATTAAAAATAAAAAATATATCTCCATATGTGTGTATATAACTTTAGTTCCTTCAGACATATTTAGAAACCGAAACCAAAACTTATGAAGAATTCTTAGTAAAATTAGTTATAAAAATAGATGACGTTAATGCACTTAGCTATAATAGAAAACAGAGCCTAAACTTATGAAGAATTCTTGATAACATTATTTATGACAAGAAATGGCAGTAAATAGCAATTAAACGACCCGGATGTAAGCGTGGCACAGAAAATACCACATACGCTATCGTATTAATATATAGATTATTAAATGAAATACAGTAGGTGGTAAACGTAACGTTAAGCGCCAAGCGCGATAACCATTAGGCCAGTTTAACACGTTTTACAAAGTTTTATCAAACCCACTTATTCTGATATAAGTAATCTGTCATGGGAACGAATCATGCATGCGCACTCATGAAACAGTTGACAAACAGATAAAAATCCGATGACCCCTTATCAGAACTATTTTCAGAGGAAAACCAATTTATTTTTTTTTTCACATAGATAAATAATCTTCATAATTTCACCTCTATTGATCGTTGAGGATATAGATTGAGAAGTGTCTTCACACATATACATTCTCGTTTTTATATATATAGAAATAATCTGACAGTATGCATTCTTCACGACACTTGTCACTAGCTGCTAGTTGCAGTAAACACAATATTCGCTGCATATCTAAAGGATTAAACATGGGGCGTATTCTTTCACAATTTTCTGCCTGAAACAATTTTACTCAAATGACTAATAAACAGGTTAGTGATACATTAGCACGTGTATCACAAAAATATTAGTTAGTGTACTAAGATTTTCTAACCCTCTAATGAGGGAAAATAGCTGTACAAGTTCAGATAAACGTGAAACAGATAGTAACGATATTTAAAAAGTATTTCTGATTGAGAAAAATCTGTGTATTTTTGTAATCAGCGCATTAACTTTACCTTATAATATTTTTGTATGTTTCCCAGTTTTATTTATGATAATTTTGACATAAGACGTGGATGGGGAGTTTTAATTAGCATTTAAAAAGTCGCCCGATAACGTTCTATAGAGGGAGCAAGCTCCCCCTAAAAAAGATATGTTGGGATTAATTCCGACTGACGACCCATGTGGACGAAGAATATTTTATTAAAAAAAGAGTGTGCTACTTTCCGGCAGTCACTAAAATTAGGGTATAGAGAACGCAATCATTTTCATTATAAACAGTCACTCACAGACGAGACCGTAGATGTGATGCGACATCCTCGAACACGGCGATTTGACCAAAAACGCCATCACTGTCATCTCTTGCTGTATTATGAAATAAAAACAGTATTTTGTATGAAAGGCATCAAGTTTGTCCTGTCAACACCTTTTAATTATGTATTCAGTTGAGTGTATGTAATTATGAATAAGATAAACGAGCCATGCAAAAAATATCCCAAATAGAATGATTTGAAGATATTCATGTTGACAGATATTGATTCTTTTATAAACTCATTTATTTCTCTGTATGTGAGACGAGTTTAAAAGAACATTTTTTATCATGTCGACTTTGCTATCTACATGTAATAGTCTATTACATTCAAGTGTGAAATAAAATTTTTGATTGTGTGTCAGGTTTGTGTTTGAAATATAATTTTAATCGGTAAACATGTAGATAGAATAATAATTTACTTAATCTGATAAAATACTTAAAAATTATTTTTTCCCGGATCGTAATGTAAAATTGGATGTATATTTCTCATGTTTTTTAAAGTAGTCCAGTGTCTTTCCCGAATAACTAGCTCTCTAGTTCACTCCAGAAATAAATGAAGCTAAGTAATGTAGGGAGTTAACTAAAGGAGTGCAATGAGTTGCTATGCATATATGACTTGTTATCTTGAAAGTATTAAAACTATAGGTTGGAGAACAACATTCAGCAAGAAAAGAGTGCAACAAGCCTGTAGTTCTTGGAACGTAGCCACTGGAATAAGGAGGCATAGTTACAATAAGAAATCAGAACAATGAATTGATTGGGAGGACTACATCAATTAATCAAACGAGCTGAAAACAAGGAAGCAAGGATTACATCTGTAACTAGAGCACCATACCGTATATTAAACGAGTACAATACTCTAACTTGATTAAATCAAAAATTTAACTCTCTTTATTATATTACGAGTTTTAGAGCTGGGGATGATTATTGTTTTTACGTAAGTTTCTTATTTGTAAGTTATTTATTGAATGAACTCGACAACTATCACAATGAAAGAAAAGCCTTCCATTTCTTGCACTAAATGTGTTGAGTAAAGAGGAATTTCCGCGGGCAAGAATTCTTTGCAAGAGCCTCCCATCTGACGAGGAACTTGCCGGTGAGTGGCTTTCACGATTTTTTGACAATTTGACTGTCTAGAAATGAAATGCTATAATATCATGGGGACATATTGCATCACAAGTAACAGAGTAGTTCATAATGTTGATCAATGTTTGTACTACTAATGTGGATTTCATAATCCGTGCGTGTCAATATGACTTGCCTTCGCTCGGCTCTATATCTGATAACTTGAAATATGTACTGGCCTACTTAGGAGTTATTTTAGAAGTGAACTTAATGCTTGTACGTATTTTCAAAGTTCCGTACACTTTGTGTCTATTTAAAGATTTAGTTTTTATACAATCACGAATCCATTCAATATAATTTCAAAATTGTTTATTTTTATATAGGCATCACCACTTATCAAGATCCAGAGGCCACTCGAGGATAAGGGTTAAAGAGTGTACAGTAGAAATTAGACTATAGAGTAACCGTTAGAAATGGAAATTCGGTAAATTTGTTAACTTATAAGGAACGGCTCATCAAAAACTTGTTTACGTTAGACTTGAAGACAATCATATTTTAGTCAGCTGGAAAACAGAAAAACCGAAGACAATTGCACAGGCGTACAGTTCTAAGAAAGAAGCTTTGCTCATGGAATCTACGTTTAGGTTTAGGCACAGATAAAGAGTAGGTGAAATTAGTGATACTGTTTTACTACTAGACTGCTGTTTCCTGTGAAAATTTGACGAGAGGGACCATAGAATGGAGCTCAGCCGAACACTTGCCATGAAAATAATGATAAAGCAGAGACAAACTTGCAACATCTCTTCTGTGAGAAACAGGTTGCAAGGAAGAGAAAAGGGCATCTCGCTACAAGTCTACGAAGTCTATTGTTAACTCTATCAAGGCATGATAAGTCCTTTCTAGCAGCTCATGCCCAGATGTGAAAACAGTACTCCATCTTTGGACGTACCTGGCTCTTATATAGATAGAGAATTGCATCAGCAGTGAGATATCTACTGGATAGATAGAAGTATCGCATCATTTTTCCAGCAACATTGGCAACGGATTTAATGCATGTGTTCCATTTAAGACCAGGAGTAAAGGTCAAGTCCAGTAGCTTGTCAAAACATGAGGCCTCCCCAAGACGAGAGCCATTCATTTCAATTGATGCCAAGTGGGGATCAGAACGTTGATTATGTAAAGAGGGAAGGTTGGTTTTAGACGCATAAAAAGTAACAAGCCACCTATTTCCCCATTGTAGCACTTGCTCAAGATCAGAGGAGAGAGAATCAGAGAGAACTTGGTCGTTTACGGTTTCTGATGTGCTACTATTGATAGTAGTGTCATCAGCATAAATGTCTACGAATGATGTAAGGATGTGATTTGGAATATTATTAATATAGATCAGGAAGAGATTTGGACCCAGGATGGACCCAGGATGGACTCCTGAGGGACTCCAGCATTAAAACTGTGAGCTTCTGATTTCTGCCCATCAACCACTACACTTAGGAACCTATCAGAGAGAAATGATTTAATAATTGAGAAGACATTTCCAACTATACCGTAGCTGGAGATCTTGTGAAGTAAACCTTTATGCCATACTCTATCAAAGGCATTTGATATATCAAGAGCAATTGCCCTAGAAAGGTAGCCTCTGTCGAGAGATTCGCTAATCCTATTTAGTTGGCATATGTTCATTAAGATATTGTATGTTTCTTTTTCATCTACTCTCAGGTAAATGCAAACGAGTGGATTGCATGTGATGAAGATAATTTCATTTTTTATTATTATTTACTGGCGTTTACTTAGAAATTATATAAGCTCAGGAAAATCTATAGCTAAACTTGAAAATCGTAACTACTACAACTACTAAAAATTATCAATATTAAACTAAGAATAGATTTTGGTAGAAGTATTCTACTAATTTATCGTTCTCTTAGGATTTGTTCAAAAAGTTGAACTCAGCAGTTTAAGTCATTTCCTGCGCGGAAGAAATATCACGCCTTAGTGGTATGTTATAGGTTTGGTTGTATTTGATTGATAGATTGGTTTATGGGGATGCGGTTATTTATCAACTGTGTGGTAGAGTTAGAATGTTAGAAGGGATCTTTATGGTTGGTATTAACATAATATATATTTGGGGTTTGTGACATATAATCACATTTTTTATCTTGCAGGTACCTTGTAGAGGGCATTTGTTTTTCTTCTACAGTTACAGCCTGCTATAGTTTCTATATTTGCATTTTGTATCTTACTAATTTTTTTATTGTTAGAACTAATTATTTTTTGATGTACGTTTGGAATAGTTGAGAAAGACAATTTGAACGTGTTCTTATTAAAGATTTTACTGTATCTGTGAGTGGCTTTAAAGGTTCCTCTAATATTTTAAAGAATCTGATGGCTATGTTTGTCTAAAGATTTTAGAATATAAAGGGTTGAACCATGGGATTTCCCTAGGTCTGTTTTTACGCTTACGGATTTGTGATTTATTTGTGTTAGTAGCTAATGCTTGGGGTTTAATTTCGTTTTGTATTGTATTTCGATTATTTACTGCCATTCGTATGCGGGATGACATGGCCATTTTGTAGGTTATTAAGTTTTTAGTAGTTTTTTTTGCAATTATTATAGTTTTCAATGCAGTTTGTGTGTTTATCATTTTTATTTATAACCCCCAATACAAATTATGTTAATAGCAACCATACACATCCCTTCTCACATTCTAACTCTACCACACAGTTAATCAATAACAATACCCCTATTAACGGATCTAGCAATCAAATACAAACAAACCTATTACATACCAATACCATTCCTAATCTAGCTGACAACAAATATATTAAACAAAATGTAATTTACTTCGGTTCCACATCTGGACGTATTAAACATAGGATTTCAACGCATAAGCACTTCTTTAAAAATCTTTCCTTGAAAAACCAGACTGTATTATCTAAACATATTTGGCAACTCCATAATAGAAATATTTCCTTCAATCTTAAATGGGAAATAATAAGATCTTATAAATCATATATTCCGGGGGACATATTCTGTAGATATGTAGCCCATAAGATTTTAAAATATAATTAAAATAAAACCATTCTCTTAAACTTAAAAGACGAAATATTTCAGGATGCATTCATAAACGTTGGTTTAGGTTCGACAAATTTAAGCCACCATAAACTATAAGATTTTCTTATTGCTAATCTATCTTAAAATTTATAATTTATAAAGTAATAACTATTATCATTATTATTAATATTATTATTATTATTATTATTATTATTATTATTATTATTATAGTTTTATTGCTATAATTATTATTATCTTATCTGATATTTTACCATTATTTTGTATTTTATTTTATTATCTATTAACTTTGACTTTATATGGTACTATTTTTATTAATATAAGTTCTATAAATATTATAATTACTATTAAAAATAATAATAATATTATTATTATTTAATTACTACCAATAAGATTCGTTTATTTCTAATATTGAGTTTATTAATATATCTAAACCATTTTATAAAAAAATTCAACTGATAACTAATTAGTGGTTGAACAGTAAAATTCTTTATATTCCTATTTGACTATAATTATCTCCCTTTGGAATTGAAATATTTAAGGTGATTTCAATGATAGCGTAACTAACGATTTTAGAATGGTAATATTATTCTATTTGCGTTTCCTTTGAAAGTTTGTACATATCAACATTTTCAACATTCATAAACTGCATATAGCATCACATGAATGCATTGACGATTATACTTACGAGCTTTAGAAGGCGAACTATTAAAAGGTATATATATATATATATATATATATATATATATATAATTTTATTAAAAATATTTAAAACTAGCATCCATCCCGGCGTTGCCAGGGTGTTTCGATGTGTATGTTGAGCCCAAAAAAAGTGGTAGTAGGAAAGGTATAGATTACTGATGTTGTAAATTCGAGATATTGAAATTGATGGATTACATGTAAACACCGACAATTTATAGTGATAATGAGATATGATGAGGTTCTTTGATCCATGACGTGAGTTTTCTTCAGCAGGCTTAATTCTTAGCAACCATTGGAAAACCTGTCTATGAGTCTTTGAAGTCATTCTTCATTGAGATTAGAAAAAAGTAGGTTTCTGATAGTAACTTGTTGGACTTTGGTCCTGGACAGAAGGGGGTTGTAGGTGTAGAGGCGGCCATCCCATCTTAATCGAATGTAAACTCCGTTTTCTGATTAATTAGAGAAAAGCACGCATCCCTGTTTGGCACCGCTTTTTACAACAAAATTCAAAAGATATATCTCCGTCAAATTGCACGGTTCACATCATACCGTCATGACATGACTCTATAAGTTGGAGAGGGCAGCCAATGAAAGGTAGCATCTTGAATAGCTTATTTTTACTGAGTTCACTGCCTTGAGAATTCAATGCAAGCGGAAGTCACACTATTCTTCAGGGTATATTCTTTCATCATTAACTTGCAGTCCTGTCAGAATGATGCGGGCAAACAGCAGCGAGATACTAATGAAATAATAGTAGTCGCTGCAGTCTAATTTATTCTTGTACAGGGTAACTATCTTAGCCTTTATCATGTCTTGTGAAACAGCGCCTTCTTCCAAACAGCTAAGTAAAAGTTGGTATAATGGCTTGATGAGTGCAGATTTGTCTCTTTTTATCATTTCCTCTGCAATGAAATCAATATCTGGAGCTTTCACTCGTTGGAGTTTGTAAATCGCCTTCGAGACATCATGTAATTTTGCATGGTGTGGGATGCTATAAAAGGCTTACTTTGTTTTCTGTTTAGTAAGGCTCAAGATATTATTCGACCCATCTGTCAAGTTGGTTGGATTTGTCTGAAAGTATTGCTCTTGTCTTGGACTACAGAGGAGTAGATTTTAAAGCGATTGCACTGATTGCTTTCTAATGCCGTCACATGTTTTTCAGTATTTGCGGCTTGTTGGATTGAGTTGCACAGTCTGTTCTGACTGTATACAGTCGCGTAATGTTGAGTTTACCTTGTGGATAAATGTAAGAATGGCTAATAGCGAGTATTTACTCGGCTTACCCTTGTATTCCTTAAGAGATTTTTCTGGGCTCAATGAAGTAATTGTGTAATAAATTGCGAATAGACGGGCTTACCTGACAAACGCTCGAGGTGTGCACTCTGGAAAGCGGGCACGTCCAAAGAAAAATGGCAACATGGCGGCGGCCGGTTAATATTGCCAAGTAATCACGCAAAATCTCGTGTTCTCTCGCACACACGAGAGTTCAGCTTAGCATAAAAACGGGTCACTGTGAGCAAGAAGGGAGAAGGAAAAACGTAGTCAAGACAAAGACGACGCTTCTGACGACTGAGAAGAAAAAAGAAGAAAAAGAGCAAGAAGTAGAAAAGGAAGAAGAGAACGATACATGAGAAGACGAGGTGTGTGCGGTTTTGAGTAAATCGAAACAGACAGAAAAAAAACTCTGATTACAAGCTATTTCGGCTTTGGTATGGAGAAATTTGACATCAGATTAATTCCGGAATTTGATGGCTCCCCCACTGGTCTCTCGGTGGTCGAATGGCTGGAAAAGGCTGAGCGCGTTTGCCGGTTGTGCAAGATGAAAGACCCAGCTATGGTTATCCCATTGAGACTCACTAACGGGGCTTATGCCGTGTACCAGCAGCTAGGGGAGGATCCGACCATGGAGCAGATTACAAAAGCGCTATACGGGGCATTTGGTACAGACCCTTTTGTCGCCTGGAGGCAGTTTTCCGAACGCCGACTTGGGCCGGGGGAGACAGTGGATGTCTACATGGCCGACTTGAAAAAGCTTGCCACTCCCTTCGGCGGTGCAAGTGATCGCATATTGGCATGTGCTTTTTTGTCGGGACTTCCGGATGAGGCAAGTCGACTGCTGCGAGCATCGTCAAGACTCACTGAGATTGGATTGGAGGAGTTATTGGCGAAAGCACGAAACATCTCGAAAGACGATCGAGAACTAGTCTCCGCAGCTGTTGACACTCTGGACTCGCCAACGAAGGGTCTACGATGCTATACCTGTGGTGGCCCCAACCACTTTTCCAGAGACTGCAAAAGCGGTACAAGGCGCACCCCTAATTATGGAGCACGACAAGTAATACGGTGTCACCAATGCAATAAGCCAGGCCACATAGCGCGGAATTGTCCGGGAAACGGGCAAGGGGAGGACGCCGCAGCGCTAGCACCCTCCCCAACGCGGCATTGAACAAAGCGCTGCCTGCAGTAACAGTTCAAGTTGATGGATGTGAACGTTCAGCACTGGTTGACATCGGCTGTACCCAAACCCTTCTTCGAAAGGAATATTGCGCCACATGGAAGAAACGAAGGATCCCTGTACTTACTGTCGGCCAAGGCTCATTGGTGTGTTGTGGGGTCAGCGTTGTTCATATCAGCATTGGCAATGGCTCTCCGGTTGCTGTGACGGTGTTAGTGGTCGATGGGGAGCTGCTCGGATATGACCTTCTCCTTGGAATGGACGCTATCACACAGCTAGGCGGAATTACTGTGAACGGCGCCGGTGATGTGAGCTTCTCTCGACCAAACAAACAAATGTGTGCAGCAATCACTCTCGATGAGCCCGACTTCCATGCAGAATACGATAAGGGCACAAACACTTGGACAGCGTCCTGGAAACGGGCAGGCGACCAGCCACCAGTGTCATTGCGGAATCGACTTACAGAGTATCCCCCTCCTGCGTGGCTTAGGGGGCAGTACGAGGCAGAACTTCAAGTGTGGCTGGATAATGGCTGGTTAGTTCCATACCCAGAGGATGAGCTCGGGCCCCCGCGGGGGCTAATTCCCCTGATGGCTGTCAGACAAGAGAACAAGAAGAAAGTTCGACCTGTTCTTGATTACCAGGAACTTAATGAATACGTTGACCCACACACTGCGGGGACTGATGTCTGTGCTCATAAACTACGGGAGTGGCGGCGGCAGGGTACGGAAGCAGCCATACTGGACTTGCGAAGAGCGTACTTGCATATACGTGTTGAGAAATCGCTGTGGCCGTTCCAGACGGTGGTGATCAAAGGAACTCGCTATTGCTTGACCAGGCTAGGATTCGGCCTGAATGTAGCCCCTAACATCATGACAGCAATCATGCAGGCGATCCGGCGTCAAGATGAAGCGGTGCAACATGCGACATCGTCGTATATAGACGACATTTTTGTCAATGAGAGCCTCCTGTCTGCCCAGGCGGTCAAAGAACACTTCGAGCACTTCGGATTGTCGTGCAAGGAGCCGGAGCGGCTACAGGACGGGGCGAAAGTGCTCGGACTGCAGGTGAGCGGAAGTGCAGACGGCCTTCAATGGGGAAGGAGTGGTGAAATCCCGGAAATCCCATCTACCATCACACGTCGGAGCACGTTTTCCATATGCGGAAAATTGGTGGGTCACTTCCCTGTGTGTGGGTGGCTCCGAGTGGCTGTAGCGGCCATAAAGCGACGGGCAACTTCTATGTCAACTGGATGGGACGATGAGGTGCATGATCCTGCCCTGCGAAGCATGCTGATGGAAGTTGTGGCCAGAGTGACCAATGATGACCCTGTACGGGGGAGCTGGTGCGTCAATGGAAGTGAATTTACAGTTTGGGTAGACGCCAGCTCACTTGCCCTTGGCGTTGCTCTGGCGGTCGACGGAAGGATAATAGAAGATGCCTGCTGGCTTCGGCCGGAGAATGACGCCAAGCATATAAACCTATCTGAACTCGAGGCTACACTGAAAGGAGGCAATCTAGCGCTTCAGTGGCAGGCTAGAATCCTTTACATCATCACGGATTCCACGTGTGTGCATCGGTGGATGACCAATGCCTTGAACGGAAAAGCACGTCTGACAACGAAGGCGTCGGCCGAAATGTTGATCAGGAGGCGGCTTACTACCCTAACCGAAACCACTAAGGAATACGACTTGGTCATAGATGTGACACTGGTGCAGTCCTGTTTGAATCAGGCGGATCGTCTGACCAGAGTGCCACGCCGTTGGCTAGACCTGCCAAAAGAAGTGAACGAGTCAGCACCTGTAAATTGCGCTGCAGTGGGACATAGACTCAGCCCGGAGCATATTAATGATGTCCATTGCCAAAGCGGGCACCTCGGTGTAAACCGAACGCTTTACTTCGCCAGATTGGTTGACCCCTCTGTGTCTTGGAGGGCTGTGAAATCTGTTGTGGGAAGCTGCAACACCTGCCGATCGATCGACCCAGCACCTGTCCGGTGGAAGAAGGGAATACTCAGTGTGAAGCGTAATTGGGATAGGATTGCGATGGACATAACGCACTACAACGGGAGGCATTTTTTGACGCTTATCGACTGTGGACCATCTAGGTTTTCATTGTGGCGGCCCCTTCGCCGGCAGGACGCGGCTGCCATTGTCCATGAGTTGGAAGGTGTGTTCCTCGAGCGTGGCCCTCCTTCTGAGATACTCACCGACAATGGCCCCGCTTTTGTTTGTGAGCCGTTTGAACAGTTTGTAGATGGCTGGGGTGTCCATCTGCGTTTTCGGTGTGCCCATGTTCCCAGTGGAAACGAGATTATTGAGCGCAATCACAGAACGGTTAAGACAATCGCAGCGCGGAAGGGGTGTACGGTACTTGAAGCAGTCTATTGGTACAACGTCACCCCTAAGGACGATGTTTCACCCTCCACCGCGCCAACCAACGCGCTACATACATACCGTGTTAGGGTGAGAGGTTTGGAGAGCAGCTCACTACCCGAACCGGAGCCACCACAAAAGAACATAAAAGAAGGAGATGTCGTCTGGGTTAAAAAACCCCGAGGTCAGTGCACGACTCGCTACGGAACGGGTCATGTCACTGAAGTGATCAGCCCGCAGGTGGTGCGAGTTGATGGAGTACCTCGTCATATTAAAGACTTAAGATCAGTATTCCAAACGCAGCTGCCGCTTGACGAAGATAGTGAAATTGAATCCGTGACCAGCGACCCATCATTCTGGTTCATGACGGCTTCAACGCACAGCGACACTGAGAGTGGTAGCCTTCAAAGTACTGACCCTCCTGCTGATGATGAAGACCCGGACAGTGATACTGCGATGCTCAGCTTTAGGTTCGCCGACCTTCGTGTCACAGAAGACAGCGCAGACAATGATGAAGCCCCGAATCCCCCTCTCCGAAGAAGCACTCGAAGAAAAAGGCCACCGCCTCCCTGCTCTTTCTGTGATAATGAGATCAGGGGGGAGTGTGTAATAAATTGCAAACAGACGGGCTTACCTGAAAACGCTCGAGGTGTGCACTCTGCAAAGCGGGCACGTCCAAAGAAAAATGGCAACATGGCGGCGGCCGGTTAATATTGCCAAGTAATCACGCAAAATCTCGTGTTCTCTTGCACACACGAGAGTTCAGCTTAGCATAAAAACGGGTCACTGTGAGCAAGAAGGGAGAAGGAAAAACGTAGTCAAGACAAAGACGACGCTTCTGACGACTGAGAAGAAAAAAGAAGAAAAAGAGCAAGAAGTAGAAGAGGAAGAAGAGAACGATACATGAGAAGACGAGGTGTGTGCGGTTTTGAGTAAATCGAAACAGACAGAAAAAAAACTCTGATTACAGTAATCTAGTTTTCCACAGTTCACATCCTACTAGTCATTGTTTTGTCCACATGTTTCCCTCCAAGATTGCAACGGAATATGCGGTCTTCATCTAATTTTCCCACTTTCTGTAGTCGAGCTACCTGAGTAAATAGTGTCAGCTGCGAAGATGGCCATGAACTTTCTGATCCTGTCTTGTTGTTTGTTCTTCCTTACATCAATATTTGGTTTTCCAGCTTGTTTTTTGCGGAATTATTTCTTTCTTTGCAGTTTGATTTGCAGCGTACGATTGAGTGACCAGAGTCATAGTAAGCACTGTAATAAGTTCTAGTGACTATGAATTTATGTAGGAACATACTCCTGGTAAGATTCAGATCGAGTTGCTGCTGATGTTTGGATCTTGTGTGCTTTCATAATACCCTATGCTATTTTTTTAGAAAAGAAATTGTTGGCTACACAGAGGTCGTGTATTGAGTAGAGTTTTAATAATCCTTGTCTATTTCTATTGCACTTCCTAACCTGAAGTGTTCAAGACAGGTGAGCCTAGTGTCGTTGTCATTCCCAAATTCGAGCATTGAAATCAACAACATCTATCAGGATTTCATGATTCTTGAAATTTGGGAAATAAGTGCCAAGTTCAATCTAGAAAACATCATTGATGTCATTGATTACTTAATTAGTTGGATCATAGACATCTCTGGTGTTTATATATAGTGATATTATACAGGCAGGGACGGTTTTGCCTAACTAAGAGAGGATTTTTACCACGAAGTGAACACTGTACTCTCGTTTTTAGTATCTTTTCCTCTTGCTAAATAAAGGTGAAGTCCACCACTCTGAGGTTTATTGAATCTAGGATACGAGTTTCTTGCATGGTAGCAATGTCTATCTGTAGTTATTTATTGATGACAGCAGCTTTCAGCATGTCATAGGTGGAGATGAGATCGTTTGTAAAATCGGTCATTCCAACATCCGAACTTGAGTGCTGGTTTCTTTTGGAGTTGTGTTTGATTGCTCAGCGCATCAGTGTCTGTCTACTTTTCGGATGAAATGCTATATCCCATGCACCCCATGAGGAAAATGGCGGGATTGCACTATAATTGCGGAGACTTGCTCTGCTTGAGTAAGGCGATTGAAATCTAATACGGTTGAATAATCGCTCTCACCGTAAGGAATGGCCTCTGGCGCCTAGATGAAGGCCAATCTTGCTAAAGGGATTATAATTGGTCACTGCCTTTCTTTCTATTGGTTCTAAAATTAGTAGCTGAAGTTTTCCCCCTAGAGCGCAAATCCAGACATTGGTATGGAGCAGTTGAGTTGCCCTACGATCATTATCACCAGCTCTGATCTCATTGGTGTACTACGGGGGTGGGACCAGTACGTCTGTGACGAGCTCGACCGCAGTAGCTTCCAGAGATAGTGGAAAATACACAACTGACATGCTTGCGGGGATACACTCCGAATTTTTAATTTAAGGTTGTTTTCCCTGGACTTCGCTGAGCTAAAAGTTAATCACATGTTAGTGGCGTCCTCTCATATCGTTTAGTATACCTGATGAACACGGGACCATAATAGCAGAGCTACAAAAGTACTACGTTTTCCAGAGCACCGCATACCCAATATATATATATATATATATATATATATATATATATATATATATATATATATATATATATAGCAAAAGTACCCGTCGTTGGCTGGGTTCAAAAACAGCCTACAGAAAATGGACTCTGATTTATGAAAGTATAATAGGTTATGAAAAGAAAGGGTTGTAAAAAGATAGCTTCGAATTTGGGGGTATCAAAATCTAATGAAAGTAAAAATAAAATAGATAAACCCTATACTTTATTATACATACCATACCTGTCCATTCACAGACATTCTATATCAGCTATAATTACTTAAGTGTATTGTATATAAACTTCATATGCCATAATCGAATATTCCTCAATCACAAAATAAGGAAAGCATTAAAATATGTTTATAAATATTCCTTACGTTGACGGAACTCTCTTAAATTGTTAACACAGAATGCTCAGGTGTCCCGCCTTTAAATTGAAAGCGGGGCTCTCCATTTAAAAGTCGCTGCCATTTTGATTTTTTTAAACCGGTTCCTGAATTAAAAAAAAAAATTACAAACTACTTAAAAATACAAACCAATGAACTTTTCTACGATAAAAGTAAGTTTTATTGACTAGGTAACATTTATTTCTTGTATATTTATATTATTATATATATAACATTTTCTATTTGTAAGGAAAAATCATTTTGTTGGTCACTCTTGGCTATGAATGGAAACAAAGTTGATATAAAAAATATGTTTTCCGAAAATTATCTTTACTTTCATCATATTTAACTTAGGGTAAAACTTTTGAGCATCTCTTTACAACCTCCTCCTATTCATATCCTATCGTACTTTCATCAATCGCAGTCCATTTTCTGTAGGCTGTTTTTGAACTCAGTCAACGACGGTTACTTAGTATAACTCCTATAATTTGAACACCCGCTTCGTTCAAATTAGGAGATGCTGTTCAAGTTTTGTGATGAAAATGTGCTTTAATTTTCTAAGAATTAAGAAATAGTAAATGAAATTCATTGCTATATGATACTTCAAGTATATATTAAGTTGAGTTTACGATATATTGCAAGTAAGGATTGTCTAATATTATCACCAGGAACAAAAACATTGAAAATAAATAAAATCTACTATTAATTTTTAGGTATTTATTACCTAATTATCATCTACAGAAATCATACATTTATGTAAAATATATTTTTTTTAGCTATTCATTGAATGAGTTTCTATTTTAATCGATTGAGCTCTCGGGCGCTGCCACTGTATTCCGTAAGTGATCACGAAAATCCACAATTTCTTGGTTCTGTAGCTTCTTCATGATTATATCTCTTCGGAGTGACATTGTTGTAAAACATAGTTGTCACTAAAGTAAGGACTTTTTCTAGAAATTTTATAACCGTCTCCATAGACTTTTCTGCATCATCCCATAATATTGCTTCATCAGAGTGTTCTTGATTATTTACATTAGGGTACAGAGAATAGGAGCTGTCGCTATTTTCATCACCATTACTGCCTTCAGTATATTGATCAGTAGTTTCCTCATCTTGTTGCACTCACATTTCAACATCATTTGCATCAAGTGATTTAAGAACAGCGTGGTTGGTCAGTAACCGTTTGGTTTTAAAAATTCTTTCTAGACCAGATGTATTCTCTGATTCTTTCAGTTCAGAAGCCTTTGGCGCTGGTCATAATTTACCGCATGCTTTTGTTAATGTGCTTGCTCGAACTTGATTTCATGCACTTGCGAGAGAAAATATGGCATCTTTGATAGTAAAATGGCGCTGCAAATCGCTTATACTAACGGTACTATTTATTATATTCATCATGAAATCATTTCTGTAGAAACATCTTAATTTCCAAATAATCCCTTGATCAATAGGTTGGATGAGAGAAGTCACATTAGGTGGTAGGTAGCACACAAAAATTATCCCGCAAGATTGCACTAGTTCTGACTCAGGAGGATGTGCTCTACAATTGTTCAACAGAAGCAAGCACTTTTAATCAGGTTTACCTAATTAAAGAAAACGCCTCTGGACAACTGGCACAAATTCTTGCAAAAAACATTTTTTAAACAACTGTTGATTCATCCATCCATTTCGTGAAGAATAATAGGATACCGGCTAGGCGAAACTCCTTTCAATGTTTGGGGGCATATCTTCTATGATATTCAACTCTTCCTTAAGAGATTTTGCTCTAGCAATTAATTTGTGCCCAGTTATTTTTACACCTTGATTCCGTTTTGCTACAAACCTCTCATGCAATATTCGATCGAATTCAACTTGCTTTGATCTGCGAAAAGTCCTTCTTTTGACATGTCTTTTATTGGAATGGAAAGGAGCAGCTATACATAATTTTCTCCTTTTTCTTTTTGATGTTTTTTTTAATTACATTTTTACCCCAAACAAGGCACATTGCAACTTTGGTGTATCAGGGGCAACAACTACTCGGATACTATGAAGGAATTTGAGCAGCAAGATGTCGGTTCACGTTACACTTGAACTTCTGCACGTCAGTGCTGTTGGGGAAGCAGGAACCTGGAATGGAATTCCAAAGTCTAGCGGTTCTGAGGAAGAAGCTATTGGAGTAGAAATATCATTCACATCTAGGGATCTCTACAGTGTGGGGTGGGATTTAGCAGCCTGTCGGGTTTGTCGATGGTGCTCACGTCGTGGGGGCACAAGTGATTGCAGTTCATCAGAGAATTAACCATTAAAATACTTGTAGAACAGGCAGAGGGATGCAACATTTCGTCGATGGGACAGAGGCTGAAGCTTAGATGCCAGTTCAAGCCCTATCAGGTTTGCGACTCTCTTTTAAACCTTGTCAAGGACCGAGAGACTAGTAGCAGATGCACCAGCCCAAATGTGACAGCAATACTCCATACATGGGCGAATGGTGGCCTTATAGAGGTACAGGATACTTTCGGGTGTTAGTAGTTTTCTAGCACGGTAGAGAGAGCCCACCTTTCTTGCAGCGGCCCTGGCAATGCCTTCAATGTAATTGTTCCAACTCATGTTTCCTGTGAACGTTAGGCCAAGGAGTTTGAAAGATGTACTCTCCTGGCCTCGTTGGTCATTGCTATTGGTGGTAGAGAGGGTTTCTTGTAATTATTGAATGAACCTAGTTTAGTCTTGGCGTTGAACGTGACCAACCATTTTTGTCCCCATTCCACAGATTGGAGGTCTTCCTCTAGTGTTTCTGCCATTTCTTTAGAAATGTGTCCAATCGTCTTCTTGTCGTGCCTGCCATAGAGTGTAGTGTGATCAGCATATATACCCATCTCAGAGGCAATTTTGTCGGGGAAGTCATTTATGAATATCAGGAACAATAGAGGTCCAAGTATAGACCCCTGGGGCACTCCCGCATTCATATCATATTGTTTAGATGTAGGACTATCGAAGACAACCTGGATTTTTCTCTTATCTAAGAAGTATTTAATTATGTTAAGTATTCTACCAGTGATACCGTATGATTTAATTTTCCTGAGGAGACCCTCACGCCATACCCTGTCAAAAGCCTTAGATATATGTAAAGCTACCGCTCCTCCCTCCCCTGCTTTGTCCAGTGAATGGTATATACGTTCAGAGATTACAGTTAGGATGTCTGCTGTGGAACGGGCTTGTCTAAATACATATTGTGGTCAGTCAGAAGTTTAGCATCTGTAAGGTGATGGACTAGAGCATGGTTAATTACGGTCTCAAATATTTTGCCAAAAAGTGGTAGGAGGCTAATAGGGCGATAATTTGATGGGCCAGTCCTTTCGTTAGTTAAACAGTGTACTTCTTTCAATCTTATATTCTCTCAATATAACGCTATTTTCAACTCCAGCATATATTTTTTCTATAATTTGACGTTTTTCGAATAAAGTAAGTGTCACTTGTTTTCTTTTAGAGTTGCAACTATTGTGATGGATTGTTTTACACTATTTTAAATAGAGCAATCTGAAAAAAATACAGTTAGTGTAACTTAATTATGAATAGTTACTCTACATTAATTACATAGTACGAATATTAACATTTCTGTGCAGTATCTTACTAATTATATATATATACATATATATATATAATTATATATATATATATATATATATATATATATATAGCAATCATAAAGAAAATACTTTTCTTATTAAAATGAACAGGAAAACACGTAAAACACGTTTTAAGAAAGTGCGAAAAAGAATAAAAATAAGAGAAAGTCAGCTGACCGGTTATACTTCCGCTTTCACAACGCTATAGGTGAAATTAAAAATAGATACATTATTTTAACAAAGTTGCGTTTCGTTCCATTTTAGGCTAAAAAACAAATAACAATGGAAGCAGTTCATATAAAGCCACGGTATGATAGTTTCCAGGATACAAGAGGTTAATAATGCTCAAAGATACATTCCATCTGCTTACAGAGTGGAGATCTCCGTAACCGAAAGTAAATAATCCCCAACATATTGAGATGTAATGTTTAGTTATATTTTTCCTTAGAAAATCGTCAATATTTTTGAACGTCAATAAATAAACAAATATTCTGTATTTATTTCAAAAAGAGTATTGAAATGCTCTTTGGATCTATAGGACGAAACAACATGAAACTTTTCAGGATTTCTGAGGATTATAATATAATTCTGTGGGTTAATTTTATTTGATAAAAAAGCACTATATGTTCACGCAAATGAAATATGCCCAAACTTGTCTGTATTTGTATAGTTTTATGAACCGGTTGCGAAAATCAAAGCTGCATTATCTGTGAAACGCTTCTTTGCAGAAACATCGTTATAACTTGAAAGTAAGAGGATATGAATAATTACACAAGTGATGGTATACCGTGAAATCCATGGCCTTTATCACAATTTATATCCATAAACGATATCAAACAAACAATATTCACATTTCAATTTTACTGTCTTAGGCTTGTTGGCATCATTTTCATTCATTATTAATGCTATACCGGTAAGTCCATTAGTTTGTATAAAAAATTGGTACACGATAACTTCGTCAACGTTGGAGAGTATAATTAGTCGAAATCGTCTAATCCTCTGAAGAGTCTCTATTCCTTAGATAAAATATATATCGTCAACAATTATATATCTTGCGACCACTTTCTTTTGTTCATTTGTCGTATTAAAGGGAACATGCGTAAACGCAGCATTAGAAATCAATTGCCCTTTTTGTAGCTTAGAGCTCCGTCACTAGAAAACAGGTGACATTTACCTTCTTGATAAAATTATCAACTTGAGTTTGTGTAATGTTACTCGCATCAAAATTCAAGCCGCATTGTGTTTCGCAATCATTTGCATCAATGTACTTTTTTCTTTTGAATCTGAAGCATTCCTCGTTTATGTTTAACAATCAGATTTTACAATTTTGCTTTCGATGGACGAGCTTTTTAGAAAATAATAAATAAATATTTTATCATGGCATCGCAGCAATGCTTCATTTCATACTTTTATTTGCATTCTTTCAAGTTCGCGGAATTTTATCCCGCAGTTGTTGTTGTTGTTGTTGTTTTTAATTCTTTGTACAATGCCTGTAACATCACATAATCGTTTCTGCAACATCCTTGTCAGCATTTTTTTATGATTCTTCTTCTTTTACTTTTACATTTTCTATATCAGTTGGCTTGTTTGAAGGGATTTTGAGCTTTTTCTCTCCTCATCATAAAGATATATATATATATATATATCTAAGCTATGTTTTCTGTTTGTAAACTTTTTAGGAACGCTCCCATATGTGTTGGCATTTGTCGCAGTTCTTTTTAAATGCCAGGTAATTAGTATTATTAAGAACATACGATCAATTATTATAACTCTTTTCTGCAGATCATAAGGATCTGTGTTTCCATATATAAAGATAATTATACAACCTTTGCATTCTTTTTTGTAAAACCATTTTCCTTCGTTCCCTCTCTTTTTGTCTTCATTCCATTTTACACATAGTAATCTACAACCGTCACTCCTTTTTTTTTACACAGTGGTCACCACTTATCAAGGCCCGGAAGCCACTCAGGGAGAAGGGTTATTGGACGTACATTACGTTAGTGTGGAGATTTGATGAAGTGTTTACTTAAGGGGGTGGTTCATTAGGAATTTTTTAACGTTGGACTTGAACACACCCAAGTTGTAGTCAGGTGGGAAGCAGGCAGACAGAACAGAGTTTCACAGGCGTATAAATCATATACACATGTATTAGAGTTTTGTATAGATGTAGATAATAAGCTTCTAAATCTAAAACAATCACATTAGCGTTTAGTGCAAACTATATTATAATAGATTTAAACAAAGTTTAGTTTTTTATCATCTACTAGTTAGTATCTTTACTGTGCTCCATAGGTGAATACAATCAATTCCAGGTTAAGAGTATATTTTGGTCTTTTTTCGTAGGTCGCACTCGACTATGTTTGATCTACTTACATATTTTACTTACACTTCATATTTTAAATTGTCACCCCTCTTGAGTAATGAAATGATATTAGGCGCAATGAAATTATTACTAATCAATAGTTGGGGTAATTTTGTTCTTCATTTTTTTTCCTATAAACATATTAGTTTATAATTATATAGAAAGATCAATAATCACAGAAAAGGGGATCAAATAAAATTCACTTCAGAATTAATATCTCTTGTGTTTATTCCAAAGTGATTTGTAAAAAGCACGTTGTAAAAATAAGAAACAAGGGGTAGAAAAGTCCTGATAAATTAACCCTATCCAGATATGATTTTTTTAATACCTTTTCTACGTAAACTTCGAACAAATACATGTATAGTTAAAAACCTGGTTGAGTGACCATAGATTACTATCAAGTTTATGAAACAAAACAAACACACACACACACGTGCATATATATATATATATATATATATATATAAATCGTTTAACAGAATCTCTCCTGCTTTTTAACAATATATATTTATGTTTATATATATATATATACATATATATATATATATATATATATATTGTTAAAAAGCACGGAGAGATTCTGTTAAACGACTTTCTTTTTGAGTTTTTCTCCAATTTTCGTATTAACCTTTTTGGAGTATCATCGAAAGTATGTATGTAAGGTTCATATGTTACGTGTTATTGCATTGTTTTCGCTAGCAGTTGTTTGTCTTCTGCATTTAAGCGTGTGGCTAAATATACAAAAGTACGTCTGGGTAGACGTGGTCATGTGTTAAAGGTGTATTTAATTGGGTGTATGTAAAACATATAAACAGGTGAATTAAAATTACAATATGATAACATTCGAAATTTAATATTTACAATTTGTTCTCTTTTCCTCCTACCTACTTATAGATAATTACGTACTTTGGTAATTTAAAACGTTACGACTGGATTCATACTTGTTGGGCGTTTCGTTTTTATATACAAACCTTCTAGAATTTTGAGTTGTTTTATGGTAGGATCATTATGTAATTTCTTATTGTTTCAATCATAATTTTCTTAAATTATGTGAGCAGCCTTGTTTTTAAAGTGTTCGCTTATGGCACTGGAGTCGGAAAGGTGAGGTTTTCGTTTCCGGAGCAACGCCGCCTTGTGTAACAAATGTAACTGTTTTGGTGGTTCTAAGGTAAATATATATGTAAGGCGCTGGATATAAAACGCTTTTGGGAATATGATGAGTAGTGTATATAGTAAAGTTACTTAGTGTCGTTTAGTGTTTGTAAATCGTTGTTGATGTGTGTGCGTGACATGAGTTACAGGACATTTACACTACTAAAAGCACAAATGGGACAGAACACATTTCTGGGTGGTTATGCATCTTGCCAATAAAAAAAATCATACCTTTGTTCATCCGGATCTTGGTTGGTGAATCTGCCAAAAGCTACAATACACATTTCTTCCAAATAAACGACCAGGAGTCTCGGTTATATTTTAGGCATCTTTTATTTCATTATGTTTTCCTGGTTGTACGCTTGTCTCTCCTTCACCCCCATACAGGGCTATTACAACTCTTGTCTTCAACACTCCAACTGTCTTCCTCCGTCTAGCTCTCTCGCTAACCCTGTCTCCTTTAAACTCCCAACTCTGTATATATGTAATCATTTCTCTGCTCTTACGCCACTCGACTCCACAAAGATCCAGCATGTGACCTTCTGTCGCATTTTCTGGCAAACTTTATTGTTTAGTATTTTAACGCTCAAGCCCCAAGGTTGCATTCCTCCTTGATTGTTTCTAAATATTTTACTAAACATTTCATTCTTACAACAACATCCTCTCTGCAAACCTTTTTCTACATAACAATTACAAAACAATAATAATGTTCATTATCTAACATTTAACTTTTTTAATAATAATAGTCGATGTTCTAAATCAGCACGATGTTGTCCCAGAATAACATAACATTACTGGAAATACATTCTCCCAAAAGGCATATACATTGGTAGATATCCATCTTTCTTCTTTTTGAAGTTTTGTCGCACTTTATAGTAAACTGGCAGATATACCTGGCGTTGCCTTGGTCCACAAATAATAAATATAACAAATAAAGTTCCGTTTCGACACACCTGCTATACTAGGAATATTGAGCTCTATTTCATTACTATATGCCGATTCCATCGTACGACGCCTTGATTCTCCTACTTCCATCGCAGTATATAGAGGAAGGGGCATTAAGAAAGATACAGTAATCCCGCATTAAAAACCACGGAAATGTAATCGTTTTTAAAAAGAAGTACCTGGCAACCTCATTGGCAGATTCTTCGGCGAACTGGATACAATGAGAATAACCCATTCGCAGAATATTGAGCAGTTTTTAGTGATTTTAAGCATATTTGTTCAGTGCTGCTTCAGTCTATTTTTTTACATGGGGATCACCACTTCTCAAGGCTCGTAAGCCACTCGGGGATAACGGTTATTTTGTGTACAATAATCAATGGGATACTATCGTAGTAATACTTGGTATAGGAGATTTGATAAAGCGTCTTACTTAAGGGGGCGATTAATCAGGAATTTGTTTATGTTGGACTTGAAGACGTCCAAGGTGTAGTCAGGTGGGAAACAGGCAAACGGAAGAGCATTCCACAGGCGTGTACTTCTCAGAAAAAAAAGCTATGTTCATGGAATCTACGTTTTGATTTAGGCACAGATAAGGAGTGGGGGAAATTACTGACAGTGGTTAAAGCGAGACGGGTTTTTATCATGAAGGATTGGCGAAGGGGGGGGGGCAGAGATTGGAGCTCGGATGAGCACCTGCCATGGAAATAACGATAAAACAAAGACAAGCTCACAACGTCTCTTCTGCGGGAGAGACGTTGTAGGGAAGAGAACAGAGTTTCCGCCACTAAGCCATGAAGTCTATTTTGTACTTTGTCAAGGCAAGGGAGGCTGTTTTTGAAGCTCCAGCCCAGATTTGGTAGTGGTACTCCATCTTTGGACGTACTTGGCTTTTATAGAGAAAGAGAATTGCATCAGTAGTGAGATATCTTCTGGAGCGGTAGAAGGACCCAACCATTTTCCCAGGGGCCGGGCAACAGACTTTATATACGTGTTCCATTTCAGATCAGAAGTAAAGGTCAAACTCAGGAGTTTCTCAAAACATGAAGCCTCCCCAAGAGGAGAGCTATACATTTCAATTGATGTTAGATGAGGAACAGAGCGTTGATGATGTAAAGTTAGGAGTTTGGTTTTAGATGCATTAAAAGTAACCAGCCATCTCTTCCCCTACTGAACGACGCGCTCAATATCAGATGTGAGGGAATCAGAGAGAACTTTGTAATTTACGGTCTTTGATGTGTTGCCATAGATGGTCGTGTAATCAGCATAGATGTCAACGAATGAATCAAGTATGTGTTTTGGGAGATCATTGATGTAGATCAGGAAGAGATTTGGGCCCAGGATAAACCCCTGGGGGACTCTAGTATCAATACTGTGGGCCTCTGATTTCTGCCCATAACCCGCTACTCTTATGAACCTATCAGAGAGAAATGAAATCATGATTGAGAAAACATTTCAAGTTATATCGTAGCTGGAAATCTTGTGAAGTAGGCCCTTATGCCATACCTTATCGAAGACGAAGAGAAATTGCCCTAGAAAGGAAGCCTTTGTTGAGAGATTCACTAATCCTATGGGATATAACTGTTAGCGCATCAGCTGTAGATCTAGCAGAACGGAAACCATATTGCATGTCACTAAGGAGGTTATTTCCGCTGACGTGGTTGATTACTTCTTTATTAAATATGGATTCGAGTAACTTACTCATGACACACAAGAGACTTATTGGTCTGTACTGAGAGGGGGATTATTTATCACCTGAGTTCTTTAATACGGGGCATACTGACGAGGTTTTCCAGGGTGTTGGAAAGAACTTCTTAAGGTAACGCTTAAACACTTTTGTAAGTATGGAGGCAAGTACTGGTCGAAGCTTTTTCAACACTATAATTGGAATGCCGTCTGGGCCAGTTGCTTTACTGGAGACAAGGTTCTTGATTAGTTTGGAAGGGAGTTCCAAAGACCCGCAGTTCTGGGGAAAAATATTGGAGTAAAAGGCTTTCTTGCACCTACGGATCTCTACTGTAAAGGGATGATACTTAGTAGCTTGTCGGGTTTGTCGGGAGTAGTTACGCCGGGGATGTACAAGTGTTTGCAGTACGTCAGAGCATTCACCATTAAAGTATTTGTAGAATAGGCATAGGAATGCAACATCTCGTCGCTGGGACAGAGGCTGAAGCCTAGATGACAGTTCAGGACCTATCAGTTTGGCGACTCTCTTTTGAACCCTGTCCAGGAGCGAGAGACAAGCAGCAGATGCACCAGCCCAGATATGACAACAGTACTCCATACAGGGGCGAATGGTGGCCTTATAGAGGTATAGGATACTGTCAGGCGTAAGTAGTTTTCCAGCAAGGTAGATAGAGCCAACCTTCCTTGCAGCAGCCTTGGCAATGTTCTCAATGTATCTATTCCAGTCCATATTCCCTGTAAACGTTAGGCCGAGCAGTTTAAAAGAAGTACTTTCAGGCAATGTGTTCTTGGCCATTGCTATTAGTGGTAGAGAAGGTTTCTTGTAGTTATTGAAGGAAACAAGCTAAGTCTTAGCAGCATTGAATGTGACCATCGATTTTGTCCCCATTCCACTACAGATTGGAGGTCATCCTCTAGTGTTTCTGCCATTTCCTTGGATATGTGGTCATTTGTTTTCCCCTCATATCTATTATAAAGAGTGTAGTCATCGGCAAATATACCCATCTCCGAAACAATTTTATCAGGCAGGTCATTTATGAATATCAGAAATAATAGAGGTCCAAGGATAGACCCCTGAGGTACTCCCGCATTTATGTCATATTGTTTGGATGTACGACCGTCGAGGACAACTTTGATTTTTCTATTACTTAAGAAGGATTTAATTACATTATGAATTCTTCCAGTGATTCCATATGATCTAATTTTCCTTAGAAGACCATCGTGCCATACCCTGTCAAAGGCCTTAGATATATCAAGGGCCACCTCTCTACCCTCCCCTGTTTTGTCTAATGAACGGTATATACGTTCAGAAACTACAGTTTAAATATCTGCTGTTGAACGGGCTTGCCTGAATACATATTGTTTGTCAGCCAGGAGTTTAGAAGCTGTTAAGTGCTGGACTAGGGCTTGATTAACTAAGGACTCAAATATTTTGGCGAAAAGCGGGAGGAGGCTAATGGGGCGATAATTTAGTGGGTCAGTTCTTTCACCAGAATTCTTGAAGACTGGTACCACAGAGGCGGTTTTCTAGCAGTCGGAAAAACAAGATTCGTTAAGGCATTTATTGTAAAGTTTGGACAGAACTGGAGCAACCTCGTCAGAGCATTTTTTTAATAGCACATCCGGGATGAGATCTGGTCCACATGCTTTTGAGGTGTCTAGGTTTTTTATAATAGCATGTACCTTAGAAGGGGTGATTTTCAAATCGTCTAGTGTGGCGTCTGTTCGCAGAGGAAAATCAGGGAGTGAGTGGTGTACCGAGTTCAGTGTGGAGTTTGAGGCAAACCGACTGGCAAGCAGATTAGCCTTGTCAGTTGCCGTGCAAGCAACCTCATGATTGTTTGATACTGGGGGGAATAGTTGACTGTCCATTGTTTACTACGCTGTTGTAGATTTTTCCAAAAATTACGGGTTTCTAATTTCTGTGCTTCGATGCGTTTTCTGGTGGTTTCAGAGTAATCAGTCTAAGCTGTCTCTATAACTCTTTTACAATTATTTCTAGCTTCTATCAACTTCTATTTATTTGAGCTGAACTTATGTCGGTTGAATCCGCGGAACACATGCTGCCTTTGACAATTGGCAGCTGTACAAGCAGAAGTAAACCATTGGGGAGAGTTGGGCTTGCTATAGAATTTCCGTGGTCTCGTTTGCACACTGATTAGCCTTTTTGTAATACCTCGTTGTTTTGAGTAGTGGGTCTTTAGTTTTAGAGCGAGACTTTAGGGTGATTTCTACCATTATCACAGCGTGATCAGCATTCCCGAGTGGGCTGTGGGCATTTGTTGTACAGTCATTGGGAACCGTTGTAAGAAAGAGATCTCGAAGTGAGTGTGTTGATCTTGCTTGTCTGGGAATCGTGTCGGAAATGTAACCAATTGAGATAGGGAATGGGATATAGAGAAGCTATATGTTGCGCTACCAGCTACGTCTGTGTGATTAGAGAATCCTACCCAGTTAGTGTGGTGGACATTGAAGTCACCAAATACATGCTGCCTTTGACAAATGGCAGCTGCACAAGCAGAAGCGCGCTAGTATCGAGGGAGATTGCTATATCTATGCTGCCTGAGACTTTGTTTATTAGGGTACAGTCTTGGTTTGAGGGAGAGCGGTAGAGAAAATACAAGTAGCTGATATTGTGTTGCATATTTAGTCTGAAGCACATTAAGACCTGGTCCTCTGATTCTAGTTTTATTTCTCTAGGCAGGGGGAGGGTGTTACGAATATAGACTCCAAGCCCATATATATGTTTGTCCGAGTCCTTACGGTAGAGTGGGAGATAACCAGGCACGTTAAAGTGGTTAGAGGGAATGGAGGAGTGAATGCTAAGATATCCGGGGTGTTTACAAGGAGAAATGACTCAACATCGTATAAGTTAGTTTATAGCCCACGGATATTAGTAAACGCAAGACTTAAGGGAGGAGGCAGGTTGGTTTTCTTTGAGTTTGGTCCTGGTTTAAACGTAACTTTTGCTTGAGCTCTCATTTCATTTTATTTTATTTAAAAGTTTCAGTTAGGGTGAGTGAGTGAGGGGGTGCTGAACAAGTAGTTGTGCAGAATACTAGATATGCAATACAAGTAGACCATCACCTGTCCTCACCCACAGGATTGTGATCTCAGGAAAGCCCACCGGGGATGAGTGCAGAGTCCCTTTCCATGCGCGACATGGCACTACAAACATCCCGATATTTTTACCAAAGAGTTAGGGCACCTGTACTATCAGTCGGAAACAGCAGCCAGGAACTATCAATCCGGTACCCTCAATAGCATTAGGCAAAGCCAGCCCACTCCAACTGCACCGACATATATGGCACTGAAGCACCCCACTGTGTCCAGTTTAGGGGGATGGGATGTGGCGGGTGCGGGGAAAAGCGGCGTTCATTAATCTAGTAAGGAAACAAGGTCAACTACTGGGTGATTCAGACGATTCCCTGTGATAGTACCTCTATGCCTGGCCAATAGGCAAAGAAGGAGTATGAAAGCCGGGCGATAGACAGATCCTATCTCCTCCTTAAACAGTTTAGGTTTGCCAACCGGTGAATTGTTTGAGTCACAAACATTTTATACATTATTAATATAGTTTTGTATTTCCTTTGTTAATATATTATGGTAACTTTTATACAATGCAAACGCATCAAGATAACGGATAAATGCTTTATTGAACTGTTTAAATATTTTAGTTTTATCACTACCTTGTTTTATCATCCTTATTACTATCCTAGAAACTGGTGGTATAAAATCTATTCATTTTAAAGTAACGCGAGCTATTCTCAAAAACTCTGACATAATGGTTTCATAAAACATAAAAACAGGGCAGGTACTATCTTTATGCGGCATACGAACTATCTGAAAGGGGAAAGAATTTCTATTATCAAATATTTTATAAAGAAAAATCCCATCCACAATTTTTATATCTAAATCCAGAAATGTAGCGTGTTGTTCTCTATGTTCACAATCCAATTATAACTCCTTTGGATATGTAAGATGTTTATTTTTTTTCGAATTCATCGTTTTCGTTTATGCATATAAGATCATCTGTAAATCTCCTACACGCATGAAAATTATTTGTTTTGGATATATCATTTTTTAATTGTGATGACATATATATATATATATATATATATATATATATATATATATATATATATATACTCGAGTCTATATAAATACAGATTTACCCCAAATGGTGCAGGGTCCAATCCCATTGGAATACTTATCGTTTGGAGTAATATTTTATTTCCTATTTGAAAATAACATTCTTTAATAAGATAACTTATAAGTATTTTAAAAAATAGTTTGCTATTTTATTTTTACACCAGAAATCTCTAAAAAGTCTATATATTTAGCTTTGCCACCTTCAAAAGCTAAATCTACAGTATCATTTAATTATTTTTACGTTTTCATGTGGAATTTTTGTATATAGCGTAATAAAATCATAAGTAGCTATAGATATTGCTTTACTTCTGGAATTTATTTTATCTAATTTTTCTTTCACTGGTTGTGAATTATTTATTACCCAAAATAGATTAATATTATCATATAATTATCTGTTCTGGTGGAAATTATTTATTTGATTTATAAGTAACATAAATATTTTAGATATAGCTTTACTTAAAGTTTTAGTCATGCATGTCTTTGAACCTAAAATAAACCTTGCGCTAACTGGATTTTTGTGCATTTTAGGTATTCAATACATACATGAAAGCCTTTTGCTTTTTTGTCTAACTTTGATCCTACTTTTTCACTAATAATACTATTATTCAGAATAATGGTATTTAAATTAATATTACTTACTTTATAGACGCTGCCTGAAATTCCTATTTCTATCAATAAACGTTGTATATAATATTTTTTACATATAAAAGCTATATTGTTTGCCGCTTTATCAGTAGGGACTATAACAGACATCATAGAAGTATTTACAGAAGTATTTACAGAAGTATTTTAATTTCCTCCAGTATTTCTGATTTTAATTTCCTCCAGTATTTCTGATTTTTTTAGAAAGGGATTAGTTTTTTTTAGGGTGTTTATTTTTTATACGTTTAACCTTTTCATTTACGCAGTCAAGTATATTATTTTTCCATGCATCAAACGTAGATTGTGATTATTTATAATTATTTGCCATAGACATAATTAAACCTTCTAGTGCTTTAATTACTTCTTCAACGCATTTAGTGTAATTTAAGCATTTAGTTTTTTTATAATTGAAACAATTTCAAACGATTTTTCTTAATTTTACTATCTTTAGATTGCTTGTAATTACATGTTTTATCTCATTATTACAGAAAGGAGAGGAATTGCATTCATATTCTGGAATATTTATAATATTATCATTTATATTTATATGTTCTACTGTTTTTAGTAATTGAAACCCTTATTACCTATGCGTTGTCCTAGTTTATATGTAACTATTGGTTTTTACTAAAAGAAAAGTCCTCGCAGGAAATAGCTGATTCTCTATTATTTCTATTAACATAAGTTCTATCTCCAATACCGTAGCGAGACAAAGCTGGATATAATCGACCTACATTTTCGGAATCTTGTATGTTAATATTCAAACCATATTCGCATTTTTCATCTTCCTCATCCTGACGCCTCTTTAGGATATCGTTATCTACATTTCTTAAACTATTATATCCATTACTTTTAAATTTTCAATAATGTGTACGATAAAAACGACGGACTACATGTTTCTTTAAAATGTTTAACAACATGAATCCACCCCTTAGTACTACTTCTATGCAAATTCATACACTTATTTAAAGGCATTACACTTTCCCCTACGTATTGTAGATGAATTTTTTTACATGACAACAGGTAGACTAAATTTTGTGACTAACATGAAAAATCTTCTTGAGAATGGTTAATAACTGATTAAATTTTTTTTAGTCACATTTTAATTATTTTCATTAGATGTTAGAAGAATTATTACACGTGTTAAATAATGAAGCTCCTCAAAGAGCAACATTAAATTTATTTTCAGACTAAAAAGCCCCATATATATATATATATATATATATATATATATATATATATATATATATATTCATAAGTTTGGGATTTGGTTTCGATTCAAGCTGATGAACCAAAAGAATAAATATATATTCTTTATTTTTGAAATTGCATCTCTATAATATATAAAAATCGATAGAACATTAACTCTATCATAATATATACAAAATCTGCACGAATTGAAATATCATATTTAAGCATACTTTACGACCGGGTCTCGCCGGGCGTCCCTTCTTGCTTAGATATATACTTTCACAGTTTTAACAGAAGAGCTACAATAATATCAGAGCGTCTCCATATACGCTAAACATCTTTTGAATGCCAACAGCAATATATTATACATGAATGAGTCGCCGTCGAATTTCTACATGCCATACTAGTCTAAAATAAATATTATATTAAACTAACAAAATCAAATATTTTTTCATACCAAAATATACGTATTGTGTTATTAAATATTACATATTAATAACCGTCACCATCGAATATACGTATGTATATATATATATATATATATATATGTGTATATGTGCACATGCAGTTACACACACACACACACACACACACACATATATATATAATCATATATATATACATATATATATATATATATGTCGTAATGTAAATATAAAAATTAACTAAATAGGAAAAAATGTAATTTCCATACCATTTTATAAATATTACGTTTACATCATCGTATATCGCATTATTATTTTGAGCAATTTAAATTTGATTTGAACTTAAGCATATAAAAGCATTCAGATGTAAATGTAAATGAAAGAGTCATCAAAAACTACTGGAAGACAATTAGTTGAAAGTACTTGCAAAAAAAAAAAACAAATGGACGAAACGACTATGGAAATTTCTCATACACAACAGATAATTAAGCAAGAACAATCCGTGCTGTTTCACAATGTCTTATATATATATATATAACATAAAACGTAACGTAACATGCCGAGATGTATCATGCCGCAAGTTTGTACTGTAATTCAAGTCTTGTCTCATTGCTGAATGCCAGTGTATGGAACAAAGGTCTTCTCAGGCAAATCTGATCATATGGTATCACTGGGAAAAACATCAAGTGAATTAATCGGTTTATTGCAGATTAGTAAAATATCAATATTTCACTGAACATACGTAAAAAATAAAAAAAAATTATCCTCAGAAGAATGCTTTCAAGTTAGTATTTTCCAAAAACTTTATTCAAATTCATGAGATATCCATGATGTTTTGACATTTTATCTGTATATATATAAACGAAAATGTGTGTGTATGTATGTGAGCGTTTGTATGTCTCGCAAAAACTTTCGACAGAAGCCACTGATTTTCGGTATAATTTTCAAGCACGAACCTACCGACGACAAATATCGAAAGTGGCCGAAAACATTTATTTCTTCACCATTAACTAGACCGTTTTCTACAAGGAGGGGTGGAAAAAAGCGTACCTTCATGAAAATATGGCTTCTACGCATGAGTGAACATGCGCAAATAAAATATTTTAAAATATTATAATTTTAATATCATAAAAACAGATCTGCATTCGCCCACGCCTCCATAGCACAATGGATTAAGTAGAGCGTCGTTATTTTAAGATTTCAGGTTCAATCCGAGTTATCAGATATATATTATTTTCGATTTTTAAACTTTTAATATTGAAACAAGGTTATTTATACCATTTTTCTTTTTTCGCTTTTCGCTGTGATTTTTTGGTTTTCGTTTTTCCGAACACGTTCATTTTTTAAATAAATACTTTAGAAAAAAACTTTTTAGGTAAAAGAGGGACAGTTTATTTGATGACAGCTTCCTGCCTCCAAATAAAAAACAACATAATTTATTGGGGAAAAAGTCACTTATCATCTGTGTAATAATGATTAAAACTTTCGCTAGTTTTAACACGTGAGAATTTGTCATGATATCGAACAAAACAATGTATTCCTATTACTATCATGGTTAATATATTTAACTTTTTTTTTCTTTTTTTCTATTCAGAAAATAAGGAGAAAAACTTTAACGATTCTGAACTTTTAGCTAACAATTTCATGAACAAAGTTATTTTACACATTAAATTTAAGTATATAAATTTCACGAAAAATGTTCGCATTTTTCAAACCAGACGTTTTAAGGAAATTGAACCAATTTCATTTTTTTTAATATCAGTCATGATTATGTTCTTGTAAAAACATTAAGATAAACCATATTTATTTGTTAAATGTCAGAAGAAAACCAAGCCCATTCCGTTTATTAAACCCATGGTTGGGTGGTAATACGAAAAATACACGGTTTACAAATTTAACAAAAATATAAAAAATACATGTGACTTGGATGTAACAGAGTTGCCTATAGTATTTTTTCACGTTAATGTTGTTTTTTTGTTGTGTGCACTTGTTTGCACGTGCACTCAATTGCAAGCGAACACATGAAAAGAAGAGAAAATAAATTCGCCTCTTTTATGTGTGTTATACAAAAGGCATGTATTCGTAATGTAACAGACAAAATTGGAACAGTTCTTTTCTCGCATTAACACGTATTTTAAAAACGTTTTCATCACTAACGTCTCGCTTGTTGTATTTTTCCGGTCTCGAACACGTGCTTTTTTATCCTTTTTCGGACACTTTTGCTTTCCCTTTGCTGTATCCTCATACCGCACACGGGCTTGGTTATTTGCACACTTATATTTTGTGGAAAGAAAAATAAACAGTTCTTTTTTTTAACATGCAGATTGCGAGATCTGTTTTTAATATAAGTTTAACATAAAATGATGTCCCATACTATTAGTTTGGTTTTTGTTTATGCCATGTGTGACAAAATTTGAGCAGTTTATATCATTGAACAGTATAGTATATCATTGAACAGTATAATATATCATTGAACAGCGTATGTAAGTTGCGAAATTGTTTTACAAAAATCAGAGGTCAATTGTTTTGAAGTAGAAGATTATCGACAACATTTCCATGTAAAAGATAGCTCAAGTCGCAACACAATTAGAAACACTGTGCACCGATTCGATGGCGAAAGAGTTGCACTTGATCTTCCACGAGCTGACAGACGTCGAAACTTCATCATAAATGAAAAAGGGACAAAGTGCGAGAGAGCGTAGAGTAGCATTTTCATTTGAATGGATTCTAATTTTGGGGCTCTGGAAATCAATAAGCCAAGTCGTTCAACGTTGTTGCATCCCATAAGAGCACAATATAGCGTGCAGTGAAGGAGGGGAAGATTATTGGACCTTATTTTCCTGAGGATCAAGAAAGAAATGTTGTCACTATTACTGCTATGACTAATGTTTTGGAAAGAGCACAAATATGCGAAGCTGAATATGGGCAGTATTTAAAAGATAATATTGTTCATGAATAAATATTGTTTCATTTAAGAGACCCCCAGTGTCTTAGACAGATTGTGTTAAAATTATTGAAAGATCTCATTGAAAGTAAAGAATCTATTTAAGTTCAAATATCAGTGACTTTTTGGAAACCCTGTGAGGTATCTTATATCAATTGGCTATTAACCATGGGTGATGATATGTTCTAGTGAGTCTAAGAAAATCTTGCATTTAATAAAGAAATTACACAAATTATTTCATTTTTATCATTCTCTTTCCATCAAGAGTGTTTATTTAATTCCTCGTTTCAAATCCACCTTTATTTCGTTAGTTGGGAATCAATTGCCAAACACACGAGTGAATTATGACGGACTCAATAAATATTAAATTTCGAAATTGTTTATGGCATATCAATATCTTATCCATCGTCGTATTAAAATAATGTTTTAAACGCAATATATTAATATTTTCTGTATTTGCTAACAAAATACACGAGATGAACCAAACAGATGCGGTTCATTTTGATGTTATATTAGATTTGTATGAAGCAAGAATAGATTGATATTGGATGCGCGCGATGGAATTAAGCCAATGTTTGCCAAAAGCTTGATAAAAATAACATTTTCTAAACATGTATTTAAACTCAATATTTGAGTATGTTTAGAATGCATACAAATAGTGTGGGTGTGCACAGTTGTTTATTGCAGCATCCTTTTTAAAATTACTCACTTAATATGTATATTTGTAAACGGACCAATTCCTTCTCCGCTGACGTAGAACACGGTGTCTTCCGAGCTTTTGAAGTTTCGTCAATTCTTTTTAATGCTTAAGGCTTATAAAATTACATAATAATTTACTCATAAATTCATATGATAAATAAATACGAATATTCTGAAAATGTTTCTTTTATTATCTTGTTGTTAGTTTGTCACCATGTCACTTTTTTATATACTGATCGTAATGCCTCCGTTCAATGTCGAAAGATAATGGATATCCCTTGTAGGGGTAAGATTTGCGTAATCACCAACCCCACCTTACCTAAATCGGCACTGCTTGAGTCCAGTCGCAAGGAGAAATTCAGAACGACTGGAAACAATGCCGAGATAAGCGCAAAGCACATAGAGCACCTGGAAGTACTAAGTAGTTACCCATTTAATACTGACCAGGTTTAACGTTTCTTAACTTCGGTGAGCCAGTGGTGAGCCAGTGGTGAGCCAGTGGAAACCGGTGTCAACGTGATTATTCTGTATTGCATAATTTTACATATTCCATACTTTTACATGTTACATAATTTTCACATTCCATAATTTTACATGTTACCTAATTTTACACATTACATATTTTTCCATAAATGTTTGAGATATTGAGTGAAATTATGAATAGCGTTAATAGATTCCACATTTTGGATGACAGAAATAATTCCAAGACATGGATGGTAATAACATACATAGTGAAAAGAGACGAAATAAAAACGGGATAGCAATGAAGTGAAAAATGCAGTAAAAGAAATGATTAATATGAAAAAGTATATAGTATAGCGTCTCAATGTATTTGGAAAGCATTCTTATATGAATATAAAATCAGATAGTAGAAATTCAGATAAGAAACCTAAATAAAGTATGAATGATAAAAAGAAGAGCTATTTTGTGGTGTAAATAATTATAAGTAAAATAAATATCTTCTTTCTTCCTGATTAATAGCATGCCACTTAAATAACCGAATGGCACAAAGCGGGCATAGATGCACATATTTCGACACGGATATGTTATAGCAAGCTCGACTTACCCCCATGGCTTATTACAGATTGTGCAGCTGCCATTGTAAAAAGATGGTAAGCATTCCGCGGATTCGTACGCCATAAGTCAAATACAAATAGTGTTTTATAGGAATCATATTTAGAGACATATATCGGTTACATTTAAAGAGTGAGACAGGGTAAATTTTAAGAGAGACAGTGACATGTAATACACAATGAGAGGAGGAGAGATAGAGAGACATTTATACAGTCTGTGAATGTTTCTATAGCATATATTGTAGAGATGAGGGATCGGTTCTTTTAACCAAGTGGGAACAGTCATTATTTCTTGATAGAGATGGAGACACATTTCTTAAGGATGGGGTTTATACACAAAGTTCATTATTACGATGAGTATACACAAAGTTCATATTAATGATTCACAATACCTTTGTTTGTTGAGAATGACACAACGCAAGACGCAGTTACAAAATGATGGCGTCATTTATTTCTTCGACCGGTCAATGATTTCGCATCAAGGAATTCAAAGTCACTACATGATTTCAATTTCTAACCCTTCGCTTCCAAAGGTGGATTCCTTCTGACCAATGTCAGCTCTGTCTGTTCGACTCCGTCCGACCCTAGCTCCGTGTTTGCAAATAATTCTTAAAGAGCTACAAAGTGTAAAGCGAAGAATTTAATTAATATATTTCGATTTTATTTCATATTTCTAACGAAATACACAAGAATTCTGCATATACAATGTTAAAGTAATGTTTATATTTTAATATATATATATATATATATATATATATATATTAGCGTTTCATCCCCGCCAAAAGAAAATTTAATAAACTTAATTTAAATCTTCAAACTGCCACAATTTTAATGGTGATACATGAAACTGTCCAAATACATAAGTTGCTTGTTGGACATCTTTTTCTCCCTGTTCTTATTTCAAAAAGCAAATAAAAAAGTACCAGAGATAACCTTAGTTTAACGACACCCCATTTCCTTTTGGTGTGACGTTTTTACTTTTTTCTACCCCACATAATTTCACTGTGTCTGGGCATGAGATGTTATTATTTGCGATATTGTCAACCACGGAAGATATGTCTCCTACAGTTATATTTAAATAACTCGTGGGAAAGAGGGACAGAATTCCAAAGTATAAGTAAAAAAAAATGATTGGTGGAGTAGAAGGCTGCCCTGTCTCTAGAAAAATCAATCAGGAATATATATATATATATATATTCATGATTGATATATATATATATATATATATGTGTGTGTGTGTGTGTGTGTGTGTCTGTGTGTGTGTGTGTGTGCGTAAACACATTTCACTTTTAGCAATTGCCGGGCAAGACTCATTCTCAACAGAATAATCGAACACGTTCTTGACGATATCTACCCCGAATCTCAGTTCGGTTTCCTTGCCTGTCGAGGTACTGTGGATACGATCTTTCCCCCCACCAGGCTGTTGAGACAGTTCCTAAGAAAAAAAAGTTGTATATGGTTTTAATTGGCCTTACAAAGGCCTTTGACACTGTCAAGCGTGCAGCTCTCTGAAAGTTTTGGAAAAGACCGGAGGTACCTGACAACATACTAAAATTAATCATGCCATTTCATGATGAAATGAAAGCATCTGTTGTTTCAAATGGAGATCTTTAGAACCTTTCAATGTGACAAATGCTACCCAACAGGGTTGCGTAATGACACCTGTGCTGTTCGATTTGTTCTTTTCAGTTATGCTGAAATATGCTTTTGCTGATATAGATACAGGCGTAGATATCAATTTCAGAACAAGTAATGGTCTATTTAACCAGCAGCATTTGAAAGCTAAGGCTCTCATTTGACCTTTTATTTGCAGATGAGGCTGCACTTTCTAAAACCTCAGCAGGAAGCGCAACTGCTTGTAGATAATTTTACACTGTTTGCAAAGCTCTTGGTCTGAAGCTATTCATCAACCTCGCCCCACACCAACACAAGTTCAGGGCGTAAAGCGGCGGCCACCAGTACACAGCTTTCCCGATATACCAATCCGAGTGGATGGTCAGGATCTGATATATATATATACATTACCTATCTTAGTAGTAAGGTAAATTGAAATGCTTGTCTTAATGACGAAATCGAATTGCGAAATCAACTAGAATTTTGGGAAACTGCGCATTCAGTTATGTGATGATGGGTGGATTTGCTTAAGAAATAACGTACTTGTGTATAAAGCAGTGTTGCTAACCGATAAAACTAGTAAAAATGATCGTTAATGTGCGTGTAAATCTTAAAATAGAGATGGGATCTTAAACACACATATATATATATATATATATACATATATATACATATATATATATATATGTGTGTGTGTGTATCTATTTTGGATTACTCAACATAAGTGATAGTTGACAAATATATGGATCAGTCTACCCTGCTCCATGATTATTGAAAAAAAAGGATCATTAATAACTTTGATAAGTTACCGAGTGAGTAGCTACAGAAAAAATAAAATAATGCACATCCTTTAACTTTATAATATATATTTGAACACGATATATTCTGCCATTCAAATGTTTATGCATGCTTGTTGAATATGACCTATCATTTACTTTCTATATTATTCTAACAATTTATGTACTAAAGTGTTATGCTAATGTTCACACACCTATACATTTGCACAAGAATTTATAAACGCGAGAAAGACTGCAATCATGACAAACAAAACGTATGACATTCCCATGCATGTCTTTACTAATTAATAAACTCTTCGGCCTTACATCCACAAGAAACATAGAATGTGAACGAATTCATTGAGAACATTGCCAAGGCGGCTGCAAAGAATTTAGACTAAATCTACTGTCCAGAAAATGACTCACACCGAAGAGTACTCTGTATAATAACAACGCTTAAACTCGCGCATGTACGAGTATTATTGTCACATCTTGGCTAGTGAATGAACCACTAGTCAATCGCTTTTAGAGAGAGTCCAAACGTGTCTTCAGTCTAATAGGTTTTGTATTGTCGGTCAGACTTATATCTCTGTCCCACCTAGCCACTCAGCTTTCCACTGTTTCCTGTCAGATACGATCCCAAATAGTAGACCGTTACATTTCAAGTGAAAATATGCTTTTACGAAAAAAAATAACAATAAAAAATATATTAATATTCCAATAAGAAAAACTGGCAGGGCATCTCCTTAAATTAGGGACGACTAAATAATGTTAGAAAAAAACAAGTTTTTTTTTTTTTAAGAATTAAATTACTTTAAATCAATTATTCTTAAGAAACTTTTTTTCCCGGAAAGATAAAAGATTTTAATCATGTGAAAAGCAGAATACTATAAAACCTTTTGCATAATTCTTGCGTACATAACCCCCAAGTTAAGCAACGATGAGGCTGGCCAGGAACAAATGGGTGACCGTTTTAAGAATGCTAAGCGCCGTATGTGTTGCAGACAACTCCTACATCTGGTATCACGCTTTGTCGTCTTGATCCTGTCTTGCCATCAGTGTTTCTGGACGAAAGTGTGGTAGATGTAAGCCCCCCCCCCACATACACACACTTTCAACTAAGTAAAGCGCAAGTCACAGCAAAAAGAAAAAGTGAGAGATAACAACCGTTTATAAATACAAACAACTGTTTCTAGGACGTTGTAGTTTACCATATTTAAGGAAATATCACGTAACGGACAATTGCCGAAATAAATTGTCATATTTTTAGCAAAATGCGCAGTTACTTATCGATTTTCTTTTTTTTTTTTGGTATCGATTCTTCAAAGCATTTTCTATTTAATGGTATGTTAGCAATAATGGGCTTATTAGAAAACATTATTAATTTATTTCTCAAAGATTTAAAACTAGTGGTTTTCGTAAAGTAATTAATATATATATATATATATATATATATATATATATATAATTTGTAAACAATAATTATCATTAACATATTCAACGGATTTCACACTTTAAAACACAATGGATAGAAAATTTAACCCATTCAAAATGTGTATTTTCAACCTTGTTCAGTTTCGGCTAGTTATTTTAAGCATACTTGTAACCATATATAAAGAAGGTGTGTTTTGTAGGCAAATCTATATCTATAATATAAATCACACCTGTCTGTTTAAATCTATGTATATATGCATGTATGTTTGAGTATCTCGCAAAAACTTTCGACAGAGGCGACGGAATTATACGCGATCGGTATCATTTTGAAGGTCAGCCCTTCGGACGACAGATAACGGAAAGTTGACGAAAATATTAATTTCTTTACCTTCAACTGGGCATGTTTCCACAGGGAGTGGGCCTTTTTTCGTCGATATTTTCGGAAACCATCGCCTTTTTCGATTGTCAGCCTTAATCTAAACCCTCCGGCTTGGCGATGGGCGCAACAGCTAACGCATCACGTTTTTTTTCACATTCTTTCCCTCCTTCGCGATACTGGTTCGAACCTTCTATTTTTTTTTTTTTTTGCTTACCCAATACATTTATACACACCTCTACTTTTTTCCGCATTCGCTTCACGGGTTACAACCTGCCTGCACTTTTTTTTTTGTTTGCTCAACATACACCTTTCAAACACCCGCGTAAGACCGGCCACCCAGGCTAGTATATATTTTGAATCGTTTAAGATAAACCAGACTATATTAATAAATGAAATCCAAAACTATATTAGCAATGTATAAAATGTATTTATAATTACATATAATAAATTCATATATTAAAAAAAAAATGTATATATGTAAAAATATTTGTAACCTTTATATATCTAATTTTAAATAAATAAGAATGTAAATATACTAAATACTAATCATAGTGGGGGCGATAAGTAATTAAATTGATTCATCCTAATCTTATAAATATAAGACATAAATTAAAAAAATGTATCCATTTTAAATGTGGAAATTGATGAATCGCACAGGTAAGAAATTCATTTTTATAGTATGAAAAGGTTAGTAATTGCAATTAAGAATAGGAAATTGGGTCAAATATTTGTAACATGTCTTCTTCCTAAGATTAAGGGTGGTGGTGTTTGATCAACACTGCTGGGGAGCCATGATGTAATATACTGTTTTGTTTTTAAATCCTCGAAACAGTGTTTCATGGTAAACAACTGATGGTCCCTTGAAAAATAAATTATTGGTATTATAGTAAATTCGAGAGCGAGTTGATGCAGTGATTGCAGGTGATTAAATGACTTACTGACTAGATGGTTTTCTAACGAATGATAAAAAACATTTTTTGTATAGTTTTAAAGGTTAAAAACTTCAAAGACTATACACACACACACACACACACACATATATATATATATATATATATATATATATATATATATATATCGATTATGAAAAATCCGTACACTGTTATAAAAGTCATTATTCACTTAATAATCGGTAAAAATATCGTATTGATTGGATAATTAGATGATTTGTAGTAGATCTTTTAAGCGAGACTCCGTCAAAGAATACTCACTCACTCCTTCCGTTTTGGCGGCGTCTACCTTAAATAAATTATGCATCGGCATAAATACGTTTACTTCATGAAACCCGTCAGAACTTGTTTTTCAGTCGGGCAAAGTGGGGTAGCGGCTACAATGTAGTAAGGAAGTGATTGTAAACACAGGCGATTTCATTTCAGAGAAGTCCAATGGGAAACGACTCTTACCATAATCGATAAGTGAACAGGAAGTCAGTACCACTCACTAAGCGAAAAGAATAGCCTAAAGTTCATTTCGGAGCAGTCCAATTGAAGCCATACCGGGAACCGACCATGACAGTTATAAAACCAGTATTAAACGCCAATAAACACCTCAATACAATACTAACAACTAGTAAGCAACATTACTCACCAAGAGCATCTATTGACAGCCATAAGTTTTTATACAATACTCGTTGGGCAGGGATTTTTTTTTTTTGGCAGGTTTGTATTTATCACAGGGCTTATTAGGTACGTGCAAATATAACTGCAAAAAAAAAACGTTGCTCTATACTTCTTAATAGAGGCTTAACATGATTATTCTTAGTTTATGCCTAAAATTTGATTGGGTTTGAAAGTTAAAAACCCAAGTATATTTCCAAGTAATAAAAGTGTATATTTACGTGTTTAAGAACATAACAGTGAATAATATTGAAAAAAAAAACATGACATCTTGTCGGAATGCCAAAAAAAAAAAAATTAGCGCATTCAATAGTTCCCCATCAGAAACCTTTACTTTCGACATAGTATTATTATTTTTACGTTATCGATTTTCTCTTTCTGAAAGAGCACTCGAGACACTTCCACCCATTATATTTAAAGCAATATATATATATATATATATATATATATTAAGTACTTTTGTATATATATGAATGACCTCCCCGACGTAACTACCCCCGACAAACCCGACAAGCTACTAAGTCTCATCCCTTTACAGTAGAGATCCCTAGGTGCAAGAAAGCTTTTTACTCCAATAGTTTCTTCCCCAGAACTGCGGGTCTTTGGAACTCCCTTCCGAGATTCTGCTTTCCCAACTGCAACGATATGCAGAAGTTCAAGTGTAATGTTAACAAATATCTTTCTACTCATCTCCCTCCCTAATGACCCCGTTAATTAAGTCCCTGATAGTAGCCCCCTGCTTCAAAGTGGCACTGTGCCTTGTTTGGGGTGAAAATTGAAATTGAATAAAAAAAAAAGTCCGAATAAATCAACGTTAAAAATCTCTGGAAAAATAAGTATTAGTTTCTGACACTATTTAACCGATAATTAGTAAGTAATTATGTAAGATACACAATGAAAAATGCGCACGTGTTTTCTAACAAAATGCATAATAAGCAAAATAAAAAATATATTTACGGGATGACGAAACAAAATGGTGCTGATTTTCAACTATCTACGTGTAACGATAAGTGCAATAATTTTGTATTATTATTTTATTTTTGTTGTAACAAAACATTAAAAACTTACTTAAATTATTACATTATGAATATTTAGGAATATAGACTTGTTTTTCTTTAAATATTGTTTCAAGAGACGGGACTTGTAGGTTGAGCCAAAATAGTCTCTGTTTTTTTTCAACGCTGTGCATCTGTAGTAAACAAATAAATTTCTACTTCAATTTTTCTCAATTTTTAATTGATTTTTGTGTGTTTCTGCTATTTAAGATTAACATTTTTTTTTTATTCCAAATTATAAAAAGAATTCTTACACTGATGCGTATACGTTCATCCGTAAAAAAGTAATGAGATATTACATGTAAAGTTTATGCTAAACATGTTTACTTATGAATGTCATGTAATATTTTTGCAATTATTTATTTTTCTGGCAAAAAATTGAATAAACAATGCTTAATTCGACGATAATATCGTTAACTCGAGAAAATTTATTTTTCTCTGAGTTATAACGATAATATCAACGCAGATTTCTATCAAAAAATTATAACCAATATAATAATGACTTTTCATAATGAGAACATTTCTAAATATTTAAAATCTTAAAAAGTGCAACAAAACAATTATATGTTCAGTGCATAAGGCACATATTATTGAGTGTAAATACATATTTTTTTCATTCTTGTATTTTTCCTTTTACATTTTAATATTAATCAATAGATTTCAGTAAAGTAATTTTCCGGTTAAAGATTTTGTTGAATATATTTTGTTGAGGCAAAAATCTTAAAATAAAAACTGCCTAACGTTTTATAATTATATTTGTCAACAAAATAAATAAGAAAATAATTAACTTATATTTCTAAATTAATAAAATATGCTAAGAATCACATGAAAAGTATCATATAATGCAATACTTACAAAAAGCATATACATTTCTGAGTTATAATTATTCATAATATAGTCATCGCCTGAAAAGATCAAGTTACAACCACATACAACGCTGAAGTGATTTGGAATTTTAATCTGTTTAGCATATAAATTTAACGTACAAGGACCCCTCATTTTCAAATCGTCCTTGCATCTTAAAGCAGATAACTATTTTTCCTTTTTATTATATCAGATCAATGATGCAACTTCTTTTTTGGGAGGTTCTGCATTTTTATGCTATTACATATCATTTTATGTCCTTGACACTCTAACTTACGGTCATTGGTAAAAAAGATCAGTTAGTTTCTTTAAAAAATTAGAAAGATCCGGAAATGAGATATCATTTACGTTACGTGAAACTCATCCCTATATACTAAACTTCTAAAATATTTATTTCCTTCCATCAAAGTATTCATCACAAATAAATGCTTAGAAAATCATAAAGATGGGGAAAGAAATAACAGCGAGTGTTCATCTACAATTTTACCATTATTAGATTACTTAAAAGCATTGAAATTACGAAAAGTATTGATCGATAATTCATATTTAATTTATTTTATTTTATTTTATTTTACAATTGCCATTCTTAGAAGCAGAAGATGGATTTTTATATATATTTTAATATTCCTGTTTAACACACCCTCTGAACTAATGCCCTATTAATTTATTACAATAAACCAAGTCCTAATCTAGAAAAGTGCAAAACCAAAAACCTAAGTTCAATGTAAGTAATTTTTAAATCACGGAATTTGGCATTAATGAAACTACTGCAGACTTTTTTCCGAAGTTACCCGAGTATACCCGGCAGTTGACGGATTAGTCGGTTAAGACTGATCGCAATGTTAGCGGAACACCAATTTTCACGCTTGCGCTGTCGATTCCAATAAGCATCGTAGCTGACGTCTTTTGGGAGATAAATTGGTTTTCTAAAACGGTTCTTACGGTTGTTTTTTTTATTATTTATTGACAATTTTCTTTTAAAAAAGTAATAAAAATGCCCCTTTCAAATTTTCTTTTAAGAAGTAACAAAAAATGTCCCTTTCAACTTTTCTTTTAAAAAAGTAACAAAAAATGCCCCTTTCAACTTTTCTTTTAAAAACGTAACAAAAAATGCCCCCCTTCAAATTTTCTTTTAAAAAAGTAATAAAAAATGTCCCCCTTCAAATTTTCTTTTAAAAAAGTAATAAAAAATGTCCCCCTTCAAAATTTCTTTTAAAAAATTAACAAAAAATGCCCCCTTCAAATTTTCTTTTAAAAAAGTAACAAAAAATGCCCCCTTCAAATTTTCTTTTAAAAAAGTAACAAAAAGTGGCCCCTTCAAATTTTCTATAATTTCGATTCCAGTTGTTGTTAATGTTTATTAAAAAAATTCGTCTACTTCAATTTTAATAACGTAATTATGACGTGGCGATAATAAAATAAACAATGCATTAACGTGTAGCTTACAATATAAAAAAATAAGTTTATTGGTACTTATGCACCTATGTTACCGGGCTTCCGGGTGTTTTGTAATTATTCTTTATTTACACCTAACAATTATATAAGCCAAAAAGATATTCCAAAACTTTAATTCGACTTGAAAATAATATTTTAAAAATAGCACGGTAACATAAGTATATAAGCACCGCATTATCTTACATATTTCTTTTTAAAGAACAGTTTGAAAAAATTCACAATGATTTCTTCTTTAGAATTACAAATGTAAATCATCGTGAATTTATTCAAACTGTCCTTTATCTCGCTAAGTTAATTTCCCCTTCCCTCCCCACAATATATATATATATTTATTTATATATAAGTGAACGTGTCTGTCTGTGTGTCTGTATGCATTTCACTACGCAATAACTCTGTCAATTTTCAGTCTACACACTCGAAATTTGATATACAGAGTACTGAGATTTGTGAAAATCTTTGTAATCCATTTCCGACCAGAAATTTGGCTGTTAAGGGATCAAAATTCAACGATTTGACAATTTGAGAACTCTACCAAACTCCTCCGCTAATGTTCGGTCTAAACACTTGAAATGTTCCTTGGACATGGATCTAACTTATACCTTGATTTGACCCAAAAATAATAAATGTTAAGGTGTCATAATAGGGGCCAAAGTTTAAAAAAAAATGACCTCTGTGGTATCTACCAAATTACTCAGACAATTTTTGGTCTAAACATTTGAACTTTTACATAAAGGGTATTCAGAGATAGGACAAGCTTTTGAATCGGTTTGGGTCGGAAATTTGAGCTACTAATATATAAATGTATGTATATATGTTTGCATGTCTGCCTAAAACTTTCGACAGAGGCGGCTGATTTTCATAAGATTAGTATCGTTTTGAAACTCAACCCTCAGACGAAAAATATCAAAAAACTGGCTAAAAACATTAATATCTTCACCTTAAACTGGGCACTGGAGGTGATAAAATGGAGTCTAAAAATAGATAATGATAAAATACAGTAAATAAGTAAAATAAAAATAAATAAATAAAAAATAAATTCGTAATTGCACTTAATTTTATTTTTATTTTACTTATTTACTGTATATTTTATCATTATCTATTTTTAGACTCCATTTTATCACCTCCTATTCTTATTTTTAGATACCATCTTTTAAGTTACTGCGCTATTTTATCCCAATTCAATTATTTCTAATTAAAAAAAAAAGATTCTTTCGTAATCTCGTGTCATTTTATTTATTTAATCTATCACCGCTATATTTCCAAACACAATTTTTAATCTCTACGATATTTTATCTTTTTTTTTTTTTTTTTTTTTTTTTTTTATTACATTTTCACCCCAAACAAGGCAAATTGCCACTTTGGTGTAGGGGGCTACTATCAGGGGCAACAACTACTGGGGTACTATGTAGGGATTTGGGCAGCAAGGTGTCGGTTCACGTTACACTTGAACTTCTGCACGTCAGTACTGTTGGGGAAGCAGGGACCTGGAATGGAATTCCAGAGTCTTGCGGTTCTGGGGAAGAAACTATTGGAGTAAAAAGATCTTTTACATCTAGGGACCTCTACAGTGTGGGGGTGGGATCTAGTAGCCTGTCGGGTTTGTCGAGGGTGCTCGCGTCGTGGGGGCACAAGTGATTGCAGTTCATCAGAGCATTCACCACTAAAATACTTGTAGAACAGGCAGAGGGATGCAACATTTCGTCGATGGGACAGAGGCTGAAGCTTAGATGCCAGTTCAGGGCCTATCAGATTTGCGACTCTCTTTTGAACCTTGTCAAGGAGCGAGAGACTAGTAGCAGATGCACCAGCCCAGATGTGGCAGCAATACTCCATACATGGGCGAATGGTGGCCTTATAGAGGTACAGGATACTTTCGGGTGTTAGTAGTTTTCTAGCACGGTAGAGAGAGCCCACCTTTCTTGCAGCGGCCCTGGCAATGCCTTCAATGTAATTGTTCCAACTCATGTTTCCTGTGAACGTTAGGCCAAGGAGTTTGAAAGATGGACTCTCAGATAAAGAGTCGTTGGCCATTGCTATTGGTGGTAGAGAGGGTTTCTTGTAATTATTGAATGAAACTAGTTTAGTCTTGGCAGCATTGAACGCGACCAACCACTTTTGTCCCCATTCCACTACAGATTGGAGGTCTTCCTCTAGTGTTTCTGCCATTTCTTTAGAAATGTGTTCATTCGTCTTCCTGTCGTGTCTGCCATAGAGTGTAGTGTCATCAGCATATATACCCATCTCAGAGGCAATGTTGTCGGGGAGGTCATTTATGAATATCAGGAACAATAGAGGTCCAAGGATAGAACCCTGGGGCACTCCCGCATTTATATCATAATTTTTTTTAGACGTAATCCACTGCACTAGTTTACTCTAATTAGTTTTTCTCTCATAAAATGTATATACATGTATATATGACATCTAATGTACATAAGGAAAACACGCTGCTCTCCCCCATCATTATATATAGCCCCAATCCTCCGACTCTCTCGTCAATAACCATCCCTCTTGAAGAAGCCCGCATAAATCGGGCGAAACGTTGAGTATCCAGGTCCTTCCACCTACATTTTATTTAATATATATATATATATATATATATATATATATATATATATATATACAGTGCGTCCCCAAAGAACCTGACGAGTTGTTACATTTGATTAACTTCCTCAATATTTGAGTTATGCTTACCAATTTTCATCTGTAGGTAGATAAGTCTCTCCGTGATACTTCGAGATATAATAACGTATCATAGTTTACTTATTCTAATTTTGTTTAAACAACTTATATTTTTCACAATGTCAAATTTTAGTTATGAAAAAAGATGTTACTCTAATGTCCACCAATTCCAATTACTTTATCCGCCGTTACTCCACACCATATTTTAGGGTGCAATTTCCGTTGTGCTGTTGCGTTGAAATTTTCTGATCCCCAAATCCTTCAATTTTGCTTATTTATGAACCCATTCAGATGAAAATGGGCCTCATCGGACATAATGAGGTTTTTGAGAAAGTTTGGATCCCCATTGGCCAAATCTTGGAATTGTATGGCGTATTCCAGCCTTTTTACGGATCGTTTGATTGAAGCTCTTGCATCAATTGAATTTTATATGAAAATTAGCCTTCTTCAAGAAGCATTCTGTGAATAAATGATCGAAAGACCCCAATTTGACTTGATCTCTTTCTTACTGATGTGGATGGCTCCTCGGCCAGACTCTCTGCTAATCTCTGACGATTCTCATTACTTCTTGCCATACGGGGTCTACCAGATTTAAGGAGATCACATATAGACCCTTGCTCATGAAATAGAGCCACCATAGCTTTTATTGCATTGGGAGTAGGGGAATTTCTTGTGTTGAAGTTTCGTCGAAATTCTCTTGGAGTTTCTGATATTGACTCATTCAACCGAAAATAGATAATTATCCGCGACTCATGATGACTTTGGAAGGGTTATTCTAGATGATCTGAAAAAAATAAAAGAAAAATATTAAAAATTAAGAAAGTTATTAATTTTTTGACCATCAGCTTCTTTTATATATATATATGTATATATATATATATATATATAAATATATATATATATCAATATGTATGTTTATTTTATTTTTATGCATTGTTACTTTTATTTTTTATTTTATTTATTTATTCATTTATTTTCTATTCTTATTGTCAATTTTAAGATTTATTCGTATATTTTGTATCACTATCCACAGAGTAAAGTTCATTCTGTGCACACAGTTGTTCGCTATTTCTCTCCTACAGTTTAATAGATGTTGGGATTCTTTAAAGGATAGGATAGGGAATTGTTCATTCAGACATAAACTAAATGGATCATCTAGGTCCCTATGTATATTTGCTTGTTTCCATTCGTCTATCGGCTAACGTCCAGTTTCTTTGAGTTCCCAGTATTGGTTTGCTAGTGCTGTTTTCATTCGTTGTTTTTTGTTTTTGTTTTGTTTTTAAGTAACATTTATGGTCATTATATCTGCTTTGGAAATCTAAAGCAGTCATACCTACATAATAGTATTTGTTATTCGGGTTTCGTTGGCAAATATTGTAGCCCAGTAAAGCCCTTGTGTTAAACATTTATTTTCAATTGGGTAGAGTTGCGTTTATCTCGTTCATAATTATTATTATTATTATTTTTATTTTTATTGGGGTTGCTTTTGTTTAGGTTTGGTGTATTATTATTATTATTATTATTATTATTATTATTATTATTATTATTATTGGGTAACATGGAGCTTTCACACAAGTCAACAAAAAATCTGATTGGAAACCTGTGGTGTTCTCTGGAAGCTGAGTGAGAAAAAGTCTCCCCAGACGTCCTGCTCTCTCCACCTTCTTTGATAGCATCTGCAAATGAATTTGCATCATCGCCACAGCCTCTTACCATTGATTTCTCGCTGGCAGTGACAATTGGTTTATACTGGAATTTGAATGGCACTCAGCCTCCCCTACGTCCCAGTTGTCTTTGCGCTTGTCCAGCCGAGGTCTGGCTAGCGCTTTCTCCTTGGTCTTACAGTCCTTCTTGAACCTTTTGGGCTCTTTGGTATCACTTTTTATTGGAGGGAGCGGTGATGAAACATTGGGGAATGCATGTTGGGGTGTAAAACTTGTAGATATGAGAGCTTCGGTGTTCTTCATTCCCTGTAACGCTTATTCGTTATATTGTCTTTTTGTATTATTCTCCGCATTCAAGGGTTTTCCTTAATATTTCCGTCGTGTTCATTATCGTTAGTCGTTATATTTTTGCAGTTATTCCTCTGATTCCAATTTCTGAGATTCTTTTTTCGAAGTTTTTCGGAATTGTTCCTAGTGCTCCTACTATTATCGGTACTATTTTGATTTTCTTCATCATCCAAATCCCTGTTAACTCTCTGGCTAGCTCCGTGTATTTGCTTCGTTTCTCCTTTTCTTTCATACTCACCCTGTGGTCAGCTGGGGCAACAAAGTGTACGATTTTACAGGATTTCTATTTCTTGTTAATTATTACGACATTTAGTCTTCTTGCTTGGATGCGTTTGTCCGTCTGTATGTCCATGTCCCATGGGAGTTTGTGGTTCTCGTTTTCGAGTGCTGTTGCGGGTTTATGCTTGTACCATTTCTGTACGCTCAAAATGCAGTCGTTTGCACAATTCTCAGTGCACCTTCTTCCCCACTTTATCATGCCTGTTTTTGTATTCCTTTTGGACCAGTTTGCTGCATTCACTTACTATATGGTTTATCGTTTCGTCTCTTTGTCCACACAGTCTGCATTTGCTGTTTTCTTGTGTTTTACCGATTCTTGCTTTTATATGGTTGGTTCTTATCGAGTTATCTTGTGCTGCATTTATTAGAGATTCAGTTTCTCGGTTTATATGTCCTTTTCGCATCCATTTCCAGGTGTTTTCCTTATTCTCATCTTTTGTCATTCTTATCTTCCCTGGAATTGTTTCTCTTCCCATTTCTCTTTTCTCGTTTTGTCGTTTGTCTCTCTGTTTTCTGTTTTGTTGTTTTATTTTCGGTATCTCTCGCTACCATAATTATCCTTTCAGTGTTTTGCATTATGTATTTTTTTAGTTCTTTTTTCGTGTCCTTCACACAGTCTTCTATACAGATCAGTCCTCTCCCGCCGTCTTTCCTTTTCACGTAGAGTCTGTCAATATCGTCCTTTGGATGTAGTGCATTATGCATGGTCATGAGTTTCCTGATATTCTGGTCGAGTTATCTCAGTTATCATCATCATCATCATCATCATCATCATCATCATCATCATCATCATCATCATCATCAGTATTATTATTATTATTATTATTATTTCTACGTTTTTGTCATTTGTGTTAGTTTTATGTGTGTCATGGTGTTCACTTTTTATTATAATGCTTATTTTATTTTATTCAAATATAAATTTTATATGTCTGTAATAAAAGGTCTGGGAACTTATTTGAGTGACCTCAAATTGCTTTGGTTGCACAAGGTTATAAAACGGAAAAAAAAACACGCACACACTTGCTATTTTGTGTTTGTTTATGAGAATTATTTTGAGTAATTCAGTTGTCTCAGCCAATAGAGTAAACCATTACATTGCGCCATTATTTGACTATAATTTATCCAAAGTTTTAGTCAATTGAATGACCAAACAAAAAAAAAAAGAAAAAAAAAACAAAAGAAGACAGAAAGACGAATCGGGCTACACATGTATAATCGATGATCGCCACGCGCTACAAAACTTTTAGTCTACGGAATACAATAAAATGAACTATCATTGTCTTACATCCGGAGATGTATATCCGCTATATTATTAGATGTACATCCGCTATATTGTTAGATGTCCAAATGTCAACGAGTCGGTAGTAATCTTATTGCATCCCGTGTAGCTAATCTCTTATGCATTATCCGATTTTTTAAAAATAAATATCAATTCACACTAAAACACATACGAAGTTATACAAATGGTTTGCATAATATATTTTTGATGTTATGTTTTATTTGAATCAATGAGGTTTATTCTACCAGACTGCTTCCATTATATGGTTGAGACTATATATAGAGACAACATTAGGTACGACAGCATTTTCCTATTACATATACTTGTATGCATGGTGTCTATATAAATGTTGAGACGACACATATACATTCAAATATATAATGAGATCATGCTGCCCACCTACATTTAGCTCAATTTTTATGCATATATATATATAATGAAAAAAAGAATTGCAATTATGTTTACAAAGACAATTAAATACAGCAAACTTAAAATATATTATAAATATTAAAAACTTCTATTTGTATATTTTGTACCTCTGTTTGCTTGTGTGCTGGTATGTACATATGTATTTACTCATATATATTTTTGTGCAGATTTTAGTTAATGCATGTAACAGTGTATGTATGGTCCGACCGATTGCCCCAACCCTACGTTATTGTTTTATCCTCATTTAATTTTTTTTAATCAATCACAATTTATTAGATAAATATACCTCCACATTAAGTTCATAGCCCCTTACTTTGAAGCAGTTATTCATTTATGACTAGAACCATCCATTTCAATTGATGCCATATTGGAATCAGAGCGTTGATGATATAAAGATAGGAGCTTGGATTTAGATACATTAAAAGTGCCCAACCACCTCTTTCACCATTGTACCACGCTCTCAATATCAGAGGTGATAGAATCAGAGAGAATATTTTCGTTTACGGCCTTTGATGTGTTGCCATAGATGGTCGTGTCATCAGCATAGATATCGAGGAATGATTTAAGTATGTGTTATGGGAGATCATTGATGTAGATCAGAAAGAGAGTTGGGTCCAGGATGGGCCCCTGAGGGACTTCAGCATTGATATTGTGGGCGTCTAATTTCTGCCCATCATCAACTACACTTATAAGCCTATCATAGAGAAATTATTTAATTATTGAGAAAACATTTCCAATTATACCGTAGCTGGAGATCCTGTGAAGTAGGCTTTTATGCCATACCTTATCGAAGGCCTTTGATATGTCAAGAATGGAAACTATATTGCATGTCACTTAGAGGGTTATTTCTGCTGAGGTGGTTGACTACTTCTTTATTTAATATGTATTCCATCAACATATTCATGATGCGCAGGAGACTTATTGGTCTGTACTGAAAGGGAGATGACCTATCACCTGAATTCTATAATACAGAACATACTGATGAGGTTTTCCAAGATGTTAGGGAGAAATTCTCCTTAAGACAACACTTAAACAGTTTTGTAAGTATGGGGGCAGGTTCTGGCTAAGCTTTTTCAACACTATAATTGGAATGTCGTCAGGGCCAGTATCTTTACTGGAATCAAGGTTCTTAATTAGCTTGGCGACCTCATGCACAGATATTTGTATGTTGCATATCGTGTTGTCTGTTATATGAGCAATTACGGGGAGTTGATGACCTTGGTCGCATAGGGTAGAATTAGCTACAAAATTCTTGGCAAATAGTTTCGCTTTGTCTGATGCTGACGAGATGACCTCAGGCCTATTGATGATGGTTGGCATAGAACCCAAACTTCTGTTCAGGATCCTGTTGCCTATTTGCCAAAACTTGTGGGAACCAAGCCGCTGCTCAGCTACTTTGGATGTAAGCATATATCTCTCGTGCAATTTTTATTACTCTTTTACAGTGGTTGCTGGCACCTCTAATAGCAGCTTTAGTTTCAGTAAATCTATTACGTTGGTAGCTATGGAAAATGTGATTTGTGTGCGCGATGGCAGCAACACATTCTGGAGATAACCATGACTCGCTGTTAGTATTTCTGGGGGAATTTTTGGATGTTATGAATCGGTCTATACCTACAATTAACCATTCGGTGAGGTCTGATACTATAGAGGACACATCCTTTTTAAACATGGAATGCAGATGTAGATCAAATATAAATGTACGGAAGCTATCCCAGTCAGGCATAGAGTATCGATATACTGTATGATGGAGAGGTAAGTCTGAAGACTACATTTCATTTTTATCTTAATTGATGCAACCGAGTAATCAGAAGATCCTAGAGGAGATAGAACGGAACATGAACATAGCTCAGGGGAAGTTGTGAGAAAAAGGTCTAGAAGGCTTGCATACTGACCGGTAGTATCGGGCACACAGATGGGTTCGTGAACAATCTGAGTGAGGTCATGATTAATGGAGAATCATGACAGAACTTCCCCTGATCATCTGTATTGTTTGAGTTGGTCAGTCATTCCATATTGTGGAAATTGAAGTCACCACATATGTGAATGTTAGCTGAAAGATAAGCAGAAAGGATCCGGTCAATTTTCTCAGATAAACCCACTGTTGTGGGGGCGATAGAGGGCAAATATAAATACGGTGGTAAGCAAGTGTAACCTGGAAGCACATATAAGCTAAATTAGGGTATTCTCTGGAGATATTCCGTACCACACAGAAAGTCATCTTCAATGTAAGCACATATTTCATGCACATGGCGATCTTGTGGATTAGATTTAGATGTTAAGTTAGAGTATCCTCTAATTATGAACTCCTTTAGGAAAGTGGTCGGCCGATTGCCAGTTTCGCTTAGGAACAATATGCCCGGTTTCGTCTCCAGCAATTGGGGTTCAACCTCTGGAAGGTTTGAACGTAGACCCCTGATGTTGGAGAAGCAGACATAGTACTAGGGGTATACGTTGGAGGATGGGGTTCTTAGTTTATTCGTGTATTTTTCCTAAAGATATATCACGATGAAGTTTTGGGATTTGTGGAACAGGTCGATAGACTTAATTAATGAAGGATAGAGAGGGAAAGCAAGAGAGAAAAATAAAGGATGTTTTGTAGCACACCATAAGGTAAAGCCGTAACAATTATCCACTAGTATGGCATCAGATGCACCATTAGAAACTACTGCATGATCCAGAATCCATTCACCAAATGGTAATACAGCAGCCCCAGTACTTTGCACCTGCTAATAGGACAGCCTCCTTAGTGGTTAATCCAAGTTTAGGGTCCCTAGCTATCAGGCGAATAACGTCAGCTCAGATGAAACGTTTACCTCCAGCACCCTTACTAGTGACATGGCCAGGAGCATAGATATCTAAACGGAACATTTGCGACATCTCAGGCTACTGTTCTGTACTGCCGACCTGGAAAACAGCTTTTTCTTAACCCTTTATCAGAAAAATCACTGATTGGAAATGAGGACTAAGGGACAAATAAGGGGAAGCAAGAGTTACTGGACCTGCTAATAACACATCAACAGTACATTATCTATTCGACATTAAAAATAAATAAATACGAGGTACTTATTAATATCTACTTTATAAGTCCGTTGCTCCATTTCCAATTTAGGATGATATTTGAAGATAGTCCCTCCTGGCATATTAATGCATAGATTTGCAATGTAATACATAGGAATGACGTATCAGATTTAATTAATAATAATAAAATCAGTTCAACCTTACTATAAGTCGACATTTCCTCCTTGTATGTTGCTGGGACAAAATGAACTAACCATGAAATGGTTTTATTCACATCATTTAAACTCGTAAATCGTACTATATAATCGAGTTCTAAGAACTATATACTAAAAAACAAAAATATCAGGAGAAGGACTAGCTAATCCTAGCATGCATTTTTCATTTACGTTTTCCGATGTTTCTGATTGATGTTTAATGTTTGATGTCTTTAAAATGATTACGGACTATGCTATAACGGCGACATTACGGCAAATCCTATAAAACTCTATAGTAATACAATCACTGATTTCCATGGTTATGAAAGCATTACCGGCGACTTTAAGCCGTTTACAACCACGGTTTACAAGAAATAAAGCCTATGACTTGGTCAATTCACATTAGCATTCAAAGAGTTATGAAGAAACGGAAACAGGTAGGAAAGAAAATAAGAAATCAGCAAGTATTATGAAATTCACTTAATACAAACAAAATCAAATTATCTTTTTTTCCACGGAATGAAAACCGTAACTTTTAAGAGAAGACTTTTCTCTTAAGCATAAGATAAGAATTATCTTCTTTTATTATAAGTGTTCAAAGCACAAACGTTTTCTATGCATATACGAAAGTTTCAAAGGAAGCCCATAAAAATGTGGACATATCTAATAGTTAACATACATAGTTATACACTTCAACACTTTTCTTATAGATTGTAGTGCCGCCGCGAGTGTATTTATAATGGAATCTTTTTTATCAATGTTGATTCAACCTCTTAGACCCAGAGTCGCTTTGTGTGCAGGCCGACGGTCGTCGGGCAACTGATACTATTTTGAACAGAAGCGACGCAAAAACCTTCCTACAAAATAAGAAATTGAAATTTGCTTCTGTTTTCTGGAAAACGCTTAAAACTTTCCACTGTAAAAGCTGCTGTAATATAAGGCGCAAATATGATTTTAGTTTAATAACTCCGTACTTGTATACCTAAATAGTATAGTAGTATATCTAATGCTGCACTATTTGGGTAGTTCGAATTTATTTGGACTAAAACCCACTTTCTATCCTAAGTCACAACCCCGACGAAATTTTTTTTGGTCGTTCCAATCTCTCTCTCTCTCTCTCTCTCTCTCTCTCACACACACACACTCTCTCTCTCTCTCTCTCTCTCTCTCTCTCTCTCTCTCTCTCTCTCTCTCGAGGTTGGAAATCGTTTTATACGTTACATCTAATTCAGAAGCAAGTTCTCGAACAGCTGTGCATGGAATAGCGTCGAATACTGCTCTTAATTAATCTATTCAAACACCCTATAGCCAACCACTACGCCCATCATTCCCAAGACTCTCGTAGCCGCCACTAAGTTACTTAAACGACCATTATTCTTAGCGTTCAGTCTTGGTTTCTGGGTCAAACGCTTCGTTGGCATCGCGTGCTGTGTCAGAAGCTTTTCGGCTTTGCTTGGATTTTAATAAGAAAATTGTGCTTATTTGCTTTTTTTGTCTATGTTGTATACAACGTTGCAAAAATTACAGAATAGTCTTAAAACTATTGTAAATTAAATGGTTGTATACAGCGAGAAATTCTCTTTAAAATGATATAAATTAAGTAAATAAAGTTACTGTCATGATAAGGTTTTTAAAAGACATAAATTTAAATAAAAATAATCAAAAACACACGCAAGATCTTTCTTCTCAAGTTAATATATAAAAACAGTAAATTAATATTAAAAGTGAGCAGAGTCTATTTCTATCCTGTGAAAAGGTAAGCTGAGCATATTTAGTAATTTTACTTGACAAGAATACGATAAAACGAATCCCATATGTAAAATTAACTGGCATTTAATGTCGCAAACAAAAATCTATTCGACGGAGAAAACGAACTGATGTTTCCATAATTTTCTATTTGTACATTTTGCGATGTTAACGCTGAGGCCCAGTAAAACTGTAATAATCACGACAACGATGATGTAAACGTATACGGTAAAGTGAAAAACACGCTAAAATAAATTCCCATCAAGTAATACATATTTTAAAGATTTTGAAGTTTAGCGATATATCCCGTAAATTATTGCTTTTCCATGAAAAATGCGTCTAAAAATGTTTATTTATAAAATATATTTAGAAAATTCTAAAGATTTGAAAGCCTCCATGAAAAATGAAATTGACACTTTATCAGAAAATAACACATATACGTTAGTGTTTTCGCCAAGAACTAGAAATAAAATTTCTTACCGAAGGGTTCTTCTTTTCTAAAATATTGACTGCGAGACGCGTTGGAAGGTATAAAGCAATATTTGTTGCCAAATATTTTATCAATCTTTTCGTCATAAGAAATTGAACAACAATGAGAATTTCATTGCAATTCGTGTCGCAGTCGAACGTTAATATCAGTGAAATAGATGTATAAAATGTTGGTTAAATGCCACTGTTGAATGCAACGTGGAAGTGATCGGTGTAGAAACTTAACACATCAGTGTATAGTTTCAAGTAATGTCTGTAGTAAAGAACGATTAATAGTATGCTTGCCCTAGTTTTATTTTAATTCTGTTATTAAACATATTAAATAGTATATTTCCCGGTCAAAATTACAGAAAACTTTTTTCATTTTCAACTTATTTGCATATCATCACGTTAAGAACTGGTTTCTATACAACACCATTATTCATTTTTATTTTTTATTTATTACGGACTATTATCCTCATCTTTTTCGTAGTTGTTTCACGAGGTTGTTTGGCCGAAACATCGTGAAACAACCAAGAAAAGATGAAGATAATAGTCCGAAATAAATAAATACTCATCTCAATAATGAATTCCAATTAAATAATACATAGCTTTATTGCTTCACGATATTCTGCCTGAGTATACAATCCATCCATCCATCCATCCAGCCAGCCAGCCAGCCAGCCAGCGCGGCGTAGCCGAGATTGAACTCACTACACGAGTTTGTAGTGTAATTCAAATTTTCAGGGCTATCAAAGGTATTTTTTTATCTTGACGCCATCACTAAACTGGGTGCCTACCACGGCTTAAGAGAGCCCCATCTATCGTCGAGAGAAGGATAGACCGGGCCATTTTCTCAACCTTGTATTAACCACACGGCACACGCAGTGCTTCGCCTTCCCAAATGGCCACGCATCTGGTAATGACTAGACACAACGATGCTTAACTTTAGTGATCCAGCGAGAACCGGTGTATACAACGTGATAATGCTGTATCTATATGTAAGTATAAAATAGGATGCTTAGATTAAAACCCTTTACTTCATTACGTTTAGCTGTGCAGTTTTAATAATTCAAATATAATTAAAACTAAAAGCATCGATGGGTGTCTGCATTTTTTTTTTTTGCACTTAACACTCTTTATTATTTTAGAGTCAAAGATAACTTGTACCTGGAAAACTTTTTACTTTATACATGTGTGTATTTGCTATTCTAGCTTTGATGAAGTGTTCCACTTTCCTAATTTTGTTCTTTATTGGTTCTAGTAGTAGTGTAACATTAATAGTATACTTTCTGTTATTATTTGTAATCTTGTAAAAGTAAAAGACGATTACGCTCGTTCTAATGATTAATATTCGTCTGACTGTTGTTGTTGTTGTTGTTTACGTTTAGCATGGCTTAATTTCTTAACTTCCAGACCACTCTATTAGAACATAATTTATTAATCGGGAATGAATGTCCTAGTCATTTTAACACACAGGAACCATGATTTAGGACGGATTAACGTACTTTTCGTGCTGTTTCATTGCTTTGTAATCGCAGGCACCATTTTTGACTTATCGATGAATGTATACAAATAACAAAATAATTAAGTCTTTAAGGATTCCCCCTTCATTTAATTTCAATAGAACAAATTTCTTACTTAACTCAATTAAAGTGATGCCATCCGCTTTTTGTGCAGGGGAAGGGTCTTTATACACATTATTTATCTTTTTCACATTTATTATTTAGAGATTTGTCCACATTATAAGGGCTACCAAACATGCGGTGTGAATTTCAATGCAAGGCCATTCATCAAAACAAAACGAATTTACATCAGACTATAACCATTTATCCTTTTTAGCGAAAACTCCAGAAACAATGGGTTCAGAATTGATTAAAATAAGTCTCCGTAAACATTTCTTTTTGTGTATCTAGTATAAGGAGGAGCACATTTCCTTATACGTAAACGTACATGTTTTTTAAATTGCTTTTAAACATTGTTTTATACTTTGCTCAACAATCAGGTACTCGCAAAGTCCCGACCTTAATATTTGACCTTGCCATTAAGAAATGATGTGCACAATCTCTACGTCGGAGATCAACATGTCAGGTTTGATCATGATCGTTCCAGTGGTTTGGGTCGTAGTGGAGTATATATATATATATATATATATATATATATATATATATATATATATATATATATATATCGGTGGTATGGATTGGTTTCTTACATGAAAATCCAATGAAACTCGTGTGATTTTTAAAGGGTGTTCTAATGCAGGATATAGTCTGTTTCTTATGCAAACATGATTGACTACACATGTGCACACAGGTTTCAGCGGAATCCAACATATATATATATATATACTCATTTAATTACATAAAATAATCCGCGTACGTATTGTTAGCTTAAAACCCCGTGGTCTTACATGAGTATAGAAACCTAAGCGAATTGGTATATTGCTCATAGTTTTCATACACACATTTTAGTGGTAACGGAGTAATGAATAATACCTTGTTTATAAATATAATGAACTTTTTATTCCCGTTATTTGGTTATATGGAATGTAAAGTTATTTGCCATATTTTATTCAAAGACTAATCTAATTAACGTCGGTTATTTAAGGTCACTATTACCACGGGCTATTTATTTAATTACGGCTAAGTATGAATCTGTCTGGTGAATAATCTTTGCAAGATTTTTGAATACTGTTACAACAGAAACAAATCTCAAAGCAGGGAAACAAGACTAAAGTAGCACTTCTTTGAATAGTTATTCTGAAAAAAAATATGACAAGAGATCAACAAAAAATATTTTATAAACTTTCTCTCTCGTCGATCACATAAAATCAGTTTGTTGAAAGATTACTATTTATTTATTCATTTATTTAATCACATTTCTCTAGAGGTTTTTTTTTTTGGTTCTCAGGTTTGCGCCGTCGTCAAGAGAGAGGTAGAGGTATCATGTTTTGGGTTGGAATAATCTACGATGCACTAATTGACTATTTTGAGTGACAGACGGTTTTAAACTCAAAAGCCAATCTTATATTTTATGCTGAAATAAGCATTTGTCACCATGGCTTGATGACCTTCCATTTGCTCGTCACTGCAGATTGATTTTATGCACAACAATGCACCATTCCATTCAGCCAAGGATACCACATCCATCCCTTATGTCATTAAGTATTGGCGGAGAAAATTCGATGATATGGCCATAGTTTTCTCCATATATAAACCCAATGGGGCAGGTCTGATCAATGATAAAGATGAAAGTTTATAAAAGAAGTGTTCAATTTTCGTCGAAGGATTAAATTTGGACATATTGACATCATCCTTTGACAATAGGCTGTTTAAAGCGATTTGGAAGAATGGAAGTTATGTTGATAAATATTTTCTTAAATAATGTGAAATTGTTTATAGTTTCTTATTAATATTGTTACTGGATATGTTGTTTATTTCATATAAATAGAAATATAATGTTAGAATATTTGTTTAATACCGAATATATATATATATATATATATATATATATATTAGAGACTTGCAATAAAGCGAGTTATTACTAAAATTACCAGAAAATAGATAAATTAGCATAAATTTCAAAACATTTGCTCAAATGTTACAAAATTCATGTAAATAAGGCAGTAAACGTAGGTTCTTTGAACAAAGCTTCTTTCCCTGAACTGCACACCTGTGGAACTGTCTTCCGTTGGCTTGCTTTCCAGCTGACTACAATATGGCTGTCTTCAAGTCCAATGTAAAAAAAGTTTTGGATTAGTCGTGCTTCTTAAGTAATCCGAGTTACCAAATTCACACTACTAACGATTACTATGTAAACGCTTTAACCCTTACCCTGGAGTGGCCTCTTGACCTTGATAAGTAGTGAATTCTATGTAAAAAATGAATTTAAAATACATTTCTGATTTGAAAGTTCATACAACATTGAATGAATAGGGGAAAAACGGAAAAAAAATCAAGTTTCGTACGGAACGATTCACAGCAATTAAATAATGCTGAACATTTGCAAGAGCAAGTAATGAAACCAAAATGTGAGAAATATATATTTATTTATGGATGTAATTAACTTACATCCATAAATAAATATTTAATTATATCTATATAAAAGAGAAACATACAACGCTAACGTTATTTTAATAATAAACGAATTTTAGAGAACGAAATTTTAACAATTTAAATGTTTGTTTTTATTCGTAATAATGATTTATTGGAATTAATTTAATATGATTAGCATTTTTACTTTTGAATTATTTGACTTGTGTTTAATTACGTATATAGTGTTGTATATAGCTAGAATAATATTAGTATTGTATATACCTGGAATAATATTAGTGTTTTATATACCTGGAATAATATTAGTATTGTATATACCTGGAATAATATTAGCATTGTATATACCTGGAATAATATTAGCATTGTATATACCTGGAATAATATTAGTGTTTTATATACCTGGAATAATATTAGCATTGTATATACCTGGAATAATATTAGCATTGTATATACCTAGAATAATATTAGCATTGTATATACCTGGAATAATATTAGTATTGTATATACCTGGAATAATATTAGTATTGTATATACCTGGAATAATATTAGCATTGTATATACCTGGAATAATATTAGCATTGTATATACCTGGAATAATATTAGTATTGTATATACCTGGAATAATATTAGCATTGTATATACCTGGAATAATATTAGCATTGTATATACCTGGAATAATATTAGTGTTTTATATACCTGGAATAATATTAGTATTGTATATACCTGGAATAATATTAGTATTGTATATACCTGGAATAATATTAGTGATGTATATACCTGGAATAATATTAGTGTTTTATATACCTGGAATAATATTAGTGTTGTATATACCTGGAATAATATTAGTATTGTATATACCTGGAATAATATTAGTGTTTTATATACCTGGAATAATATTAGTATTGTATATACCTGGAATAATATTAGTATTGTATATACCTGGAATAATATTAGCATTGTATATACCTGGAATAATATTAGTGTTTTATATACCTGGAATAATATTAGTGTTGTATATACCTGGAATAATATTAGTATTGTATATACCTGGAATAATATTAGTGTTTTATATACCTGGAATAATATTAGTATTGTATATACCTGGAATAATATTAGTATTGTATATACCTGGAATAATATTAGCATTGTATATACCTGGAATAATATTAGTGTTTTATATACCTGGAATAATATTAGTGTTGTATATACCTGGAATAATATTAGCATTGTATATACCTGGAATAATATTAGCATTGTATATACCTGGAATAATATTAGCATTGTATATACCTGGAATAATATTAGTGTTTTATATACCTGGAATAATATTAGTATTGTATATACCTGGAATAATATTAGTATTGTATATACCTGGAATAATATTAGTATTGTATATACCTGGAATAATATTAGTATTGTATATACCTGGAATAATATTAGTATTGTATATACCTGGAATAATATTAGTATTGTATATACCTGGAATAATATTAGTATTGTATATACCTGGAATAATATTAGTATTGTATATACCTGGAATAATATTAGTGATGTATATACCTGGAATAATATTAGTATTGTATATACCTGGAATAATATTAGTATTGTATATACCTGGAATAATATTAGTGATATATATACCTGGAATAATATTAGTGATGTATATACCTGGAATAATATTAGTGATGTATATACCTGGAATAATATTAGTGATGTATATACCTGGAATAATATTAGTATTGTATATACCTGGAATAATATTAGTGATGTATATACCTGGAATAATATTAGTGATGTATATACCTGGAATAATATTAGTGATGTATATACCTGGAATAATATTAGTGTTTTATATACCTGGAATAATATTAGTATTGTATATACCTGGAATAATATTAGTGTTTTATATACCTGGAATAATATTAGTATTGTATATACCTGGAATAATATTAGTGATGTATATACCTGGAATAATATTAGTGATGTATATACCTGGAATAATATTAGTGATGTATATACCTGGAATAATATTAGTGTTTTATATACCTGGAATAATATTAGTATTGTATATACCTGGAATAATATTAGTATTGTATATACCTGGAATAATATTAGTGATGTATATACCTGGAATAATATTAGCATTGTATATACCTGGAATAATATTAGCATTGTATATACCTGGAATAATATTAGCATTGTATATACCTGGAATAATATTAGCATTGTATATACCTGGAATAATATTAGTGTTTTATATACCTGGAATAATATTAGTATTGTATATACCTGGAATAATATTAGTATTGTATATACCTGGAATAATATTAGTATTGTATATACCTGGAATAATATTAGTATTGTATATACCTGGAATAATATTAGTATTGTATATACCTGGAATAATATTAGTATTGTATATACCTGGAATAATATTAGTATTGTATATACCTGGAATAATATTAGTATTGTATATACCTGGAATAATATTAGTGATGTATATACCTGGAATAATATTAGTATTGTATATACCTGGAATAATATTAGTATTGTATATACCTGGAATAATATTAGCATTGTATATACCTGGAATAATATTAGCATTGTATATACCTGGAATAATATTAGTGTTTTATATACCTGGAATAATATTAGTGTTGTATATACCTGGAATAATATTAGCATTGTATATACCTGGAATAATATTAGCATTGTATATACCTGGAATAATATTAGCATTGTATATACCTGGAATAATATTAGTGTTTTATATACCTGGAATAATATTAGTATTGTATATACCTGGAATAATATTAGTATTGTATATACCTGGAATAATATTAGTATTGTATATACCTGGAATAATATTAGTATTGTATATACCTGGAATAATATTAGTATTGTATATACCTGGAATAATATTAGTATTGTATATACCTGGAATAATATTAGTATTGTATATACCTGGAATAATATTAGTATTGTATATACCTGGAATAATATTAGTGATGTATATACCTGGAATAATATTAGTATTGTATATACCTGGAATAATATTAGTATTGTATATACCTGGAATAATATTAGTGATGTATATACCTGGAATAATATTAGTGATGTATATACCTGGAATAATATTAGTGATGTATATACCTGGAATAATATTAGTGATGTATATACCTGGAATAATATTAGTATTGTATATACCTGGAATAATATTAGTGATGTATATACCTGGAATAATATTAGTGATGTATATACCTGGAATAATATTAGTGATGTATATACCTGGAATAATATTAGTGTTTTATATACCTGGAATAATATTAGTATTGTATATACCTGGAATAATATTAGTGTTTTATATACCTGGAATAATATTAGTATTGTATATACCTGGAATAATATTAGTGATGTATATACCTGGAATAATATTAGCATTGTATATACCTGGAATAATATTAGTGATGTATATACCTGGAATAATATTAGTGTTTTATATACCTGGAATAATATTAGTATTGTATATACCTGGAATAATATTAGTATTGTATATACCTGGAATAATATTAGTGATGTATATACCTGGAATAATATTAGTATTGTATATACCTGGAATAATATTAGTGATGTATATACCTGGAATAATATTAGTGATGTATATACCTGGAATAATATTAGTGATGTATATACCTGGAATAATATTAGTATTGTATATACCTGGAATAATATTAGTGTTTTATATATCTGGAATAATATTAGTGGTGTATATACCTGGAATAATATTAGTATTGTATATACCTGGAATAATATTAGTGATGTATATACCTGGAATAATATTAGTATTGTATATACCTGGAATAATATTAGTGATGTATATACCTGGAATAATATTAGTGCTGTATATACCTGGGAGAACATCATGTTGTATATACCTGGAATAATATTAATGTTTTATATCCCTGGAATAATATTAATGTTTTATATACCTGGAATAATATTAGTGGTGTATATCTGGAATAATATTAGTATTGTATATACCTGGAATAATATTAGTGTTGTATATACCTGGAATACTATTAGTATTTTATATACCTGGAATAATATTAGTATTGTATATACCTGGAATAATATTAGTGCTGTATATACCTGGAATTATATTAGTGTTGTATATACCTGGACTACTATTAGTATTTTATATACCTGGAATAATATTAGTATTGTATATACCTGGAATAATATTAGTGATGTATATACCTGGAATAATATTGGTGATGTATATATCTGGAATAATATTAGTGCTGTATATACCTGGAATAATATTAGTGCTGTATATACCTGGAATAATATTAATGTTTTATATACCTGGAATAATATTAGTGCTGTATATACCTGGAATAATATTTGTGGTGTATATACCTGGAATAATATTAGTGTTGTATCTACCTGGAATGATATTAGTTTGTATATACCTGGAATAATATTAGTGTAGTATATATCTGTACTAATATTAGCGAAATAAGTAAACACAAAGCAAAAAAATATATAGCAGAAGTAACGATAGATTATAGCATGTCATCACAAAAGGGCCTTTACAAGCAGGGATAACCGCAGACATTGTAGAAAATAGGTATTTTCACCTGTTTTCAGGTGACGCCAACGCAGTTGGGTTATCCATCATTTTACGGAATTTTCTTGATTGCTGAAATGAATAGTTGTTTTTGCAGAGATTCATAGACATTCATTTTCGTTTAATGTTGTTGATACTCAAGACTAGAATAAAAACACTTAAGATATAGAATGAATCCCATTTGGAAGCACTTTTAAACCTTTATTGAATATGTTTATGGTAGGGAACACGATAATAATATTAAGAACAAATTAAGTCGTAACAAACTATATTATCCAACAGATATATTATAAGTTTGCTTGTTAAAAAAACTTATTCCAAGAAACTTGTTTTGCGTTGGTATTCACACTATTTTTCTCAGTAACGGCTGTTCTATCTTTATAATTCCACATGTTTAATTTAACTCACATATCTTTATAATTTCACATGTTTAATTTAACTCACATATCTTTATAATTTCACATGTTTAATTTAACTCACATATCTTTATAATTTCACATGTTTAATTTAACTCACATATCTTTATAATTTCACATGTTTAATTTAACTCACATATCTTTATAATTTCACATGTTTAATTTAACTCACATATCTTTATAATTTCACATGTTTAATTTAACTCACATATCTTTATAATTTCACATGTTTAATTTAACTCACATATCTTTATAATTTCACATGTTTAATTTAACTCACATATCTTTATAATTCCACATGTTTAATTTAACTCACATATCTTTATAATTTCACATGTTTAATTTAACTCACATATCTTTATAATTTCACATGTTTAGTTTAACTCACATTGCATTTATTTATTTTTCGATCTTTAATCATGCTTTTGTATTATATGTTATTCTTTCTTACTTATTTATTTCTTATTTTTAAATAACACTTATGTGTTTTTATTTAAACTACGTTATTTATTATTATTTTAATTCATCGTTTTTATTTTGAAGTAATTTTTTTTTAAAGTAACATATTTACAACTCGTTTTCTTGTAACGGTAATATCTATATGTAATAAAATCATTGCAGAAATTCCCTTTTAGACCAAAGTACACTAGGTGTTCACCAACAGATGCCACACACAAACTTATTATGTCTGAATAATTATCCGCCATATTATGTAACATTAGAACGCTGTTTTAGACACGTGTTCATTATAATAAAATTCTACTTTTCATTCTAGGTGAAACATCATCACGATCGCCAACTTTTTTATGGAGAAGTAGTTCGCAATTTGCTCTCCTTATCTAAAGTCCTCATACGCCAATACTCTACACTGGGAACTATTATAAATTTATAAAAATGCCGCCTTGTCTACCTTCGTAACAGGCCAATAAACTCATACACAAACCATTATCTTTCCTTTTCCAGTAGCAAAAATAATAATTTCTTACTCAATCAGTTCCGGCTATTCTCATTGGCTGCGAGTGACAAAATCACTCATTCTGGAATGCATATACTCATAAATAAACAAACACTGGACATAAAAAATGGTCGGTATCATTTTAAAGCTGATTTTCTTTTTTTCCTTTATTTTCTATCTATATTACTCCGTTTACTATAATATACTCGGACACACTCACACACACACACACACACACACACACACACACACACATATATATATATATATATATATGTGTGTGTGTGTGTGTGTGTGTGTGTGTGTGTCTGTACATAGAAGGGAAGGGACAGATAGAGATAGAGGGATAGAGAGAGTGACAGATATAGGGTAAGGGAGAGAGACAGAGAGAAAGATAGATAGATCGTCATCGTCAGACGTGTTACGCTTTCTCATTCACACAAACCGATACGTTCTAAATGTGCTAGGGGGGCAGGTAGACACAGAGAGTGAGAGAGAAAGACGAGGAAGAAGGAGAGAGAGAGAGATGAGCGTCGCTGTCGTCGTCAGCCGTGTAACACTTTAGAATATCTGTAGTAGGACAGGTTTGCCTAAACCCATATTGGTGGCCAGACAGAAGTTTAGCGGATGTAATTTGTTGAACTAGGGCTTGATTAATTAAGGACTCAAATATTTTGGCGAAAATAGAGAGAAGACTATTTAGGCGATAATTTAATGAGTCGGTTCTTTTACCAGAATTCTTGAAAACCCGTGCAGCAAAAGCAGTTTTCCAGCAGCCAGGAAAACAAGATTCGTTAAGGCATTTGTTAAAGAGTTTAGAGATAACTGGAGCAACCTCAACGAAGTATTTTTTAATAGCACAGCCGGGATGAGATCAGGTTCACATGATTTTGAGGTGTCTAGGTTTTTTATCATAGTATATAATTGAAAAGACCTGCTTTTCAAATCATCTAGTGTGGGTTCTGTCCGCAGACGAAAACCAGGGGGGATGTCTTGCTGGGTACGAGATAGAGTTTGCTTCAAACTGACGGGTAAACATGTTACTTTCTCAGTTGCTGAGCAGATAACTTTATGATTGTTGGTTAGTTGGGGTATTGTTGATTGTCAATTATTTAGTGTAGTAGTTTAATAAACTAAGAATAAAAACTAATACTACTTATATTAAAAATGAAATTTACATATTTACAATAAAAAATTATGAATATTTCTTAAAGATTTTCTCAAAATAAAAGCTGAGCAGGAGCAACAGATAATGAATTTTATTTTCAATCAAAACACTCCCAAAAAACAGATAGCAAATATATAACGTGGATGTATTTCACGTATTGCAACTTTGTGTATGAAACAAAAACTAGTCCATATAATTTGACTATCGTTTTGTGAGCTGACTACTTCACTGTAACTTTTACACAAATATGCTGTTTGTTCAATTTTTCGTAATTAGTTATCATTTGCTTTGACTTTGTTTGTTTATTTAATCATTCACTAAATACATAGTGTTGTATAATCGAGTTTATATAACCGTGTTTATGAATGTCTAGTGTATATTAGGTATACCTATTTTTGTAATCGATGCTGCGTGTATTGTGTAATCGTTGGAATTTTACGGAAAGTTACTTTTGTTTGTATATGAAGTGTCCGTACGTATAAATCTGTTACATATACATTTAATATATTTAAGATATTAGTTAATGCATATTTTCTACGATTTCGATTTTATTATAAGTGTTTATATATAGCTCATACTTATTACACACTAAGTGAGTAAGATTTTCATAAGAGCAATTTTTTAGATTTTTCTAAAATCAAAATCATGCAATAAGCATGCTTGGCATAAAGACTGGTCGACATGTATTTTAATATTTAATTTTATACAACAATAGTTCAAAACTGCTGTTGTTTAAGTATTAACTTTACTAACTAGCGCAATATAAGACTGCACGACAGTTTGCCTATTTTTAGACTTTATTCAGCAGGTGAATATGAATGTGAGCGAGACATTTTTAACAAGATGGAATTTGATAATTGGGCTAATATAAGTGTGTATATGTTTTGATACGAGCCAAGGAAATAATTTAGAACCGCACATGTTTTCCCTCTTTCTTTATTCTCTTTTTTCATTTTCTGATTCTCATTCTTTCTCTTCTATCTCTCTCTTTATCTCGTTCTCACTCTCCCTCTCGTTTTTTTATTAATATATATATATATATATATATATATATATATATATATATATATATATATATATATATATAGTATTTTGCCTTGTTAAATGCCACGCCTGCTGTACAGGAAATGTTGGTTGAAGAAGCAATCCTGACTTGAGACAGACAATTAATCCGCCGGAAGAAATAGAACACGACGGATAGATATTGAAGCACAATTATTTGAAAGAGAATAGTTTGTCGATAGAGTCCTAGTAATTTGCAATAATATTCTGAGTATCTCTCGCACTGGCAGTTGTACTTTTCACATGCAAATTAGTGACAGTTATAACTGAATCTTATCAAATACTTTAATTTAAAGTGCAGATGTTATTTTTTTAAAAGTCATATGTAGATAGAAATACCGAGTTTATACATAAACACACGCGTTGCGTAGCTTCATCGAAGGAAAAATCTAAATTCTCATAATAGGCGTTTACACATAGATACGTAATTTTCATTCACACAAAAAAAATCAACTTAGATCAGGAGTAGAATTGATATAAAGCTAGAAAAAGCTAATGGTCTCTTGGGGCGTAAAGAGCCACACTTTGTGATTGTGTCAACAAAAGATATAGTATTTATTTATTTGCGGACTGTCATCGTCATCTCGACCAACTCTTCTTCTGGCTTTGTCAGATGGTTAACTGCCACAGAATAAAAATACCAATTAATTCTCTGACCAACTTTGGGTGGGATTGAAACCGCTCTTTAAACATTGCTCTATTTGAACCATAGAAACATCTTTATCCATTGCGCAAATATACTAATTTGTCACATCAAATAGTGTCTTACAATAAAATAAAAGACTGTTGGTTGTTAAGCTGTGCGATGATTGTTCACAGAACATTTTAACATATACGGTCAATAATTATGATCGTGCAGCGTTAAGGATGTGACACATGACTCCCCAAAGAAAATATGCTGAGAAGCATGTTTTTAATCAATGAAAAAAAAAGATATTTGACATTTGAAATGAAACACACTCGAGCATTTTTCATATTTTTTGCCAGGAATTTTATTTCAACTAAGAGGGCGTATTTTGCTGACAAATTTAATCAGTTTCTTATGTTGAGATACCGCCTTGAAAACGAGAATCTTTTCTAAGTATTTACTGATCTTGTTCTTCATCAAATTAATCACGTCGGATGTAGATATTGCAAAAAAAGAAATCCGTATTGCTTGTTACCAAGGACATTGTTTTTGGTAAAGTCATTGACAAATACTTGCTTTAAAACTAACTCATTCGGTAGAGGGTTTAATTGATCTGTACTGAGATGTAGAGGATCAATATCCAATATTTATAAACGCCGAAAAAAAAATTATTCATACTAATGTAAATCATTTCGATTCTTATCAACGATTGGACAGTTTTGTAAAGATCGAAACCCTTCCACTTGCTTGAATTGTATGACGGGGACGGAGTCGGGAAAATTGCTTTGTTTACATCGTGGTTCGTAATAAGTTTCACGCCCTCACATATAATTATTTCGCTATTTCTAAAAGTCTTTTCAATCATGATGGTAGTTGCAAAATATATAAGCTTTTATTTATTATATGATTTTATTTGGATTAATATTCCTGTCATATTCCTGATAGCGTTTTGTATGATTTTTTTTCAATTATTCGACTATAATAAGAAATTTGTTGTATTATTTCTATGAATCAATCAACTAAATACGAACTTTTAGTAATAGTAAAAATAGTATATATTTCTTATCGCTAGGGCTATGACAACAGAATATTCTTATTTTTTTACTCTCGAGTATATATCCGACACAGTTTAGCAGAGTTAATCAACCGAGAAACACAACTCTCTATATAAAAGCATATGATATCAACGGATACACATTCGAGAGTCAAAATAAGGAAAAGAATATGCTGTTACTCAAGCCCTACATATAGCACAGTTATCACCTATGGCATACGTAGTGCAATTGCGCTAGATTTATTTTTCGGGTATTCTCGTCGTGATATTTTCACAACATTTTGGTTGTTTATAATTGCTTTGAAAAATGAAATTTATTTGGATTCATGTAAATTTATTACATTTCTCTAATTTTATCAACCGATTAGCAAGATGTATTTGTTACTCACCTTGGGACGAAACTAGCTAAAATTTTCCATAATGTTTTATGAAAATGTTTTGGTTGTTGAGCTTCCTGATGCTTGTTTACATTACATGAAAGATTTACAGCCAGCTTAAATTGGGAAATTTAAGTAAAGAATTTCAAGAATTAAGGGAATTCAAAAGTGAATGGGTTGGATTCGGCTGCTTCTCACCTCAGTCGAGTTTATGTACGTCGAGACAGGAACAAGCGTAATTAGTTGATCATAGTACTTGTAAAACAGATTTCACAAGTATCCAATATTTATAAACAGCAAACAAAGTATTAATTTGGAATATATATTGTTTTATTTTTTTATAATAGATTTTTCTTGTCCATAAATGTTGTTTATAGCTTCCAAGTTGAGAGTCTAAATTGATTAGTCAATTGTATTCATTTTCAGTTTGTGAGAGGGGAATCTTTCGCCATAAACACGCCAAATGGACTTTATTAAGTACATTACTTAATAGTTCTTTAATGGAAAGTAGACACTGCATTGTGGATGCATTATCGACAGCTCCTGTTACTCTTTCTTCTCTTTATTTGTCATTCAGTCATGATATTTTAATAAGTGATTTTTCTGACAAAGGATGAAGAAAAAGCTGTATTCTAGGTTGACAGTATTTTGCGTGAATAGCCGCCAGAGATATCGAAAATGTACTGTTTCTATGTCTATCCTTGTAGCCATGTCATTAGTAAGGGTGCTGGACGTAAAGTTTTATCTGGGGGGCGTTATCTGCCTGATAGTCAGCGATGCGAACCTTGGATTAACCACTAAGGAGGTTGTCCTATCAGCAGGTACAAAATACTTGGACTGCTGTATTGCCATTTGGTGAATGGATTCTGGACCATGCAGTAGTTCTTCTGGTGAGTAAGTGTTACGACTTTACCTTTTCCGTGCTACAAAAAATAGTTTCTCATTTCTACTTCTCTCTTACTTTCCCTCTCTGCCCTGCTTCAAGCAAGTCCGTCGACCTAATCCACACATCCCAAAACTCCATCATGTAAGTTTCAAGAAAAAATACACGATTAAACCCGGATCTCCAACGTCTAACGTAGACCCCTCTACCGTGTCTCTTTCTCGAACATCAGGGGTCTACGTTTTAACCTTCCAGTTGAAACCCAATTACAGGAGATTAAACCAGACATATTATTTCTAAGCGAAACTGGCATTGGACATGCTATTTCCCTAGATGAGTTCGTAATCAAAGGATACCCTAATCAAACTTTCAAATCTGACCCCCCCAAAAAAACGCCATGGGCATGTAATATGTGCCTATATAAAACATGGCTTTTCTTGTGATAGGGACATCTCCAGAGAAGACCCTAACTTATTCTATATGTACTTCTGGGTTGCACTTGCTCAAACTACTGCATTTTATTTGCTCCCTATCGCCCTCACAACAGCGGAATTACTATCTTTCAAAGCATATCTGAGAAGATTGATCACGTCCTATCTGCTCATCGTTCGGCTAACATCCACATTACTGGAGATTCCAATGTTCACAATGTGGAATAGTTAACTCACTCAAACAAAACCGATGATGAGGCACTGTTCTGTCATGATTTCTCTATTGTTTGTGACCTCACTCAAATTCACGAACCCACCCGTGTGCCCGATATGACGGCCAGTATGCGAGTCTCCTAGACCTTCTTCTTACAACTTGCCTTGAACTGTGTCCAGCATCCGTTCTGTCTCCACTTGGATCTTCCGACCACTCAGTTGTATCAGTTAAGATAAAAATGAAATGTAATAAGTCCTCAGATGTACCTCTCCATCGTACAGTATATCGATACACAAAGGCTGACTGGGATAGCTTCGGTACATTTATATCAGATCTACCTCTGCGTTCTATGTTTAAAAAGGGCGTGTGCTCTATAGTATCAGACATAACGGAATGGTTAATTGTAGGTATATACCGTTTCATACCCTCGAAAAATTCCAGCAAAAACCTAACAGCCAGCCATGATTCTCTCCAAAATGTGCTCCTGCTATTGCGCACAGAAATCACTTTTTCCACTGCTTCCAACGTAATAGATGTATGGAAACTAAAGCCGCTTTCAGGACTGCCAGCAACCATTGTAAGAAAGTAATAAAGAACGCAAGAGAGGTGTATGCTCAGCCCGTCAAGTCCAAAGTAGCTGAGCAGCGACTTGGTAAACAGCAGTTTTAACAAATAGCAAACAGAATCCTGAACCGAAGCGTGTGCTCTATCCCAACTATCATAACTGGACCTGAGGTAATTTCGTCAGCATCAGACAAAGCCAAACGTTTGCCAACAATTTGCAGCTAAGTCTACCATTTGAGACAAAGACCGCCAACCTCAAATATTTCCTCCTGTATTAGAAGACAAGTTATGTAAATTACAAATATATGTACGTGATGTTGCCAAGCTAATCAAAAACCTTGATTCCAGTAAAGCAACTGGCCCTGACGGTATTCTAATTATAGTGCTCCAAAGACCTCAACCAGGACTAGTGCCCATCCTTACAAAACTGTTTATACGTTGTCTTAAGGAGAATTCTTTCCCGTAACCCTGGAAAATCTCATCAGCGTTCCCTGTATTTAAGAATTCGGGTGATCGCTCATCTCCCTCTCATTATAGGTCAATAAATCTCCTGTGTGTCATGAGTTAGTTGCTGAAATCTGTGTTAAATACAGAAGTAATCAACCATCTCAGCAAAAATAACCTTCTTAGTGACACGCAATATGGCTTCCGTTCTGCTAGATCTACAGCAGATGTGCTTACGGTTATATCTCATAGGATTAGCGAATCTGTCGACAGACTGCCTTTCTAGTGCAGTTGCTCTTGGTATTTCAAAGGCCTTTGATAGCGTATGGCATAAAGGTTTACTTCACAAGATCTTTTGCTACGGTATAGCTGGAAATGTTTTCTCAATTATTAAATAATTTCTCTCTGATAGGTTCATAAGAGTAGTGGTTGATGGGCAGAAATTTAAAACTCACAGTATTAATGCTGGAGTCTCTCAGGAGTCTATCCTGGCCTCAACTCTCTTCCTGATTTACATTAATGGTCTTCCAAATCACATCCTTACATCATTCATAGACATTTATGCTGATGACACTACTATCTATGATAGCACATCCAAGACCGTAAACGACCAAGTTCTCTCCGATTCTCTCTCCTCTGATCTTGATCAATGGGTAAATGGTACAATGGGGAAAGAGGTGGCTTGTTACTTTTAATGCATCAAATACCAAGCTCCTATCTTTACATAATCAACGCTCTGATCCCCATCTGGCATCAATGCACATGAATGGCTCTCGTCTTGGGGAGACCTTATGTTTTGACAACCTTCTAGATTTAACCTTTACTCCTTTTCTTAAATGGAACACATACATTAAATCCGCTGCCAAGGCCGCTGGAAAAATGGTGGGGTCCTTCTATCTATCCAGTAGATATCTCACTGTTGATGCAATTCTCTATGTATATAAGAGCCAGGTACGTCCTAGGATGGAGTACTTTTGCAACATTTTGTCAGAAGCAGCTAGGAAGGACTTATCCTGCCTTGAAAGCGTTGAAAATAGACTTCGTAGCCTCATAGGGGATGTCATTTTGTCTTCCCTGCAACCACTTTCTTACAGAAGAGATATTGCGAGTTTTTCTCTGCTTTTTCGTTATTTTACGTTCAAGTGCTCGGCTGAGCTCCAGTCTATGATCCCCGTCGCCAAACATTTACAAGAAAAGTCCGTCTAGCAGAAAACACTATCAATAATTCCCCCACTCTTTATCTTTACCTAAACATAGATTCCATGAGCAAAGCTTCTTTCTTAGAACTGCACGCCTATGGAATTGTCTTTTTTCTTGCTTTCCAGCTGACTACAATATGGTTGTCTTCAAGTCTAACGTAAACAATTTTTACCGAATTTCCATTACTAACGATTACTATATTGCCCAATTTCTACTGTACACTCTTTAACCCTAATGCTCGACTGGCCTATTGGCCTTGATAAGTGGTGATGCCTATGTAAAAAAAGAAAAAAAAACAGATGATCGGACACAAGTAGAGTCTTGACCGAAAACGCGGGATCTATTAGATTTGAGATTTTTTTTGCACCATTTTTAGGTCAATGTCCTCAATTTATCTGTTCCATACATATTTCGTATGAATGTAAAAGTAATGCGTTTTCAGGGGGAACATTCAGCAAAGCCAGTTATAGTTATTTATTCGTTGCAAGCCGATCGCCAAATCGTGTTTTTGTTAATTTCTAAAATAAGAGGCTTTGTAATTGTCTCGATATATCCACTCGGCAACGAAATAAAAACACACACACAACTGATCATAAAACATCTTTTGTTTATTCAAAACACCTTTTCGATTTCCAAATGACAGTTTTAATATTAGTGGCGGTGTGCAGGATAGAGTTGGTGTGTTTTCCTCGTGTAGAAAAAGTGTGTCGCTTAGCTTGGCTCATCATGGTCGCTCTCTCTCTCTCTCTCTCTCTCTCTATCCATCTCTCCCTTACTCTATCTCTTTCCCATAGTCTCTCTCTCTGCCTCTCTCTGTTGTCAACAATCTTCATTTTATTGGCTCAGATGACGTCAACATTCCAACATGCATTGTCTTTAAATGTCGGTCAATCTCGCTGACCCAATATTTGGGGATATACATTTTGACCTCTTTGACGTTATTCCCGGTCATCTGCATGCAGGCTTCGGACCGACTTTTCTTTGACGTCACTTCCAGAAATCTGGATTAGGGAACACGTCTCCCATTTTTATTAAAGGGGGATTTGTCATGGCTATCTGTGATTTGGAATGTTTTTGCGGATGTTAAAGGACGATAGATTAAATCTCATAAAATCAAAATGAAAATGTCAGGAGGTTTTGTTGACTGGGTGAAGAAGGAAATTTGATTCTTTGTTCATTCCTTAGAAACGGAAGTGTATGTACATTCTTTTAGAGAAAATATAAGCTCATCTAATTCGCCAAAAATGTTCAATAGATCTCGAGATTTATATAAAAGTATTCTGATGTTTTTAAATAATAGAAATTATAACACTTTCTCGTTTATTAGACGTTACAAAACGCGTCACTGAGTTCATGCGTGTCGGATCATAAGTATACCAATTCTAACATCCGGAGTTTTAGGTGATAATTGTGAATTTCCTTTTCAAAGACAATTTTTCTCTTTTAAGTTAACTATTGACAATACAGTTGTGACTATTTGGTCGCTTTCCCCATTTTTATAATCACACAGCGTTAAGAAGGTAACACATGACTGCACGAGGGAAATGTGCTGAGAGGTATGGTTTCAATCAATGAAAAAGCCAACGTTTTTGGCATTTGATACAAAAGAAATATACTCCATTGCGATAGACTTGATAAGCATTCATTAGGGCATGAGATAACCTTTAGAAAACGTTCTATGATGCCTTATATTTCTTAAATTCTTGTGATTTATGTTTTTCTTATCTTTTTGGAAACTTCATTGTTCTCAATTGCATTTTCTTATCGTTGTGCGTTTGTATTGTTTGCGTTCCTTCTCCACCGCCGTCGGCTTCTTTGAAACGTATGTTATTGCTTAGTCGCACGATTTATTATCATTTACTGTTTGTTTGTTTTTTTTTACTTTTATGTATTTTTTTAGTAGTACTTCTTTTCATACTTTATCCTTTCTTCTTTTATCTTATATTCCTCCTTTTAACATGTTATTCTTTTACGTCTTGTGTTTGCGCCTCCGTTTTCTTCTCCAACTTTTTGCATTTATTTCTCTTTTTTTTTCACTCTTATTGCTAATAATTTTCCGGTTTTTTTCTTTTGTAATTTTACCTTCTCCATCATCTATTTTCTCGTCTTACTCATTTTCTCCCTCCTTTATCGATATGCTTCTCTATCCCATTTTCATTCTTCTAATTCTCATTCATTCACCTGTACCTTCTTCTTACTCGTCCACCGCGTCATCTTTTCTCCGTGCATCTTCTCCTCCTTTGACTGCTTATTTATCCTTACTCTTCACACTTTTTCTTTTTTTTTTCATTTATTCTTATTATCTTCCCCAGTTCTCATATATCCTCTTCTCCTTTTATTTCTCTTCCTCGTTTTATCATGCAAATACATCATATCTCTTTCTGTTCTTCTTGTAAGCGTTTATCTCATTCATACGATTATCGTTCTGTTATTTTCTTTCATTTCACGCTCCGTCTTTTTCTCCTCCCCCCTCCACGCATCTTCCACCTTTTATATCTCACACTCTTTTTACTTTTACAACTGCTTCTTCTTTTCTTTTTTTTTGTATATGTTTTTTCTTCATCTTCTGAAAATTGCTGCTTAATCTTCTCGACTTTTAACTTCGGCTCTTACTTCTCCTCCCCTCTATCCGCTTCTTGTTTTCATCATTTCTCATCCTTTTGACTTTCCTCCTCACTATTTTATTCTATGAGACTTTCGTTATGATATTATCTTATTTCCTATCTCTTCTCTAATTATTTTCTTTCTGATCTTCTCATTTCTTAAGCTTAACATTTTTATATCATCTTTTTTATTTATCTCCTCATGCCTCAGTTTGTCTCCTTCATCTATGTTTCCCTTACTTTTCCAATACTTCTTATCTTCTGACCTATTTCCCCTATCTTAATTTCTTCTTTCTGTCGTTGTCTCTTTTTTCTACTTCCCACGCCTTTCTATCTTCTACAGTCCAACATTTTCTGCCTATCTTTTACTTTCTCTTCTCTTGTTTTGCTGCAAAATCTTCCTCCTATTTTTTTATTCTTTTTATTGTTTGTTTTGCAATTCACTTCTTATTCTGCGCTTTTTACATATTACTAGCCGGGCTACCAATTCCATGCAAGATTGATGGTCCGTCGCGGTTCGTTAGAATGCCCGGTCAAGAGTCATGACTAAATACTCTACGTCTTTGTTCGTTAAATACGTGAAGTTATTACAATGATTCCTCAAAAGTTTCTTGTGAAATAAATTGATGCAATTCCTGGTCGACTTAAAAATTAGTTGCCAATGAAGGCACGTATATTGGACTTAAAATAAACGTCAATGCATTATACTTCTTCTTATATCAATTAATTGTATAAATAATACGTCAAAAATAAATTGTATATATTTTAAAATGGAAAGTTACCTTTCAATCACTCTGTATATTAATGTAAAGAGAACATTGTGACGTGATTAGCAGACATCTATATTCAAGTTACACCGCTGCCTGTAGGAAACGTTCTCGTGATGAAATAAACGAAGTGGACTGAAGCGATATTTTTACTTTGACTTCAATGATTTGTGTTTTTCAGGAAACAGCAGGCAGCAGTGCACAGGCACTCCCACGATTCCAACGTTCCTACTACATTGAGAAAAAGGTTTAGTATTAGTAAGCGTCCCTCTGAAATATTCATACAAGTTGGACAACTTGTAATGTTACTGGGAGATTCTATGTAGTTAACAAGGTGTAATTTTCTAAATCAATGTTTGCTGAGATTATAAATAATTCAAACTCAAGCAAATCAAATGTAATCACTTCAGGATGAAAACGATAAATATTGAATTCTTATATTATTACCTTTTTTGTAGGTCTATTCGGAATATTCAATGCTCTGTATATTTGCTAGAACTTACATCATCAAATATTACAAATCGATTTTCGTTGTGTCAATTTTATTTCGCCATGAGTCTTTTAAATTTATTTCATTGCTGTTTCTCGAATGGTTTTTTTACGATGATAATCTTATTATGTTGTCGTTTTTTTTTTCGGGTGAGATATTGATTTTTGAACATAACATTCTTTTTCAACAAAAACACAGCAATAATAACAGATTCCTACATAACTAGCGTTGAGGTTGTAAATGTTAATCAAAATTTTGTCTGAGGAAAAATACCACAAAAATATGTTTAAATCTAATTAAAAGAAAATGTATGTTCGTTTATTTAACCCAGCGTGTTTTTACGCAGCTATACTAGAAAGGAGGCGAGACTTTAAGCATGCGCACCTTAAACTGAACTACAGTCTTAAACATATCAATGAAGCATGCACGCAATAAAAAAATCCAATGAAATACTCAATATGTTAGATAGGAATATGATGAACTGAATTATTTAATTACATAAATAAATGAAATAGTATGTTTCACAATTGAAACAAACGCATTATGATACCACTAGTCTATATAATAAAATTTGTAATTTCCATATTAACTCATGCGATTATTTGATAATTACATTTATTTATACTGTATTGTTGATTACTGATTGTCTAATTATAAAGACGACGAATGAAAACGTTAAGAAAAAAAAGATTTCGAAAATCTTCTTTTAGAACTAATGTAATAACAAAATTATATTCAACAGAATTCGGTCAATTTATTCATAAACAATTCAGCCATATTGACTGTTTGAATAAAATATTATGATATCAGTCGAGTTTTAAAATATTTAATGTGATATCAGAATATTTAAGCGTCAAATATTACAAAATTCCCACGAACTAAAAACACAAATTTTTCTGCATACTATATATTTTCTAACATACTTAGCTACACGCGATTACACATTTTAGTTTTTTAAGCAATGTGATAATATACTATGTGATCATATGTGATGATATACTATGTGATCATATGTGATAATATACTATGTAATCATATGTGATAATATACTATGTAATCATATGTGATAATATACTATGTGATCATATGTGATAATATACTATGTGATAATAATTGATAATATATCGTGTAATCATATGTTATAATATACTATCATATGTGATAATATACTCTGTGATCATATGTGATAATAGACTATGTAATACTATGTGATCATATAAGTAATATACTATGTAATCATATGTAATAATATACTATGTAATATTATGTGATAATATACTATGTTATCATATGTGATAATATAGTATTTGATCATATGTGAAAATATACTATGTTATCATATGTGATAATACACTATGTGATCATATCTGATAATATACTATGTTATGATATTGGAGAATATAATATGTAATCGTATGTGATAATATACTATGTAATCATATGTGATAATATACTATGTAATCATATCTAGTAATATACTATGTGATCATATGTGATAATATAATATGTAATCATATCTGATAATATACTATGTGATCATATGTGATCATATATTATGTAATCATATGTGATAATATACTATGTGATCATATGTGATTATATATTATGTAATCATATGTGATAATATACTATGTGATCATATGTGATTATATTTTATGTAATCATATGCGATTATATACTATGTGATAATAATTGATAATATACTATATTATCATATTTGATAATATACTATGTAATAATATGTGATATTATACTATGTAATCATATGTCATAATATGCAATGTGGTCATGTGTAATGAAATACTATGTACTCCTATGTGATAATATACTATGTAAGCATATCTCATAATATACTATATGATAATAATTGATAATATATTATGTAATCATCTGTGATAATATAATATGTGATCATATGTGATAATATACTATGTAATTAGATGTGATAATATACTATGTAATCATATGTGATAATATACTATGTAATCATATGTGATTATATGCTATGTAATCATATGTGATAATATATTATGCAATCATATGTGATAATATACTATGTTTATGATTATATACTATTTGATCATATGTGATTATATACAAAGTGACCATATGTGATTATATACAATGTGATTATATGTGATAATATAATGTGTGATCATATGTGATAATATACTATGTGATCATATGTGATAATATACTATGTAATCATATGTGATAATATACTATGTGACATGTGATTATATACTATGTGATCATATGTGATAATATACTATGTGATAATATGTGATTATATATACTATGTAATCATATGTGGTAATATACTATGTAATAATATGTCATAATATACTATGTGATAATAATTGATAATATATTATGTAATATTATGTGATAATATACTATGTGATAATAATTGATAATATATTATGTAATCATATGTGATAATATACTATGCAATAATATGTGATTATATACTATGTAATAATATATCATAATATACTATGTAATAATATGTGATAATATACTATGTAATCATATGTGATAATATACTATGTAATCATATATGATAATATATTATGTGATCGTAAGGACCAGAAAAACAGCATATTGTTTTCATTGTTTTGACTCTCGAATGTGTATCCCTTGATATCCTATGTTCTTTTATATGAAGTGATGTGGTTTTAGGTTGATTAACTGTGTCTAATCGTGTCGGATATTTAATCGAGAGTCAATACAATGAAAATTATATGTTGTCATAGTAAAAAAAAAAAAATATAAGAATATACGAGGGGCGGTCAATAAGTAATGCCCCTGACCCACTTCCCACAGCAGTAGAGCAACGAAACTTGGCACAGTTAGTAGTCTTTATCTACATAGGAACCACCCAGGGTTATGCATTTCTCCCATCGTTTAATGCAGCTCTGGAGACCGTTTTGTAGAACAGATCAAGTTGATCTTCCAACCACGTCGTGACTTCAGCAATCAATGCTGCATCATCTGGGAAACGCTTTCCTTTCAAAAACAACTTCATGGCTTGGATGAGGTTAAAGTAAGAGGGTGCAAGGTCAGGAGAGTAGGGAGGATGGGGAAGGATTTCATAATTACACGCCCGCTTCTGATCTCGCGACATGTGAGTTATGGACCGGAGCGTTGTCCTGCAGTATAAGGGTACCTTTGATGATATTGCCCAGCCTCTGGATTTTGATAGCTTCCATTAATTTCATCAAAAGTGAAGCATAATAGGCTCCTGTTATTGTGGTACTCTTAACAAGGAAATTTGTCATCACTACTCCGTCCTGGTCCCAGAAGACTGTGAGCATGACCTAGAGCTACACTCTTGTCTTTTTTGGAGGTGGTGAGTCCAAGTGCTTCCACTGCATTGACCGGGCTTTGGTCTCTGGATCATAGTGATGAACCCAGGTTAATCTTGTGTGATCAGGCTTTTGAAAAACTTCGACTCATCTTCTTGCTACATCTCCAAATTCATCCACGAGCACTCAACGCGTTCTCGTTTCTGGAATGATGTGAGCCATCTGGGAATCATTCTGGCAGACACCTTATGCATATGCAAATGGTCATGAATGATAGTTTCCACAGATCCTGTACTTATATTGACGTCGTGGGCTGTTTGGTTAATAGTAATGCGCCGATCTTCCAAAATGGCAGCATCAACTTAACAGACGGATACCTCATCAATGGCAGAAAGGGGCAACCAGGTCTGGAAGCTGTTTCCACAGACTTCCGGCCATGTTTTAATTCACAATGCCAGCGTTTTACAAGGTGAGATTATGGGGAATTATCACCATGAGTTTCTTTCATTTCATCACAAGTCTCCTGTGGTGTGCTTTCTTTCAAATACAAAATCGGAGCACTGTTCGACATTCAATAGGCTCCATTTCACACCTCAGTTCAAACACCTATAAAACAGAAACCACAAATAGTTCATCGCTGTAATTTGCCACATAACCCTTAGAGATATAAAGCATTGCACATACAAAATTTCAGCTAGATCAGACAACTGAAAGTACGCAAGAGGCATTACTTATTGCACGCCCTTCGTAAAAAAGCCAAAGAAGATTTACTATTCGTAAAATGTTATCAAATTGATGTATTATCATCACTTAGTTGCTTTCACACACATGCGTTTTTAACCAAACAGATTTTGGAATGGCTTGTCGTATATTAGGTTCTTTTTAAAAAAAGTTTACGTAGAGATAAATAAAAAAAATCACAAAACTTGATTATTGTTAGCGCATTTTTTGACGGTGAAAATAATACACTGCGATGGCATTACATAATAATCCTAGCATTATTTAATATTAATAATATTGTTAATATTGATAGATCTACAATTTGTTTTGTTTTCTGTGTGTTTCTGAATGTTTAGTACTGCTATGTGACATAAGATTAAACTTTTTTTTGTACAGTAAGATTAATGCCTACTATTTTTTATTCCACCCAAATAGATCAGCAGGGATCGAAAATTGCATCATTCTGATGACTTAACTTTAAAAATAACATTTTAAGATACAAACAGTAATACGAATGGGCGGAAGAATGAAAATTATCAATCCTCATTTCGATCATTTAAAACATGATGAAATCATACTACACTTTTTGTAACTCAATAAATGAGGTCGCACTGATTGCGTTGAACAGCTTTGGAATATTCATCTCAATGACCTTTTATGCTGTTGGTTCGATTTCTAAATAGCCAAAAAAATGTATAAATGGTAGAATACAGAAAACGCCCATAACTTAAAAAATGAAAACATTTGTTTTACCTTCATAAACTCGATGGAAGAAAACTTTTTCCCATCGTAAAGTGATTGACTTCTTACAAGCAGACATTAAATTCCGGTGTCTTGACAAGTTGAGGATAGTTGTCTGCTTCCATAATATGCTCTGCTAAGTAAGAGGCAGACCTACTCTCTTGAAGTAAGCTAAAGGTCAGTTGGTCGAAAGAACAGACTTTATATTTGTATATAGAATATTTTGATTGTACTTTATATTCATATTCATTGCGATGCCGCCAACCATATAAGTTCCAGCAAATTAATGTAGCGATAAAAGTAGACTTATGATCTAACGATCTATTAACAGCGAGCCGCTGCCTTATTAATACGGATCGATGAGTTTTTGTCTGATTATAATGGTGCAGTATGAGAAGCGCAGAAGGAACCATTATTCTTGAAAAATGTAACACTGTTACTTACAACCTACGTGTGAGAAAAGAACAATGAGCACGAAAGAATATGAGTGATTGAATAAAGCGTGACGGACAATCGAGAATGCTGAAACGATAATTAAGCGTGACAAATGTTATTTAAACTGTGAGTTGCAAGAGTGGGCGGATTTTATTTAAACCTTAGAATTTCTCTGGTATCTCAAACTTATATCTAACTTAAGCGTAACAAACTAACGAAATTGTGATTTCAAGCATGGACATGACAGACTAACGAAATACAATTAAACTTAAGCATAACGGATAGATCAAAATACTATGTGAAATCAAACATGAAAGACGAAACGAAAGGAAAGCAGAGTATAAAAATATTTCAAACGTAAAAGTAACGGACCAATTGTACTGTAAACCCAATAGTAAAATGCTGACGGAATGATATTCTAAGCTTCTGTTTGACACATCTGTAAAATTGCACTTCATATTAAAACTAAGCAGACTAATGAAAATGAAGTTGCAAAGTTAAGCTTATCAGACAAATAAAGATATATTTTCTATCTTCAGCAACGAATTTTTAAATCACCATTACAAAAACCATCGCATGCTACGTAAAAAAAAACTTCCACGGATACACATGGGAGGGGAAACTATCTTCAAGTACTATCTGTGAGACTAACCGTAGCCCTCGGCGCAAGAGGGTCCGTGTGTGCCTGGCCTGTGGGGTGGTGGCTGATCCTGTGGTCGGGGCAGCGGAAAAAAGAGTTTCAAGATGGCGCCTGCCTGCTTTTATTAGAGACGGAATCTCGCAGGATCGCGCGAGATCTCGCGGGGATGCAAATTAGCTAAGCCATCTTGAGGAATAAAAATCGGTCCATTGGAGGTGCGAGGCAGTCGGGTTCTGACGTTCGTGGCGATTAGTACAGTGACCGTTGGGTTCCGTTTCTATTCGTGCAGTCAGCTGAGCTTTGTTAGTTACCTTCGCGCCGTGGCTGTCATTGTTTGTTGGTTTGCTGTGTGTTGCTGTGGTTCTTCAGTGAAACGCTTCGTCGCCCACGACGAGACCCCCCGTCTTCTACACAAGATACTCTTACAAGCTATTTCGGCCCCCCCAACTCTGAACTTGGTTTTCTTTTCTTCAATGGCGGATAGGTTCGATCTAAAGTTGATACCGGAATTCGACGGATCCGACCCAGTACTCAGCTGGGTTGAGAAGGTCGAGTTACATTGTCAGTTGTCCGGCGTGAAAAATGTCGAACGCGTGATTCCTCTGCGGCGGACCGGCGGGGCCTTCGCTGTATATCAGCAACTCAGCGCTGAGGAGAAGTGTGACTACTCGAGTATCAAGGCCGCGTTGTACAGGGCGTTCGCCACTGACCCCGCCACTGCATGGGAGCAGTTTGAGACGAGGTCTATACGCTTGGGCGAAACTGTGGACGTGTATCTCGCCGAACTTAAGAAGCTGACGGTGTTGTTCGGCGGTCTTCCCGAGAGGGCCCTAGCCTACAAATTTCTGTCAGGACTCCCCGCTGGAGCAAAGCAGCTCCTGCGAGCAACCTCTACCATGTCCTCACTACCGCTGAGTGACCTAGTGGACAGAGCCAGGACAATAATGAAGGATGACTCGACGGTGCAGGAACCGGTAGTCGCCGTCGCACAGGCCCCACCAAGTGGCGAAGGACCGTCTCAGGGACCCAGCCCGCAAGGTGATGTCATCTGCTACAGATGCAACGGGCGGGGCCACATGGCAAGAAATTGTAGAAGGCGGTCGACGGCTGTTCGCTGCTACCGCTGTAACAAGACTGGGCACATGGCCCGAGACTGTGCGGGAAACGGGGACGGGGACAAGGTGCCAGTGCCGACCTCTTCCCCGAACAGAAAATAAACAAGGCGCTCCCTGTCATTCAGGTCCGAGTTAATGACACGTTATGTTCAGCCCTCCTTGATTCCGGTTGCTCCCGCACCATAGTGTGTGCGGACTTCTGTCGGGCGTGGAAAAAGAAGAACGTCAGGATAACTACCATTACTGGAAAAATACGAATGTGTTGCGGCGTGAGTGTGGTACACATTCGCACAAGAACTGGGAACTCGACCAACGTCGAAGCGCTGGTGACACGCGAAAAGCCGCTGAGTTTCGACCTGTTGCTAGGCTACGATGCCATCAAAGCCCTGGGCGGCGTGCGCATAACGCGCGCTGGCGTTGTAGAGTTTCAGGATAGGCCCCCGGTGTGCGCAGCACTAAGAGTCGACCAGCCGGACTTCAGTGCGGAATTCGACGACCAACAGAAGGCGTGGACCGCCACTTGGAGGTGGTCAGAAGACAAGGAACCGGCCAAACTACAAAACAAAGTGGCAGAGTACCGTATGCCCGACCAGATAAGGCCTGCATACGAAAGCGAGCTCCGTGAATGGATTAAGAACGTTTGGCTGATTCCATACCCCTATGACAAACTTGGACCCCCCAAGGGCCTGATACCGCTGATGGCAGTTGCCCAACCTAACAAGTCAAAGGTGAGGCCGGTAATGGACTACCGTGAGTTGAATGCGCACGTTGATGCGTTCACAGCGGACGCCGACGTCTGTGCCAGCAAGCTGCGAGAGTGGCGCCGGCAGGGGTCCAATGTGTCCCTACTGGACTTGAGAAAAGCATACTTGCAGGTCCGGATCGGCGAGGCGATGTGGCCTTTCCAGACAGTGATGTTTTCCGGGAAGAGATACTGTCTTACGCGACTCGGATTTGGGCTAAACGTAGCACCCCAGATAATGAAGGCTATCGTCAATGCCGTGTTGTCACAAGAAGAATGGATCAGAGAGGGAACATCGGCGTATATTGACGATATATACGTGAACGAAGATATCGTGTCCTCTTCGCGCGTAAGATCCAAACTTGCCGAGTTTGGTCTAAACTGCAAGGACTCTGAGCGGCTTGAGGATGGTGCCCGCGTATTGGGCTTGAGCGTTCAAGAGGAGCGAGGGATCCTGAAGTGGAGGCGTGGAACCGCAGTTCCCGACGTACCCGACGTTTACACAAGACGTGCCGTGTTCTCCCTGTGCGGGAAACTTGTGGGGCACCTTCCAGTATGCGGATGGGTTCGTGCAGCGACAGGCGTCATAAAAAGGAGGGCAAATGCGGTCACCAAAGGCTGGGACGATGAGATAACCGACGAACTATTGGTTCGAATGTTAAAGGAGACCGTCGCTAGTGTGAAAAAGAATGACCCCGCCACAGGGGACTGGTGCGTGCAGGGAGAGGAACTGAGCGTGTGGGTGGACGCAAGTTCTCTAGCGATCAGTGTAGTTTTGGAGAAAGATGGGGCCGTAGTTGAGGATGCCTGCTGGCTGCGACCGGCGAATGATGCTGCCCATATCAACCTGGCAGAACTCGACGCTGTAATAAAGGGCATTAACCTGGCACTTCAATGGGAAGTGAAGAAACTGCGTGTGCACACTGACTCACTTTGCGTGCACCACTGGGTGTCGGACACACTCACGAGCAAGGCCAGGGCACGCACCAAGGCAGCCAGCGAAATGCTGATAAGACGGAGGCTCGAGACTGTGAAAAAACTGGTGACGGAGTACAACCTGTCCGTAGAAGTAGTGCTCGTCACCTCGGACTACAACCTCGCCGACAAGCTCACTCGGGTACCACGGAGATGGTATGAGGCTATGAAGAAAGAAGCTAAGCCATTGCCTTTGTGTGCTGCCTCCGTCGAGGAGGACGAAATAAGGAAGATACATCACGACAGTGGGCACCCCGGAGTACAACGGACCTACTACTTTGTGAAGTTGGCTAGACCATCAATACCAAAAAGCGCAGTAAGAGCAGTGGTCAGGGAGTGCCAAACGTGCCAGTCCATCGACCCCGCCCCAGCCAGATGGCGAAAAGGACAGCTGGGAGTGGACGCGACTTGGAGTCGGTTGGGTATGGATATAACCCACTACGGCAGCCAACACTTCCTCACGCTGATAGACTGCGGGCCAACGAGGTTCGCGATTTGGCGCCAATTAGCGAGGCAGGATTCCACCAGTGTCATCCACGAATTGGAATCCATATTCTACGAAAGGGGGCCGCCTGAGGAGATCCTCACGGATAACGACACGGCGTTCTGCAGCAGGGAATTTAGGCATTTTATGGACAACTGGGGGATCCGCCTTCGACACCGATGCGCGTATGTGCCGAGCGGCAACGGCATAGCGGAGCGATGCAACCGAACCGTGAAGAAGATCGCGGCCAGGAAGAAGTGTACGATCGCGGAGGCGGTTTACAGATACCACACAACGCCTAAGGACACCGTGACTGGCGGCAGTGCGCCCGCTGATGCGATTCATCACTACCACGTGCGCGTCAAGGACGTTGAAGTGTGTCTACCCGACCAACGAGAACCCCAGGGGACGTACCAAGTGGGAGACACCGTCTGGGTGAAGCCACCCGGCGGCCGGTGAACCAGCAGCTTTTGGAGGGGGCGGGTCACCGGCGTCATCAGTGAACAGGCCATACTAGTCGATGATACTCCGCGCCACGTAAGGGATGTCCGGCCCGCTCTAAGCGCTGACCAATCGGCAAGCAGTGGAAGTAGCGAGTCATCCGACGATGAGCGATGGATCCAACCCGTGCCCTACGAACCTGGTGACTCAACTGCGAGCAGTGGAAGGAGCGAGTCATCCGACGATGAGCGATGGATCCAACCTGTGCCCCATGGACCTGATGACTCAACTGCGACCTCTAATGCTGATGCTGATGCTTCCGATGCCACTTCTGAGAGCTCCGATGAGGAAGTCCCGGCAATACCCCTCCGCAGGAGTGCTCGAATCAAACGGCCACGTCCGCCGTGTCACGTATGTGATCTGGAGACCAGGGGGGAGTGTGAGACTAACCGTAGCCCTCGGCGCAAAAGGGTCCGTGTGTGCCTGGCCTGTGGGGTGGTGGCTGATCCTGTGGTCGGGGCAGCGGAAAAAAGAGTTTCAAGATGGCGCCTGCCTGCTTTTATTAGAGACGGAATCTCGCAGGATCGCGCGAGATCTCGCGGGGATGCAAATTAGCTAAGCCATCTTGAGGAATAAAAATCGGTCCATTGGAGGTGCGAGGCAGTCGGGTTCTGACGTTCGTGGCGATTAGTACAGTGACCGTTGGGTTCCGTTTCTATTCGTGCAGTCAGCTGAGCTTTGTTAGTTACCTTCGCGCCGTGGCTGTCATTGTTTGTTGGTTTGCTGTGTGTTGCTGTGGTTCTTCAGTGAAACGCTTCGTCGCCCACGACGAGACCCCCCGTCTTCTACACAAGATACTCTTACACTATCCTAAACTGGGAATGGGGCAAAGGAGTTATACTAAGTAGATATTATTAAGTCCCTCTCTTTTTTTAGTGGAGAGTAGATAATGCAGTGGATGTGTTATCGGCAGCTCCAGTAACTCTCGCTTCTCCTTATCCGTCCCTCAGTCCTGATTTCCAATAAGTGATGTTTCTGACAAAGGGTGAAGAATAAGCTGCTTCCCAGGTCGGTAGTACTTCGTGAACAGTAGTCTGAGACGCCGGAAATGTTCTGTCTCTGTGTCTATCCTTTCAGCCCTGTCACTAGCAAGGGTGCTGGAGGTAAACGTTTTCATCTGGGCTGATGTTAAACGCCTGATAGTCAGGGACGCGAACCTTGGATTAACCACTAAGGAGGCTGTCCTATCAGCAAGTGCAAAGTGCTGGGGCTGCTGTATTGCCATTTGGTGAATGGATTCTAGACCATGCAGTAGTCTCTGGTGGGGACTATCGATGGCATGCTAGTGGGTAATTGTTACGGCTTTAGCTTATCATTTGCTAGACAAAAAAATCCCGTCTTTTCTCTCTTACTTTCCCTCTCTCTACTGTTTTAACCAAGTATGCTGACCTGTTCCACAAATCCGAAAATCCTCAACATGAAATATCTCAAAAAAAAAGCACGAATAAACCTAGAACCCCATTCCCCAACGTAGACCCCTACTACCATGTCTCCTTCTTAAATGTCAGGGATCTACATTCCACCCTCCTAGAGGTGTAAACACAATTACAGGAGAAGAAACCGGACATATACTTTCTAAGCGAAACTGGAATAGGGCCGACCACCACCCTAGATGAGTTCATAATTAAAGGATATTCTAACTTCACATCTAAATCTGACCTGCAAGATCGCTATGGGCATGGAATATGTGCCTATATTAAAAATGGCTTCCCGTGTGGCAGGAATATCTCCAGAGAAGATCCTAATTTACCTTATATATGCTTCCGGGTTGCACTTGCTTACACCACCGCATTTATATTTGCCCTCTCTATCTCCCCAACAATAGCGGAGTTACTTTAAGAGAATATCGGAGAAAATTGACCAAATCCTGTCTTCTCGGGAGCTCGGAGAATACTTGGCGAATGGCGGCGATCAGGCTGGTGTAAGAGTCATGTTGGTCATGTTCTTGACTTATGAGCAAACGTAGTAGTCCATCGGGTTCAGGTCGGGGGATAAGGGCAGTGAGAGAATGGTACAAAGTCTTTGGATCTGTTGTCTGGCACCAAGTCGTGCGGCTACACCCAGAGTCTGGTAGCGGTCACCTGATTGCACCAGTGGATCACTACACTCTTCAGCACATCCAGATACACTTTGGTGTTGACTTTCAACCCGACTTCAATGATATGAGGTGGCATAACGTGGCCTTCACTCAAAACCTCACTAAAGACCATAATCGTGGAAGGAAACTTCGTTCAGCTGTGCACTCAAGCGTTGTACTGTCCGAATTTGCATTTCGAGAGCACCGGCAAAAGTTTTGTTGTCATAACTTATATTGGTAGAGTGTATGAGTTTTACAGCGTTGCATCTCCAGTTTCGCACGATAAAACTTAGTGTCACTTTCCGATGTGATAGAATATTCTTTGTTCCTCTTAGGACTTATACACAACTGGCCAACTAGTATATGATCTACAGCAAAAGCAGAAAACTTATTTTTACAAATGGAAATGGAATCACGTCATTTTCTCTAGGACGACAATTTCGTCATACGTCGTTGTATATACTTTTTTCTGATTTTTGAGATACAGAGTATGCTGCAAAATTTTAATGTCGATACATTAGATATTTTTATTTATGTTTTGTCAATTTGTTTAATCGTACTGAATGTCACTCACATTTATAATATAATAATCTCCATGGAAATAAATTTAAAATTTCACTTAGAATAAAATATGTATTGTTTAATAATAAAGTACGACTCGAATGTGTGCCTCTTTTGATAAAAAATGGTTCAGTAAAATCCCCTTAGGCTTTTCTTGTCAATTCGTTTATCTAGTATTCTCTATTTATATGCATACAATATTCTCACTGTTTACAATGAATAGGCTTTAAAAAATGTAAAATAATTATATTTTTACATTTTTTAATGGTTTTCTCTAAGCAAATGTCGAACGTGTTATTAATGGATATGATACTCTTCCAATGTTGTTACAGATATTCATTTTAAAATAATACAAAAACTATCTGGATTTCATGTTTATATATATATATATATATATATATATATATATATATATATATATATATATATATATATATATATATATGTCGGGATGATTAATGGAAATCGGAATTAGAAATCGGAAAAATCGGAATTTGAGGGTATTGGAACTGGTATCGGAATCGGAAAGACTTGTACCGATTTTCCGAAGCCAAAAACGATTGTCTTCTTTATTTGATTTTGTTTAAAGCTAAATTTTCCATTGTTGGGAATAATGATAAAATGATAAATATTTATGGATTTTACAGCTAAAATTGATAGATCGTCCCCCACACGTATGTTTTTACATTTCGGAACAAATTTGCACAGAGAAAAAGTACAACAATATGGTTTAATATTTAGAGATATATAAAGAATCGGAATCGGTATACATAATTGTATTGTTATCGGGAATTTTGTACTGAATCAGTAATTGTATCGGAATCAGAAAAATTATTGGAATCGTCCCATCATTAATATATATATATATATATATATATATATATATATATATATATATATATATGATAGCTGTATATACCCGGTGTTGCCCGGTCAAAGCATATTACCAGGCGAGCGGATTAGTAATATACTATTTTAGATACACCTAATAACATGAGTTGTAACGAAACTATGTTGAATTTAGGAAAGCATAAAACATATCAATCTTGTTTAATGACAATCAGATGCGGATAAACTCTTATAGCTAAGAAGGGTAATAACTCTTAATGATTAAATACGCAAGTTTGTTTCCGGTTTGAAACGCAACTATTGACAGCTATAAATAATAAAACTTAAATTTATATGAATATGAATTATATTAAAATCAACTTTAAATAATCTTTCTTTTAAAAGAACAAGTAAAAGAATTTTAATACTAGAAAAATACTTATTTAATGTAGATTTGTTTTTATTTAATAGTATAGATAGAAATAATATTGGAATAAAAGTGTATCTAACTCCGTATTTAGAAGTAAAAATATATTTTAGAAACAGTGTACCATGTATATAGTTTTAATATTTTTGAACGAACAGACAGGAATATGAATTTCTTATAATGTGTATATTACACACTGATCATCACTTATCAAGGCCCGGAAGCCACTCAGGGATAAGGGTTATTGCAAGTACAGTACGTAAGTGTGGAGATTTGATGAAGTGTTTACTTAAGGGGGCGGTTCATTAGGAATTTGTTAACATTGGACTTGAAGACATCCAAGTTGTAGTCCGGTGGAAAGCAGGCAGACGGAACAGAGTTCCACAGGCGTGCAGTTCTAAGAAAGAAGCTTTGTTCATGGAATCCACGTTTTGGTTAAGGCACAGATATAGAGTGGGGGATATTTTTCAGTGAATTCAGCTAGACGGGTATTTTTCGTGAAAGATTGGTTAAGGGGTCCAGAGATTGGAGTTCAGGCGAGCACCTGCCATGGAAATAAAGATAAAACAAGGATAGACTCGCAACGTCTCTTCTGTGGGAGAGAGGTTGCAGGGTAGAGAAAAGGGCATCCCCCACTAAGCCAGGAAGTCTATTTTGTACTCTGTCAAAGAAGGATAGGCTGTTTTTTGCAGCTCCTGACCAAATATGGCAACAGTATTCCATCCTTGGACGTACATGGCTTTTATATAGATAGAGAATTGCATCAGTAGTGAGATATCTTCTGGAGCGGTAGAAGGATCCTACCATCTTTCCAGCGACCTTGGCAACAGACTTGATGTACGTGTTCCATTTACGATCAGGAGTAAAGGTCAAACCCAGAAGCTTGTCAAAACACGGGGCCTCACCCAGACGAGAGCCATCCATCAAAATTGATGCCAGATGGGGATCAGAGCGTTGATGATGTAAGGATAGGAGTTTGGTTTTGGATGCATTAAAGGTAACCAGCCACATCTTCCCCCACTGAACCACGCGCTCGAGATCAGAGGAGAGAGAATCAGAGAGAACTTTGTCATTTACAGCCTTTGATGTGTTGCCGTAGATGGTCGTGTCATCAGCATAGATGTCAACGAATGATTTAAGTATGTGTTTAGGGAGGTCATTGATGTAGATCAGGAAGAGAGTTGGGCCAAGGATTGACCCCTGATGGACTCCAGCATTTATATTGCAGGCCTCCGATTTTTGTCCATCTACCACTACTCTTATGAGCCTATCTGAGAAAAATGATTTAATGATTGAGAAAATATTTCCAGTTATACCGTAGCTGGAGATCTTGTGAAGTAGACCCTTATGCCATATCTTGTCGAAGGCCTTTGATATGTCAAGAGCAATTGCCCTAGAAAGGAAGCCTTTGTCAAGAGATTCACTAATGGCCTGAGATATAACCGTCAGCACATCTGCGGTAGATCTTGCAGAGCGGAAACCATATTGTGTGTCACTAAGAAGGTTATTCCTGCTGAGGTGGTTGATTATTTCTCTATTTAATATGGGTTCCAGCAACTTACTCATAACACACAGGAGACTTATTGGTCTGTACTGAGAGGGAGATGACTTATCACCTGAATTCTTAAATATAGGGCAAACTGATGAGGTCTTCCAGGGAGTTGGAAAGCACTTCTCCTTAAGGCAGCGCTTAAATAGTTTCGTAAGTATGGGAGCAAGTTCTGGTTGATGCTTTTTTAACACTATAATTAGGATGCCATCAGGGCCAGTTCCTTCACTGGAATCTAGGTTCTTGATTAGCTTGGTGACCCCATGCATTGATATTTGTATGTTACCTAGCTTATTCTGTGTTATAGGAGAATATATGAGGAGTTGATGGCCTTCGTCGCATAGGGTAGAATTAGCTGCAAAGTTCTTTGCAAATAGTTTGGCCTTGTCTGACGCTGACGAGATTACTTCTGGTCCATTGATAATGGTTGGGATAGAACAGAAGTAGAGAGTGTGAGCCACCAGACATCCAACTGTAAGGTTCTTCATGACTACTATACAATGCCACACAATGGAGTGTGTAAATATTTCTACTGGACAATCTGTTGAGGTGCACTTACTGATCCGCGCTATTTTTTAAATCGTATTTCCAAGTTTAATTAAAGTTTTATGATATGATTTTATTCAATTGTAGAGTTAAAGTATAGAATAGGTACAAAACACCCTCTCCATGTTAAGAGTGGCTTTTAAAATAATAATGTTATTATTATTTAAAAAACATGCATCAATAAGTGCACTAGTACCAAAGTTGAATATCAAATGTGCCAGTAAGTCCTGGGAACATGTTTTCCAGAAAAAACATTTCCCAGTTAAATATTATTAAATAGTATAATGTTATGGATATTATCGATCTTTAGACACTTTTCAGTAAAGTATTATTATTACTTTATTATTCTTTTAGTTTATTTAACATTGAACTATTACCGTTAGGATTATAAAATAAAGATAGAACGTTCTATTAATAATCTTAGCCTTGGTTTTACAATTCAGTCATAAACATTAGTATATTCTAAACATTTGTTTCAATCCTCCCTTTTAAGGGAAACTATGAATTCGTATAAAATTAACAAGAATAGCACCTTATGAATAGGATATATAATTTAAGATGACTGAACAAATTCGATTAAAACTGACAAAGGAATTTAAGATGAAACACGTATAAATTTTGAAAAATCGCATTATTCCATTTGCGTTTTGGCCTCTTCTTTTTATTTTTATTCTTATCTTTATGTTTTTCTTGTTTTCCTTTCCTTCCATGGCCCTGTCTCTATATACAGTACCCAACCTGACCTCAATAAGCGACCGGTCAAACTTTTTATGAGTCTTTGAACTTTATTATAAGAGATATACTAACACCTCGCCCCACTAATAATAATATAGACTTCTAATCATAAGGCTTCTATCAGACTTTGAATTATTTTCGCTGGACTCACAAAAAATTTAAACAATAACTTGCCCGACTCGGATATTTATTTAGCTATGCGGATTACCCAATATACAACTTGGATCTTATTACCCAACTGCTTTAAAGAACGTCGATTATGGATTTTACCATGCAATCTGGACCTACAATTTTCATATCCTTTTCTTCAAATCCTCTTGCTACAGGATTTCTGATTAATTAATTATTTGACTTTGACTTTCCATGTCTCATTGACTTTAGCAAATAGGATGCATACCTTTATAAATATTTGCTAATATTTTCTCGCCTCCGATGAGCTGGTAGACATCGACACGCTATAGGTTAAGGAGATTGATTTTCTAAAGTATTCTTTGTGTTGCTTAGAATAATAAAAATCTTTGATATGAAACTCAAAAAGGTTTTTTTGGGGAATTCATTGAATCACAATTTAATATATATATATATATATATATATATATATATATATATATATATATATGTATATATATATATATATATATATACATGCAAAATAAAAATTCCACAGTTTCATGATCGAATAACTGCAAGTTTTTTCAATGAATAAAATATATATTTATTGAAATTAAATTCGATATTTCTATTCCTAATATAATTTTCGCCAGGAAATACAGTTTCTTCTTTGAAAAGATGAGGATATATCAATCCTGTGTCCTCAGCATATTACTCTACTCCAATGAGAGATAGACCCTCTACAAGCAGACTGAATGTATCTCATCTGCGCAATCTAAGAAAGATCTTAAGCATTACATGACCGCGTTCCGAACAAAGACGTCCTGCTGGAGGGTCAAAGTCCAGAAATGTGTTCCTCAGAGCGAATAGAGAAGAGATGGACAGAGGGAGGAGAAGAGAGGCAGGCGTAAAAGGACAGCATCAGTAGCAGCATCAGCAGACCATGACAGAGGGTATCCCTGCGGGAAGTGCAACAGAATCTGCCGCTATTATCCGTCTGCTCAGTCATAGCAACAGTTGCTACCACTCATGAAAACATTCAGGCGCGATTCTCCATCTTCTGTCTAGACGGAAGGACGTCAACAACAATGCCTACAATGGTGACAATGCTTGGTACGTTTTCCTTCATATGCTTGTGATGTGTAAAGTTTAAATGTCCGAAATAGTGGAAAACTCCGTGGGGCGTGTATGTAAGTAATAAAAGTTTACTGTTTATAAACATAATATTTTATCACTTGCTTCGCGTTGGACTTTTCTACCATAATCCTGGACCATGACCTTGAAAAATGGTGTGCAGCTTCCCTACGTGAAGGACCATCATTATGCTAGGTTTAGTCATAATCACTCCAGTGGTGTGAGGTTTAGGAGTATATATATATATATATATATATATATATATATATATATATATATATAGGCTATGACCTTGAGCTTTGACTTTAACCTTGAACAATGGTGTACACCATCCCAAGGTGACGAACCATTTAATACCAGGCTTGGTTATGGTCGATCCAGGGGTGTGGGTTGTAGGAGAGTTGTATACAAAACACACACGAATACGAGCACTACTACTTTATATATAGATTATGTTATATATGATATAATTTTATATATTATTTTATAATATATTATTGTTTTACCTTACTCTTAACTATTTCTATTGGGTGATTATTAATAGCATTTGGTAGTTTTCTCTGATATCTTATTAAAACTAGTCTGCGTATAATTGAATATATCTTTGCTCGTAACACACTCAATTTTCGCAGGCCATCATCGGTTGTTATACTATTTGGTTAATATAAGTTTTATTCAATACAAGACCAAATCACCGTATATGCCTTGTCCTTTTTTTCTCGAGAATGAATGCAAGGCCATTTTATTATAGATTTTTCATTTAAAAGTTCGCTGATCGTTATTCAATGTTCACTGAAAATGTCTATTGGTTTTCACTGTGACATTTGTTGTAACCCCCCCCCCACGGAAGTTCGGTACTATCCGCATCGGATGAACTAAGATCTGATCAAAGCTATAATTTCTCAGTTTTACCATCAGCTCTGACTCTCAAAAAATGTGTTGTTATAATATAACCATGCGGATATCATCACAATTGCTCGTATGTTGAAAGAGATCCTTAGATTTGATTTAACCCAACTTATCAAGGCCAGGAACCCATTCGAGAATAAGAGTTAAAGAGGGGTCAGTACACCTTGGACAGTATAGTAATCGTTAGTAATGGAAACTCGGTAAATTTGTTAACTTATATGGAATAGGTTATCAAAAACTTGTTTACGATAAACTTAAAGATAACTATTTTGTAGTCAGCTGGAAAGCAGGAAAACGGAAGACAATTTCATAGGCGGGCATTTCTAAGAAAGAAGCTTTGTTCATGAAATCTGCGTTTCGGTTTAGGCACAGATAAAGAGTGGAGGAAATTATTGATGTTGTTTTTTGCTAGACGGGTGTTTCTTGTGAAAATTTGGCGAGGAGGGACCATAGATTTGAGCTAAGTCGAGCACTTGCGATGAAAATAACAATAAAGCAGGGACAAACTCGCAACATCTCTTCTATGAGAAAAAGGTTGCAGGAAAGAGAAAAGGACGTCCGCTACGAGGCTACAAAGTCTATTTTGAACTCTATCAAGGCAGGATAAGTCCCTTCTCAGAGCTGGTGTCCAGATGTGGGAACAGTACTCCATCCTTGGACGTACCTGGCTCTTATATAAATAGAGAAGTGCATTAGCAGTGAGATATCTACTGGATCGATAGAAGGACCCCACAATTTTCCAGCGGCCTTGGCAACGGATTTAATGTATGTATTTCCTTTTAGATCAGGAGTAAAGGTCAAGCCCAAAAGCTTGATAAATCATAAGTTCTTCCCAAGACGAGAGCCATTAATTTCAATTGATGCCAGATGGGGAAAGAGTGTTGATAATGTAACGATAAAAGCTTGGTTTTAGATGCATTAACGGTAACAAGCCTCCTATTTCCGCATTGTACTACTTGCTTAAGATGAGAAGAGAGGGAATCGGAGAGAATTTAGTCGTTTACGGTCTTAGATGTGCTACTACAGACAGTAGTGCAATCAGCATAAATGTCTACGAAAGATGTAATGATGTGATTTGGAAGATACTTAATGTAGATAAAGAAGAAAGTTAGACCCAGGATGGACCCCTGATGGACTGCAGCATTAATACTGTGAGCTTCTAATTTCTGCCCATCAACCACTACTCTTATGAATCTCAGAGAGTGAAATGATTTAATAATGGAGAAGACATTTCCAGCTATACCGTGGCTGGAGATCTTGTGAAGTAAACCTTTATGCCGTACTCTATCAAAGGCGTTTCATATGTTAAGAGCAATTGCCCTAGACACGTAGCTTCCGTAGAGAGACTTGCTTATTCTATGAGATTTATCTTTAAGCACATCTGCTCTGTCTGACTTTTATTTATATTAAAACTAAAATGGGTTAGGTTAGCTTTTATTAGCTATTCCTCGTGTGGATCCCGCATTTTATGTTTTCCTAAAGATTTTTGCTGTTTTCAAAATTTCCATGCGTTTTTTAGCGTCAATTCTCAATTTAATTTTATTTTCTCATTATCAAATGTAAAAGTAAATCAGAGTTATAAAAATTATATTTGTTATTGTTATTGTTATTGTTATTGCTATCCTGTTATTATTGTCAGTACTATTATAATTTTGTTATTATTGTTAGCATATTATTGTTATTATTATTATTAGTAGTAGTTTCCATTGTAGTAGTAGTAGTAGTAGTAGTAGTAGTAGTATTTACTTGCTAGAAGTATTCACACAAGCCATCATCAAAGACTGCTCTTTAAGAACAACTTGTGGTGTTCTCTGGAGTGACAACAAGTCTCCATAGACTTTATTGGACTTTAGGTTGCAATAACTTTCCCCAAAGTCCAAGTCAATTTTAAACTATTCCATCGGAGGCCTAGCTAGTGCTTTTTTCCTCGGTCTTTCCATTCTTTTTGATCCCCATTATTTGGTGTGAGAGAAAAAAGAAACTGTATATTTCAATTATACAGTTACAGTTGTCATTATTCCGTGCCAGGTTGCTTTCTTTCTGTGAGTGAAGTTTATGATGATAGTTTCCACATTCAAGGTTTGTCCTTAATATTTTTGCAGTTTTCATTTCTGAAATTCGTGTTACTCTATCTGCCATCCCTCTAATTCGCATCTCTCAAATTCTTTTTTCGGAGTTATTCGGTGTCCTTCCTAGCGCTCCTACTATTAGTGGTGTTATCTTTACTTTCTTGGTTTTTAAGATTCTTTGGAGCTTTCTTGCTAGTTCCATGTATTTTCTCCACTTTTAAATCGGCAAAATCTACAACCTGGAAGGACTTTTCCTTCTTGTTAATTGTTATGGCATCCGGTATTCTTGCTTGGATGGGTTTATCCGTTTGTATATCCATGTCTGATAGGATATTGTGAACTTAATTTTCAGGTACTGTAGCTGGTTTTTATTTGTACCATTTGTCTGCGTGTTCAAGACCAATTGTCTGCGCAATTGCACATGCAGTGCCTTCCACACTTTATTATGTCTATTGATATATTTTTGGGCTAGTTTTCTGCATTCACATATTAAGTTATTTATTGTTTCGTGTCTTTGTCTGTATTTGTTTTATTTTTTAGTCTTGTCGATCCTTGCTTTGATGCGGTTGATTCTAATTGCGTAATCTTGTGCCGCTATAATTAGAGATTCAGTTTCCCTGTGTTTTCGTTAACTCATTTTTCCATCCTTATAAATTGTAGTTGTTTCCCCTTCCATTTTTCTTTCCATTGTCTTATTCCTCATCTTCTTTTTCTCTTGTTGCAAGAATTAGTCTTTCGGTGTTCGGCATTCTGTATTTTCATTAATCCTCTTGTGTGTTTTTACACAGTCTTCTATACAGATTAGCTCTCTTTCTTCGCCTCTCCTGTTCACATATAATTGGTCGGTATCATCCTTCGAGTGTAGTGCATTTTGCATCGACATAAGTTTCCGGGGGTTCTGTTCGAGATTTCTTACATCTTTTTTGTCCAACTTATAAACGGTCCAGAGTATATGATTAGGTACACTGCCCACGTGTTTATTCTTTTGATTAGGTTTCGACAATTTATTTGGGATTAAGGAGTTTTATTGTTCTTCTGACGTATACCTTTGCATTTTCCTCTTTCATTTTTGTTATTTTAAGGCTGTCTACTTCCACCACAACTAAGTATCTGTAGCAATCGGGTTCACCTACTGCTCTCATTTGTTTGATTGGGCAGTAATATACCTTCTGTTGCTTTTAGTTTTCCCCTCCTCATAGTAAGCAATGTGCACTTTTGCATGCCGAATACTATCTGGATATTCTAGCTAAAGATTCGGCTCATTATTATTAGGTTTCTAATTCTCTCTTTTTTTACAGTTTTAATCAACATGTAAACCCTGTGTATCGCCTTATTGCGGCTTAATATTTTTTTTTTAAATTTTGAAATCGCTTTAAAACGCAGAGAATTGAAATTTGGTACTGAGAGAACATGCCAAGGTGCCTAATTTATCTGAGTTTTCTTTTTGTAATTTGAAAACTATTTTAAAAATAATTCAAAGTTTTCTATTTTCTTGCAATTTTAAGTGCGAATAACTTTATTGCAGATTTCTTAAAACGCTTAGAAAGGATCGATTAACAGCCCGTGAAGAGAAACGTGTTTTTGCAGGTCTTGCAGAAGGTTTATCTGTCGCAGATTTAGCCAAGGAGATTTGAAGAGATCGAAGATCATTGTCTTCATTCGGTTAAAATCCAAACATCAAACCAAGGAAGGGGAAAACATAATAAAGTCAGTTTCTGCTCGAGATGTTAGAAAAACACGCCGTAAACTTATCAAGAAGCTTGGCAGCTACAGTGCTGTCATATTTGACAAAGTTGGAATAATTTTCCGTCCAGAAAGACATGCTGCAATGTCTTAAACGAAATGGCAAGAGACATTAAGCTTATAGCAGGACCTGATTTAAACCAAACTCATGAGGAAAATGTTTTATTGGGTTAGGAAATACATGAAAACCAGCTTTGCAAATGTTCTTTTCACCGATGAAGCCAGAGCAACCCTGGATGCACTAGATCAATTTCCTGCGTTTCAAGAAAATTTAAAGTTAAACAAATATTGAACTGCAATAAAGCGATACACGATATAAGATGGTTCATTCCTCAATAAAAATGAATCTATACACGATATTAGATGGTTAATTATTAGTAATAATAAAGCTATATACGATATTAGATGGTTCATTCCTTAATAACAATAAAGCTATACACGATATTAGTTGGTTCATCCTTTAATAATAATAAAGCTATACACGATATTAGATGGTTCATTCTTTAATAATAATAAAGCGATTCATGATATTAAATGGTTCATTCTTTTATAATAATAAAGCTATACACGATATTAGATTGTTCATTCTTTAATAATAATAATGCTATATACGATAATAGTTGGTTCATTTTTAATAATAATAAATCTATATACGATATCAGATGGTTCATTCGTTAATAATAATTAAGCTATACACGATATTAGAGAGTTCATTCTTTTATAATAATAAAGCTATGCACGATATAAGATGGTTCATTTTTAATAACAATAAAGCGGTTCACGATATTAAACTGTTCATTCTTTAATAATAATAAAGCTATATACGATATTTGATGCTTTATTTTTTATAATAATACAGCTATATTGTGATAATTGAATTGATTGACTTACCGAGGGTGGCTCAGTGGGAAGGGAAAGACACTCATGGCTGTGAACGGCCCGGCCTGGTGTTTGTTAATGAAAATAGGATGTCTATTCCTTATAGCTTAAATAGACATTCTAGTCTCGTTTCAATCTTGCTGAACGAGAGATTGAGACTATAAAAAGAGTCACCTTTGTAGGCTTGTTGTTGTTGTAGTTTTGTTCTTGTCGTTGTTAGAGATCTATCAGACCGGTACGGCAACTGTTAACAGCGCGTTATATTTACAAGAATACGTTTTCTTGTAAGCAACGAGGTAATTTTTCGTTGCAAGCTAAACGTCTTTTCTTCACCCCCCAACTCGTCGGTAGGAAATATCGACAATATGCGATATTAAATAGTTCATTCTTTCATAACAATAAAGCGATACACGATATTAGATGGTTCATTCTCCAATAATAAAGCGATACAGGATATGTGTTGGAAAAAGTCCAGGATCCGGTAGTTCACTGTCGTCAGGGGTTGCAAAGAATGCTCTCTGTGCCCCTAACCAATGGGGCAAGTAACAGATCAAAAGAAAAAGGAATAAAAACTCTAGCCTCGCTCGCGTAAACTTACTCAGCGAAGTGACAAGAGAAGAAGAAGAAGAATTAATGGGAATGGTTGTAGGTTGCCTTTTATAACCAATAGGAACAAGCCTCCCACCACTCCCTTAGTCTATTTAGGCGGTGAAACAGATCTGCTCATGCTGGTTCACCCCCCCCCGACGGACAGCGGCACCCATCCGTAAGTAGCCTCCATTTTTTCTACATATAAGATGTTTATACTTTAATAATAAAAAAGTTATACGCGATGTTAGATGGCTCATTCTTTAATAACAAAAAAGCGATACATGATATTAGATGCTTCATTCGTTAATAATAACAAAGGAGGAAACGTGTTCGAGGATGCGTGTTGGCTGCGGCCCGTAACAGATTCTCAGCATATCAACCTGGCAGAGCTGGACGCTGTTGTAAAGGGGGTAAATCTGGCCTTGCAGTGGCAGTCTAAGAAGTTGACCTTGTACACATATTCTCTCTGTGTCTACCACTGGGTGTCTGACACACTTTCAGGACGGACGCGAATCCGTACCAAGGCAGCAAGCGAAATGTTAATACGGAGAAGGCTAGACATGCTAAAAAAAACTGGTATCTGAGTATGGGCTATCACTGAGCGTCACTCTGGTGCCATCACATTGTAATCGTGCTGACCAACTGACCCGAGTACCTCACAAATGGTATGAAACCGCGAAGATGGGAATGGAGATTACTGCTCGATCTTGTGCAGTTGCAATCGACCCATGTCAAATACAAAAAATTCATGCACAGAGCGGACATCCGGGTATCAAGAGGGCCCTTTATTTTGTGAGGCGCGTATACCCAGCAGTGACCAAGATGGATGTCAGACAGATCGTCAGAAACTGTGAGGCTTGCCAGTCTATTGATCTTGCACCAGAGCGATGGCAGAAGGGTCGCTTGGAAGTTGAGAGTGTGTGGCAGCGGCTGGCCATGGATATTACCCATTACAATGGCAAGCCCTTTCTAACTCTCATTGATTGCGGGCCTACGAGATTTGCGGTGTGGCGGCAGATGACCAGACAGGATTTAGCAAATGTTGTTCGCCACCTATCATCCATTTTTTTTGAGCGAGGTGCGCCGGAAGAGCTCCTGACTGACCATGATGCAGCGTTTTGTAGCCAGCAAGTCCAGCAGTTGTTAGATGAGTGGGGCGTCCGACTACGGTTGCGATGTGCGCATGTGCCGTCAGGAAATGGCATTGCTGAAAGAAGCCATCGCAGCATCAAGAGAATTGCTGCCAGGAAGCGATGTACTATTACAGAAGCCACATATTGGTACAACATTACGCCAAAGGACGGGACGTCCCCTTCAACCGCACCTGCGCATGCTATTTACACGTACCGGCTCGGAGTGAAGGGAATCGACACTACGCAGCCAGCCGACAAGGGAACATATAACAGATATGAAGTGGGAGATCCAGTGTGGGTGCGGCCCCCAGGAAATCGGTGCACCGACAAGTTTAAGCGAGGACAAATATCTGGAGTGATTAGCCAGCAGTCTGTTTTGGTCGATGGAACCGCACGGCATGTGCGAGATCTTCGCCCAGCTACCGAGGTGCGTCACACAACTACAGAAGAAAGCAGTGAAGCGTCTAGCGATGAGCTGCCGATGCACAGATTCAGTGAGCCCCCTCCAGAGACTAGTAGCGATACTTCATCTGATGAGGCGGAACCAGATCCAGAGCCCGAATCTGAAACAGTGAATGTACCTCTTCGCAGAAGCACACGCACACGCACTAAAAGGCCACTCCCCGGTGCTCTCTATGTGATCATCAGATCAGGGGGGAGTGTAACGTGCATCCAGGAGATAAGCGCCCGCGTGTTTGCGTGTTGTGTGGGTACGTGGGAGAGACGGACGAGGGGAAAAGACTTACCTCGAGACCAGCTCAGCGTTATCGACTAAAAATAGAAAAGAAAGATCAAGATGGCGGTCGCCATCTTTTGTAAAGTATGATGTCTCGCAAAGTCACACGAATTCTCGCAATATGCAAATTTAGCCGGCCTAGAACGACGATAAAAGCGGGGGATGAAAAAGACGTGGGAGAGGGAGGATTGAGTTGGCCGGGGAATCGTGTGGCTGTTGCTTCTCGTGCCGTGTGAGGATATTTTACCGTTGTTGGAGTCCGTGCAGAACCGGTGTATAATGGTTGTTGAATTGCTGCAACATTTATAACATCTTTTCCTGAACTTACCGTGTTAAAGAGAGAGTCGGGCGCCATCAGGAATTTTTCCTTATACATCTACAGAGGGCAAAGTAATTCTTTTTTTTTAAAGGACTTTCCTTACACATTTTTGTTACAAATAAAGCTATACACGATATAAGATTGTTCATTCTTTAATAATAATAAAGCTATACACGATATAAGATGTTTCATTCTTTAATAATATTAAAGTTATATCCGATATTAGATGGTTCATTATTTAATAATAATAAAGCTATACACGATATTATATGGTTCATCCTTTAATAATTATAAAGCTATACACGATATAAGATGGTTCATTCTTTAATAATAATTAAGTCATACACTATATAAGATTGTCCATACTTTTAAAATAATAAAGCTATACACGATATTAGATGGGCCATTGCTTAATAATAAAAAGCTATACAGGATATGAGACGGTTCATTCTTTAATAATAATAAAGCTATACACGATATTAGATTGTTCTTTCTTTAATAATAATAAAGCTATAAACGATATCAAGTGGTTCATTGTTTAATAATAGTAAAGCTATATACGATATAAGATGGTTCACTTTTAATCATAATAAGACTATATACAAGATAAGATGTTTCATTCTTTGTTAACAATACAACTATACACGATATTAGATGGTTCATTCTTTACTAATAATAAAGTCATACCCGAAATTAGATTGTCCATTCTTTTAAAATAATAAAGCTATAAACGATATTAGATGTGACATTCTTTAATAATAAAAAAGCTATACACGATATCAGATAGTTCATTCTTTAATAAGAATAAAGCGAACACAATATGAGATTGTTCATTCTTTAATAAGAATAAAGCTATATATGATATTATATTGTTTATTCCTTAATAATACTAAAGATATATACGATATTGGTGGTTTATCTTTTATAACAATAAAGCGATACACGATACTAGATTGTTCATACTTTAATAATAAAAAGCTATACACGATATTAGACGGTTCATTATTTAATAACAATAAAGCGATACACGATATTAGATGGTTCATTTTTTTTATAATAGCAAAGCTATATACGATTTTGGTCGTTAAGTCTTTAATAATAATAAATTTATATACGATATTAAATTGTTCCTTCTTTAATCATAATAAAACTATACACGATATTATATGGTCCATTCTCTAATAATAATAAAGCTATACACGATATTAGATGGGTCATTCTTTAATAACAATAAAACAATATGGAATATTAGATGGTATATTCTTAAATAAATATAAGACTATACACTTTATAAGGTGGTGCATTCTTTAATAATATTAAAGATATATGCGATAAATGATGGTCTATTATTTAATAATATTAAAGATATATGCGATATTAGATGTTTCATTATTAAATAATATTAAAGCTATATGCGATATTAGATGGTTATTGTTTTAACAATAAAGCTGTATACGATATTAGATTGTTCATTCTTTAATAATAATAAAGCTATACACGATATTAAATTGTTCTCTCTTTAATAATAAATAAGCGATACGCGATATTAGATGGTTCATGTTTAATAACAATAAAGCTATATACGATATAAGATGGTTCACTTTTAATAATAATAAGGCTAAGATTAGATGGTTCATTCTTTGATAACAAACAACTATGCACTATATTAGATGGTTCATTCTTTAATAACAGTAAAGCGATGCACGATATTAGATGGTTCATTCTTTTATAATGATAAAGCTATATGCGATATTAGATTGTTCATTTTTTTATAATAATAATGATATATACATTATTTGGTTGTCTATGTTTAATTACAATAAAGCGATACACCATATTAGATGGTTCATACTTTAATAACAATAAAGCGATACATTATATTAGATGGTTCAACTTTTTATAATAACAATAATTTTGGTTTTTCACTCTTAAATAATAATAAATCTATATACGATATTAGATGTTTCATTCTTTAATAATAATAAAGCTATACACGATATTAAATGGGTCATTCTTTAATAATAATAAAGCTTTAGACGATATTTGATTGGTCATTCTTTAATAATAGCAAAGCTATACACAATATTAGATGGTTAATTCTTTAATAATAAGAAAACTATATACGATATTTGATGGTTCATTCTTTAATAATAACAAAGCTATACACGATATTATATGGTTCCTTCTTTACTAATAATAAAGCTATACACCATATTAGATGGTTAATTCTTTAATAATAATAAAGCTATAAACGATATTAGATTATTCATTCTTATATAATTATAAATCTATATCCGATATAAGATGGTTAATTCTTTAATAATAATAAAGCTATATACGATATTTGATGGTTCATTCTTTTATCATAATAAATCTATATCCGATATTAGATGGTTAATTCTTTAATAATAATAAAGCTATATACGATATTTGATGGTTCATTCTTTTATCATAATAAAGCTATATACGATAGTAGATGGTTCATTCTTTAATAATAATGCAATATACGATATTAGAGTGTTCATACTTTGATATTAAAGCTATATACGATAGTAGATGGTTCATTTTTGTTATAATAATAAAGCTATATACGATATTAGATGGTTCATTCTTTAATAATAATAAAGTTGTATACGATATTAGATGGTTCATTTTTTAATAATAATAAAGCCATACCCGATATTAGATAATAGATGGGTCATTCTTTTATAATAACAAAGCTATACACGATATTAGATTATTCATTCTTATATAATTATAAATCTATATCCGATATTAGAATAGTAATTGTGATGTGGAATCACCTGCCTGTTTGTGCGTTCATTCAATTATATATTTTTCATCAGCTATCAGTTCAAGTCTCGACATTTTAAATGCATTTTCTATCAGATTCGTTATAGTTATGGTTCGCAAGCAGCAACAATGAAGAACAGAACACAGAAAGACAGTTTAAACATGTCTTACATGAAAATAACGAAAATGTTACAAACGAAAAATGTAGTAAATTCACTGAGCATGCAAGTGTCGCTCCGGAATTAGATATTTATTATTATTATTATTATTATTATTATTATTATTATTATTATTATTATTATTATTATTATTATTATTATTACAATAATAATAATAATGAATAACAACAAGTGTGAGCCAGATAAACTGCTGTAAAGGCAAAACATGAAACAGTACATGAAACCAAGAACACTGAAACTACATGCCTAAGTTCTCTAACCCAACTCTACTTCCATTGCTACATCACTGCCCCTACCCCAAAAGAGCAAGACCAAATAACCAAGTAGAATCAAGGAGGAAGGAAAGACCAATGAACTGACCAGACCTCAGCTGAATAAGTGCGAAGAGAACTGGGACCTTATGGGGGCTTAGTGCCACTCAAATCACAGGAAATACCAATAGCTGCTGGCAACGAGTTATCAATGGCAAGCAACGATAATGCAAATTTATTTGCAAATGTTATCAAAAGAGGTAGAGAGTACTGAACACCTAGGGAGACTTATTGTCACCCAGCTTCCAGGAACACCATAGACTGTTTTCAGAGAAATGTCTCTGAAGACCTGTGTGAAAGCTCCTTGTGGGTCAATAATAATAATAATAATAATAATAATAATAATAATAATAATAATAATATGTATTCCCTAGAAGTAATCACACAAATCATCATCAAAGATTGCTCTTTGAGAATAACTTGTGGTGTTTCCTGGAGTCTTAGAGAAAATAAGTCTCTCCAGATTTCAATTACCTTTTCAATATAAGGTGCGTTATCACCACATACGCTTACCATTAATTTTTCGTACGCAGCGACCATTAATCTTCACTAGAGTTTGGGTGGCAATAAGCTCTCTTTGCATTCATCCAGCAGAGGTCTGGCTAGTGCTTCCTTTCCTATGTCTTTCCATCCTATTTGGCCGTTAATTGGTGTAGTGCCCGTTTATGGTGACAGTCACAGAGCAGAAAAAATGGAGACAGAATTTTTTAATTATACAGTTTCAGTTTTCATGATTCATACTATTAGTGGCGTTATCTTGATTTTCTTCATTCTCCACATCATTGAGAACTCTCTGGCCAGTCCACGTATTTTCTCCGCTTTTAAATCCCTTTGATCGCAGTTGTGTGTCTGCTGAAGCATCAAATCTACGATCTGGCAAGACTTTTCCTTCTTGTAAACTATTATGTCACCCAGCCTTCTTGCATCGATGGGTTTATCCATTTGCATATTCATGTCTCATAGGGATTTGTGAATTTAATTTTCCAGTACTGTAGCCAGTTTGTATGTGTACCATTTGTCTGTATTTTCAAGATGCAATTTTTTGAATAATTGCCAATGTGCCTCATTCTACACTTTTTCGTGTATATTATTAGTTCATTTCTCGGCTGGTAAGCTGCATTCACTTATGTTTTTTTATTATTTTGTTTCTTTGTCAGCAGAGTCTGCATTTGCTTTTTCTTATGTCTTATCGATCTTTGTTTTGATATGGTTGATTCTAATTGCGTTATTCTGTGCAAGTATTATTAGTGATTACATTTCACTGTTACGGTTATTCTTGTATTAACATGTCCAAGTGTTTTCCTTAATTTCTTTTTATGAATTGTAGTTGTTTCTCTTCACATTCTACATTTTCATATTCATCATCTGTTTTTCTATCTTTATTTTTCCGTCTCTATTGCTGCAGTATTATTCTTTCGGTGATTTGCATTATATATTTTTCTAATGTTGTATGTGTGTTTTTTCACATGCCTTCTATAGAGAGTCATCCTCTTCCTCCGTCTGATTTTCTATATATAATTTTCAGTATCTCTATTCGGGTATATGGCATTGTGCATCGTCATTTCCTAATATTCTAGTCTAGATTATTTTCTTCTTCTTTTGTCAAGCTTATAGACGGTTCAGAGTATACGATCAGTGACACTGCCCACGCATTTATTATTTTAATTAGGTTTCAACTATTTAGTTTAGTTTCAATGAGTTTTCTTGTTATTCTGAAGTATATCTTTTCAATCTTTTCTTTCATTTCCGTTAGTTTGATGCCGTCTGTCCAGGCTTTCCAAAGTATTTGCAGCTATCATTTTCACCTAGTGCCCTCATTTTTATTGGTAAGCAGTCCGCACTTTTGCATAAGGAATTCAATTGGAGTTTCTGGCGAAAGATTCTGGTCGTGTTTAGTAGTGTTTTTAGTTCCGTCTTTGTTTTTTCAAACAGTTCTTATGGTATCCATGTATATTAGATGGTTTATTCTTGCTTATGTGCTAGTGAACTTGTATGCGACCTGAAATTGCCTTAGGGTGTTGTTCTGGAGCATCAAGATTATAATGTAACAGTAATGGTGATAGGGAAAAAACTTGGAATACCCTTCTTTGTATTTTGAATTCAGTTGTATTGTGCTGGCCGAAATCTATCTTATAGTCTAGCCATGCAATGGAAAGCTTGTTTTTTTCTACTGTTGAGCTTCACAATCCTCTTCGTGTGTTCCTCTTGTTTACCTTTTTCGCATCGTTTCTGTTCTTCTGAGAGTAGTTTGTAGTTAGGAACGGACTGATGAATTTGTCTCTCGGTTGTGCAGTAAGTATTTTCCACATATTTAGGTATGTAGTTGCTGGGGATAGTCCCTTTTTCTGTGTATTTTGAAAATAGCGTAGTTCTTCCTTTGGTCATTTATTCTGGTGCATATACTTCGGGGATAATTTTTTTTTATTGCTGAGCTAGCCTTTCATGCAGCGTTGTGAATTCTTTAAACCAATAGGCATCTCTTCCGCCATGACTCGGTGCTCTCTAGTTGACCATTTTTTGTAAGGTTGTCTTGAGGATTTCCTTGCTGATTTAATTATCTGTTCTTTCTTCGATTTGCTGTGATTCTTCATTTCTTTCTTTCAACTGTTCTGCGTTTCAACTTTTATACTTTTTCTTTCGCATATCTGGCTCCAGCAGCGTTTTGTTTTCGCCGGGTCCGGTTGTTCTGTTTTTGTTTTTTCCTCCATTTACATTTTGGTAGAATTGACTTTCGTTATTTTCCAAGGTTTTTTTTTTCCTTGCATTTGTATCTGTTTTTTTTTTTTTTTTTTTGCTTATTTTTAGTTCACTACTTATCTTGTTCAGTTTTTACTCGCTGGTCGCATTTCTATGTTTCCAACCTCTTCTAGTTTTTTCAACTTGTTTATCGTTTGGCATCTTTCTTTAGTTTATTGATCTGGATTTCCAACCTTAATTCCCATCCTGGTTTAGTTTGTTCTTTATTTTTCTCAGCCTTTTTTTCAACTTCATACTTATTGTCTTGGCACATGCATAGATTAAATTGTTAAGATCTGTAATGATGTATTAGAGGAGTTAGTTCACCTTCTTTGTTTCAGATTTTTATTGTTTAGTGTTTTTTTTATTCAATTTCAACCCCAAACAAGGTACAGTACCACTTTGAAGTAGGGGGCTACTATCACGGACATAAGTTGTAAGGATATTATGAAGGAAGATGAGCAGCAAGATGTCTGTTCACATTACACGTGAACTCCTGCATGTCAGTACAGTTGGGAAAGCAGAATCCCGAAAGGGAGTTCCAAAGTTTAGCAGTTCTGGAGAAGAAACTATTGGTGTACAAGACTATCCACTTTTAGTTTTTATAGAAGATTTTCCCTCGTCCAGAAGTTTCTTTATGCTTTTTACTTTATTTAATTAATTTTCGTTAGGTTCTATTTCATAGCTTTCGGTGTCTATGTTTCTTGTATCAAATATTATACGTTCTTTTGTCGTATTAGTTCTTATGTTTGGCGCTTCCTCGAGAGGCGTTTCCTTGTCTTTTTCCTCATTTATTTTTCGTTGTATTTCATTCAATTTTAGCTTAGAAAACCAGCTACTCTTGAGCATAATTTTCGATTGGTCTGCGATTATTTGTTCTAATGTATGATATTCACTGGCCATGTCACATAACTCTTTCATCCGTTTGCAATATCCTTGGGCTTTGGGTTGACTTCTATAATAAGCATTCCATTACCAGTCTATTCTCCGTTTTTATCGATTTATTTCTTCAGTTTTTGGGTCGACGTATATTATCTTGGTTCTATCTGTATTTTTGAGTATGTGAAATTAGACGAGATACTTACGTGTCTGTGTGTTATTTTTCGGAAATTAAAACAGAAGCCAACATTGACAGGATGGCGACCGAGTTCCTCATACTGGTCACCGAGAAAGCACATGCCGTTCATGACAACCAGACATTTTATCTGGTTCCCATGTTGCTTATTATTTGTAAGTTGCATGTTGTTGTGTTGTAGCAATACCAAGCCCAGAATTGTTTTACCTGCGGTTCTGTCACAGTGATATTACGTACGTGAGAGGCAATGTGCACTATCATGCGTATATATATATATGAACAGTCGGCAAACGATGAGAACAAAAAGGACAAAAAACCCTAAGTATTGTATTATGTAGTATGAGTCGAAACTCGGAATTTGTTTCTGCTAAAAAAGGTTCGAAGGTAGGTCTCCCTTAAACGATAATGCGTAGTCGTTAGTGGTTGCGAAAATGGGTGGTGTTCTTCTTCCCCCTCCCGATAAAAATTAGTAGCATAGAATTACAGAACTGTGTTAAGATTTATAGTGAGAGTAAAACAAGCAAGCCATATTTTAAAAAAAAGGAAAGAAAAGACACAATAAATAGTGGATAGATCCTTGAAATTACTAAACAGCAAGTTTCAAAGATCTGCGAAATAGTCAGTTGTTAAAAGCGCTGTCGAAAAGTAACGTTCTAACACTAAAAACCGTAAAATTTCACTTGATTATATATATATATATATATTTATATATATATATATATATATATATAGTTATATATATATATATATATATTGTTTTAAGACACAATTTTTGGAAAAGAGTTATTCTCGAGACTGATAACACCGCTTTGTAGGCTGAAACTAGAGAAATAGAGAGAGACAGAGACGGAAAGAAAATGAGAGAAGGGAGAGGGCAGTTACTATCTGGGGTTCAACTCATATAGTGGAGAGAATTTGCGTACTTTATTTCAGGGAACAGCAGAATGTTGGCGCGTTAAATAGGACAGAATGGTTATTTTGTTAGCATGGAGGCAGCATAGGATGACAGAACTTTGTTTAGCGAAATAATACAACTTAACCGTATGCAAAAGGGAAATAAACGACAAACAAAACAGTTAATTAGGTCCCTGAAATTAATAAAACTTTTTTTAAATCTTCAAAACAGTCAATTATTATTATTATTATTATTATTATTGTTATTATTATTATTATTATTATTATTATTATTATTATTATTATTATTATTATTATTATTATTATTATTGTTGTTGTTGTTCACTAGGAGTAGTCACACAGGCTACCATCAAATATTTCTCCTTGAGGACAACAAGTCACCTCAGACTTCTAGTACTCTTCGCTTCTCTCGATAATCATCGCGTTTGCATTTGTATTAACGTAACGACCGCTTACCATTGATTTCTCGTTGACAGCGACTATTGATCTTCACTGGAATTAAGGGGGGAAAAAGCTTCTCTAATTATTATTATTATTATTATTATTATTATTATTATTATTATTATTATTATTAAATAACAAACGAAACAAGAAAGCGTTTCTAACCGAAATTTTGATTTAAACCTGAAATTTATGGTTAAACAAGGAATTATCTTACACATGTTCGGATGTTTTATGTTTCTGGCTTTGTGTACATTTTTTTCCGACCAAAAGCGATAACAGCGACGGAGTTTAAAAAAAAATAGCAGAGGGTGGGGGAAAGCTTTTCTAAATGAAATAAGTATTTAAAAATTGAATTCACGGTTAAACGAAGAATTGTCTTTCACATATTTGGATGTTTTATTTTTCGGTATTTTTGTACATTTTTCTGACCAAAAGCAACATCGGCAGAGGAGTTAAAAAAACGAACAAAGTAAGCTTTTCTAGGTGAAATTATTATTATTATTATTATTATTATTATTATTATTATTATTATTATTAATGTTATTAATGTTATTATTATTATTATTGTTATTGTTATTGTTGTTGTTGTTGTTCTTCTTCTTCTTCTACTTATTATTATTATTTTATTTTTGTTAGTATCATTATCACTATTATTATCATTATTATCATTATCATTACTATTGTCATTATTATCATTATCATTATTATTTAAAAAACAAATTTACCTTATTGGTTATTACTATTGCCACTAATATTATTACTAGTAGTAGTAGTGATGGTGGTGGTTGTAATGGTGAAATGTTTTTTTTATTATTTTTACTGTAGCTGTAATGGTAGGTGGTGTTTTTTGCTGTAATTGCTATTGTTGTTTTTGCTGTTAATATATTAGTATTGCTATTATTATTGTAGATTTTATTTCTATTGTTGTTGGTTGGGGTAATGGGAATAGTGGTGGTGATGGAGGAAAAGGGTCAGGAGGGGATCTTTGACCTTGGTGGGGAACCCTCCTAGAGATAATGTCTTGATAAAACTATCGGTAGTGGTGTAACCTTAAATCCACTAACCCCATATATGGGAGAATGTCAAATCAAAATATTGAAAATAACGACGTAAATGAGGCTAGAACATCTTGTGATGGTCTCACGTCAGATAGGTGTCCCACTGGTCAACAGGGTGGGTCCTGTCGTCATCATACAACTGTTCGAAATTCTGAGGATGTGACTAGATATAGGGGGAGTGAGAATTGCCGGTGAGGGTACCAAGACACGAAAGGGGTTGGAACAGGAAATGTAAAAATATGGACGAATGAGGAAAGAAGGGTTCTGTGGGAATGCTTTGTAAGAAGTGGAAGTACCAAATCTAGTGGATATATCTGAAAAGTGAAGGAAAAATGGCAATAGAGAGGATGGGGACCTAGAATTGTCGCGAGTTTGGTATCCTAGTTAAAACAAATAACAACCTACTTTCAGTGATTGCAAGAGAAGAGATTGAATGGATGGTTAGGAAAGAAGTGAATAACGAAAGAAAAATTGATGAAACTAGCTCTGATAAAAAGCTGAGAGAGTGGAAGTGCAGATGGGAAATGTAAGCGATGATGTGAGGCGGACAACTGAGGAGGTATGGAATCCTATGGTTAAGGGAAGTAATGAGAAAGGGTTTGAAGGATCTAAGGCAGATGAGATCATTGACTCTGAGACAATGGAGCCAGTTACCACCTTCACCTTCACCGAGATGCACGACTTATATGATCTTCACCGAGGTGCGCGACTTGACACACAAGTACCGACTGCTGGCTGACCACTCCAGATATTCGTCCTCGCTTGAACTTGGTGGTGTACCGGTTTCCATGGGGTCTAACCCAAACTGGATCCCCTACCTTGTATTTGTCATGACTCTCCTCGACGATTGGTTGGAAAGTGTCAATGCCCTTTATCCTAACACGGTATTTGTGTATGGCATTGGCCGGTGCTGTTGTTAGTGTCTTCCCATCCTTTGGTGTGATGTTATACCAATACGTGTCCTCCGTAATGGTGCATTGCTTTCTGGCAGCAATTCTCTTGATGCTGCGATGGCTCCTCTCAGCAATGCCATTCCCTGATGGCACATGAGCACATCGCAGTTGTAGTCGGACACCCCACTCATTCAACAACTGCCGAACTTGGCGTACAACATTCTCGGAGTCCTGCCTGGTCATTTGTCGCCACACCGCAAAACGAGTGGGTCCACAGTCGATAAGAGTTAGAAAGGGCTTACCACTGTAATGGGTAATATCCATCGCTAGCCGTTGCCACAGATGCTCAATCTTCAATCGCCCCTTCTACCATTGCTCAGGTGCAGGATCGATAGACTAGCATGCCTCACAGTGCTTGATGATCTGCCTGACATCCGCCCTTGTCACTGCCGGGTCCACACGCCTCGCAAAATACAGAGTTCTTTTGATACCTGGAGATCCACTCTGCACATGGATTTTTGAGTTCGGTTGGCGCCCTTCCTTCTGTCCACTTCCACGATGCAGTCCATGCTTTTTGGTGAGGGCCGTAGTCCACCTTATAAACTCTCTCTAGGGTTTTTGTCATCATCAGAGTTAAAAGAGCATCATCAGATACATCATCCCAATCTGTAGTTACTAAACTTGCCCTGCGTTTGATGACGCCCACAACTGCTCGGAGCCAGCAACACGCTGGTAAGTGACCAATAAGTTTCCCCCACAAAAAAACAGCCTCACTGTAACGTTAATTACAACAAAAACAACAACCTTCTCACTCGACCTGCCTTTTATACCACTATCTCAATCCCTCCTCTTGCGCATGCGTACGTAAATTTCTGACAACCTCGAGACTTCAGCTTATAAAAACCCAAGTTTTGTTGTCGCGCATGCCTATACAAGGCACAAACACGTGGGCGTTTGTTTTGTTGGTAAGTACTATACTCCACCCTGATTGTGGGATGTACTTCACTAGCTGGGCGAAGATCGTGCACATGGCTTGGGGTTCCATCAACAAGAACCGACTGCTGGCTGACCACTCCAGATATTCGTCCTCGCTTGAACTTGGTGGTGCACCGGTTTCCAGGGGGTCTAACCCAAACTGGATCCCCTACCTTGTATTTGTCATGACTCTCCTCGTCGATTGGCTGGATAGTGTCAATGCCCTTTATCCCAAAATCGTGCGGGAAATGCATGAGGGGGCAGGACGTCAGCGCCGCCCTCTTCCCCGGACAAGATTTAACCAGTGAAAGGAACAGATGTATGGAGAAGTGGTGATGAAGTCCGAACTTTGACTTCTGTGGAAAAAAAGGTACTTCAGAAGTAAAGAGAGGTTCTTCTTAGAGAAGATATCACAGAGATTCTAAGTATGAAAAGTAGTGATAGGCGGAAGGTGAAAAATGAGGTAAAAAAAATTCAAGGAGTAATTCACAACATCATAAGAAAGAACATATCGATTACGGAACTTAACAGGCTTCTGTATGCAGCGTCATGCGTTATTGCGAATCGTCTTGGATTATTACAGAAGAAAAAGGGAGAAATGAAGGATGGAAGCCACACTGGCAGAGGCAGCTTGATGAAAGTATTAAACGGTGGCGGAAAGACATTAGTAGAATCGGGGAAATAAGAAAAGGAGTTAAACTAGGACAGAACGCCAAGGATGACCTTGGAAGGAGGTATAGATTGCTGGCAAAAGGAACGATGAACGTTCTAACAATGTTGAAAGAGAATGTCCACACTGGTGGTATGAAAATTAGGAACTTTGTTGGAAAAGGTGTTGCATTTCGGCAGAACAACCTTTTCCGGAACAATCACTCTCAGCTGTATAAAGAATTAAATGGTAGTAAACAAGCGGGAAATAACAACACTCCAAATGCAAAAGGTGCAAGAGAGGTCCTGGAGTGGGATTTGGTCGGTTGAAGGGCGATACAATAGGAAGGCTAGCTGGTTGGGAGAGGTCAGAGAAAGGCTATCAGAAATGGAGCAGATAAAGAATGTTGAGATAACCATCGATGACGTTAAGACTGGTATACGAAAGATTACAAACTGGAAGGTACCTGGTGCAGATGGAGTGATGGGCTTCTAGTTTAAACAGTTCCCATGCATTAATCTAATTAAACATATAGCTGCCGCTCTGCAAAGGGTTGTAGAGTCGGGAGATGTCCCTGATTGGCTTGTGAAGGGAAGAACAACACTGATTAGATCCTGCAAAAGGAACAGATGCCAATAATTATAGACCCATTACATGTCTGCCATTGATGTGGAAACTGTTGACTGGAATATTTGCGGAGAAAATTTATGAACATCTAGAGAGTAATGGTGTTTTTCCTGACGAACAAAAGGCTCGAGAGGTACTAAAGAGCAACTACTAATTGATAAAGAAATAATGCAGGATGCGAAGAAGAAGAGGAATCTGAGCGTAGCATGGATCGATTACAGAAAGGCTTATGATATGGTTCCTCATTCATGGATACGTGAAATACTATTGATGTTGAAGTTTGCTGAAAATGTGGTAGGGCTTTTAGAGACAAGTATGCCTCAATAGAAAACGGTGCTGACAGCAAACAGAGAGGAAATGGGGAAGGTTGGCATTAAACGTGGGAAAGAGTGTCGTTATCGCCACTTCTTTCTGTAATAATAATGATGCTACTGAGCATCCTCTTGAAGAGAGAAAAACTCGGGTATAACGTTGGATCTGGTGACAGACGCCTCAACTATCTACTGTTTATGGATGATTAGAAAATATTCGGTAAAAATGAAAAGGAAATGGTGAGACTGGTAGAACTTGTGGTGACATACTCAGTAGATATTGGTATAGAGTTCGGGATTAGTAAATGTGCAGTGCTTGTGATGAAAAGAGGAGTAAAGGCTCATTCGAATGGAATAGTGCTGCCAAATGGAGAAATCATGAAACAAATAGAAGATACAGGATATAAGTATTTGGGAGTGCTGGCGGGTGTAGGCAACATGAACAGAGAAATGAAAGAAAAAGTCAGGAAGGAGTATCTTAGAAGAGGGAAACTAATTGCAAAATCGAAACTGTATGGAGGAAATCTAATGAAAGCAGTAAATGCATGGGCAGTCAGTGTTTTGAAATACAGTGCGGGAATTTTAGAATGGTCTGACAAGGATTTGCATGCCATGGATATCAAAACAAGAAAGTGTTAGCAATGTTTGGTATATTTCACATTCGAACTAGCGTAGCAAGGCTGTATCAAAAGAGGGAAGATGGTGGGAGAGGATTGAAAAGTGTAAAAGATTGTGTTAGAACCGAGATGTCGTTGAAGGAGCGTGTGGTTAGAAGTGGGGAGTGGATGCTTAAGTTTGTGGCCAATGAAGTGGAGGTATGTGAGATCACGGCTGATTATGTGAAATGTATTGATAGAGAAATGATAGAGGAACTGGCTAGGAAGAAAATGCATGGAAGGTTCTTCCAGGATGTAGCAGAAGTGACTGATGAAAGATCACGGCAATGGCTTAGAGCTGGGTATCTGGCTAAGAGTACTGAAGCTTTTGTTTGTGCAGCACAAGAGCAGGCATTAGGAACACGATTGTTCACAAAAGTGCTTCTAGGAGAGGAAATTGCTGCAGGATGCCGGATTTGTGGTAAGACCTCAGAGTCAATTACGCACCTTGCAGCAGGGTGTAGTGGGCTGGCCCAGAGAGAGTACCTCAAAAGACACGATCGCATGGAACTCCGGATATATTGGGAGGTGTGTAAGAGGGTTGAGGTGAAGTGTGCTGGAAAATGGTTTGAGGAGGTGACTGAGAATGACAAGGTAGAGGTATGGTGGGAAAAAAGTGTTATAACGACCAAGCAATTGGAACATACTCTTCCGGATTTGGTCGTCATTGAAAAGGTCTAAAAAAACTAGCAGATTGTAGACTTCTAAGTACCCTGGGACAGGAATGTGAGAGAGAATGAGAATGAGAAGTGGAGCAATTATGCTCCATTGGCCTTGGAGATAAGGCGTATACATGGGGTCAAAACACAAATAATCCCGGTCGTAGTTGGTACACTAGGAGTAGTACCAAGTCGTATGGAAGGACAAAAAATACAAATCCCTGATGTTTTAGGCGGCCTTCACACCTCTGCAATTATAGGTACCACCAACATCCTTAGGAAAACACTTGATCTTTGAAGCTCCTGGTTTGAAGCCGCGATCAAGGGAAATCCTTTGGAAATGAATCCCATCCCTTTCCAGAGAGACGTTCATCATCATCATCATCATGATCATCATCATCATCATCATCATCATCATCATCATCATCATAATTATTAGCTCACAAGAAGCTTTCACACAGATCCTTGAAAATAGCCTGTTGTGTTCCCTGAAAGCTGAGTGACAACAAATCTCCCCAGGTTTCCAGTACTCTCTATCTCTTTCGACAACAGTTTCAAATAAATTTGAATTCTCACAACAGCTGTTTCCCACTGATTTCTCGCTGGCAGTAGCTATTGGTCTTCATTGGAATTTGACTGGCAATAAGCCTCTCCAAAGTCCCAGTTCTTTTCACACTTATCCGGCGGAGGAGGTCTACTCTGTTCCTCGGTCTTTCCTTCCTCCATGACTCTACTTGATTATTTGGTCTCACTTTTTTTGGTGGGGGGATATGGTAATGGAAGGATGGGGGTGGGGTAAGAGAACTTATAGGTATGCGGCTTCAGTGTTCCATGTAGTGTTCCATGTTTTTCATTTGCAGCAGTTTGCTTGTCCCGCGCTTGTTGCCCCTGTGAGTAAGTCTCTACATTCAAGGTGTTTTCTTTATATTTAAGCTGTTTTCATGATTGTTGTTTGTTTTATTTTTCCAGTCATTCGTTTGATTCCAATTCATTTTTTTAAAGTTTTTCGGGATTGTTCCTTGTGCTCCCACTATTATAGGTATTATCTTGATTTTCTTTATCTCCAATATCCGTTTCAGCTCTCCGTGTATTTGCTCCGTTTCCTCTTTTCTTTGAACTCTACCCTGTGGTCAGTGAGAAGAGCAAAGTCTACAATTTGATAGGACTTTTCTTTTCTTGCTTGGATAGGTTTATTAGTTTGTATGTGCATGTTCCATAGGAGTTTATGCTTCTCGTTTTCAAGTACTGTTACCGGCTTTTGTTTGTGCCACATGTTTGTGCGCTCAAGATTATTATTATTATTATTATTATTATTATTATTATTATTATTATTACTATTATTATCATCAATATTAATATTATTATGAACGTTATTATTATCATTATTAAAATTATTATTATGACTATTATCATTATAAATATTATTACTAGTAGTAATAATATATGTATATGTTTCTCTTTTTACAGTAACGCAAATCATACACTACATTTTTAACTTACAAGAAAAAAAGGCTTTTCTACAAAGAGTGAAGATAGAGAATAGTAAACCAAGACCTGACAGAATGGTAAAACTGATTATCTAAACAGTTACATTATGTAGAAACTTGTTCTTGACCTAGGACGGACTGTGTAAACTATTCTGTTTCAAAACTGTGTTATTATTTGCATACCATTCATTGATCCATTTTAGTCGTTTATGTATACGCTAACTGGCATTAACGACGACCAAATGAAAATGAGTTTCGTTTCAAACGAAAAGCAAAACTTGTATTTCAATAGCATTTTTTGAAACTATATATATATATATATATATATATATATATAATATATATATACATATATATATACATATATATATATACATATATATACATATATATATACATATACATATATATATATATATATATATATATATATATATATATATATATATATATATATATATATATATATATATATATATAGTTAAAAGAAATTCTTCTGTACGGGGCGTTTGCTCAGTTGATAGAGTACTTGCCTCGGATGCAAGAGACTCGGGTTTCGAATCCTGAGTTCGGATGTGGCTGACAAATGAGCCCAAATGAGGGCGAAACTCGAGTCTTGGGTTCCGGTTCGTTGACTGTCATGAGGTGCGACGTTGTTTGACTGTGGAATTTATTGTATATATATATATATATATATATATATATATACATACAGCATCTTAAATGTTAAACTTTAACTCATATCATAGTAAATGAACAGCCGCATTCATTAGTTATTTTGCCATGTTAAAGATGGATTTCATCCTCACACTATATACACAGTTTGACAGTGACCCTTACTCATGCGAAAAAGCTGTAAAAATAGAATTAGTTTTCTTATTATTTTACTTGTGACGAATGCGTGACTTTGAAGTGATTGTCTCCGTAAGCCAGACACATTTCTTTTGTTTTCTATTTACATTTCTATACACTGTTGGATATTCTTGACGCTATACGCACTGAACAGTAATGTAGAAAAAATAATACAAAGTGAAACGCTAACAGTGTTAATAACTCTCATAGGATCACCGCCTCCGTCATGCTTCTCGATTAATCTCCCAACACTTTCAGCCACGGTTTCCACTACGCAAACAAACAATGCGCTATATAACGTGATACAAATTTGAGGATTTTGTTTTCATAAACAAATGAGTACAATCGTTTCTTCTGATGAAATATCATGGCGAGTTATTCATCTTTTAACCTGCGGTGGGGTTCAGATGCTATCCGAGTCAACATAATTAAATAACTTTTATATAGCCCTCTGCTCTTTCATTTAATTTATCCATCCCGAGAAAAACAAAACAGTATATCGCATTAATATTTTAGCCATATGTTTTTCTTCTAAATGGTTGATTAGTGTTCGTTCGAATGGATCAAGATAGCGATTTCTAATAAAAACAGAAAAATCTACAACTATAAAACCCAAATTAAAAGAGAGAAGCTCCTGTTAATATCTTTTTTAAATTTTTTAATTCAATTTTCACCCCAAACAAGGAGCAGTGCCACTTTGAAGTAGAGGGCTACTATCTGGGGCATAATTTGCGGGGTATTATGAGGGGAGATGGGAAGAAAGATGCTTGTTCACATTACACTTGAACTTCTGCATATCAGTACAGTTGTAAAAGCAGAATGCAGGAATGGAGTTCCAAAGACTTGCAGTTCTGGGGAAGAAACTATTGGAGTAAAAGGCTTTCATACACTTAGGTATCTCTGCTTTAAAGAGGTGGGATTAGTTGCTTGTCGGGTTTGTCGGGGTCGTCACGTCAAGGAGGTACGGGTGCTTGTAGTTCGTCAGAGCATTCACCATAGAAGTACTTGTAGAACAGGGAGAGCGATGCAACATTTCGTCGATGGGTTAATGGGCAATCAACAATTCCTCCACTAACCAACAACCACGAGGTTGTTTGCTCAGCAACCGACAAGCCTAATATGCTTGCCAGCCGGTTTGCCTCAAACTCCACACGGACAGACGCTACGCTAGACGATCTAAAAATCACCCCTGCTCAGGTACATGCTATCATAAAAAATCTTGACACTTCAAAAGCATGTGGACCTGATCTCATCCCAGCTGTGCTATTAAAAAGTGCTCAGCCGAAGTAGCTCCAGTTCTCTCCAAACTCTACCACAAATGCCTTAATGAATCAGTCTTCCCTGGCTGTTGGAAAACTGCTTCTGTGGTTCCAGCATACAAGAATTCTGGCGAAAGAATTGACCCATCAAAGTATCGCCCCATTAGCCTCCCATCACTTTTCGCCAAACTATTTGAGACCATAATTAACCATGCTCTAGTCCGTCACCTTACAGATGCTAAACTTCTGACTGACAAACAATATGGATTTAGACAAGTCCGTTCCACAGCAGACCTCCTCACAGTAATCTCTGAACGTATATACCATTCCCTGGACAAAGCAAGGGAGGACAGGGCGGTAGGTCTAGATATATCTAAGGCTTTTGACAGGATATGGCATGAGGGTCTCCTCAGGAAAAATAAATTATACGGTATCACTTGTAGAATACTTAACATAATTAAATCCTTCTTAGATAAGAGAAAAATTCAGGTTGTCCTCGACGGTCGTATATCTAAACAGTGTGATATAAATGCGGGAGTGGCTCAGGGGTCTATCCTTGGACCTCTATTGTTCCTAATATTTATTAATGACCTCCCCGACAAAACTGCCTTTAAGTTGGGGATATATGCTGATGACACCACATTCTATAACAGGCATGACAGGAAAACCAATGAACACATAACTAAAGAAATGAGAGAGCCTACCTTCTTCGCAGCGGCACTGGCAATGTTTTCAATATAATTGTTCCAACTCATGTTTCCTGTGAACGTTAGGCCAAGCAGTTTGAAAGATGTACTCTCAGACAGAGATTCACTGGCCATTGCTGTTGGTGGCAGAAAAGGTTTCTTGTAATTATTGAAGGAAACCAGTTTAGTCTTGGCAGCATTGAATGTGACCATCCATTTTTCCCCATTCCACTACAGATTGGACGTCATCCTCTAGTGTTTCTGCTATTTTTTTTTAGATATGTGTTCATTTGTTTTCTCCTCATTCGTTGTATAGAGAATTGTGTCATGGGCAAATATACCCATCTCCGAAACAATTTTATCAGCGACGTCATTTATGAAGATCACGAATAATAAAGGTGCAACGATATACCCTGAGGTACTCCCGCATTTATATCATATTGTTTAGATGTACGACCGTCGAGGACAACCTGGATTTTTCTCTTAATTAAGAAGGATTAAATTACATTATGTATTCTTCCAGTGATTCCATATGATCTTATTTTCCTTAGAAGACCATCGTGCCATATCCTGTCAAAAGCCTTCGATATATCAAGGGCTACCGCTTTACCCTCCCCTGTTTTGTCCAGTGAACGGTATATACGTTCAGAGATTACAGTTAAAATATCTGCTGTTGAACGGGCTTAGCTGAATCCATATTGTTTGTCGGTTAGGAGTTTTGCAGCTGTTAGGTATTGGACTAAGGCTTGATTAACTAAGGACTCAAATATTTTGGCGAAAAGCGGGAGAGAGCTAATGAGGCGATAATTTAGTGTGCCAATTCTTTCACCAGAATTCTTGAAGACTGGTACCACAGAAGCGGTTTTCCAGCAGTCGGGAAAGAAAGATTCGTCAAGGCATTTATTGTAAAGTTTGGAGAGAGCTGGAGTAACCTCAGCAGTGCATTTTTTAATAGCACAGCCGAGATGATATTTGGCCCACATGTTTTTCAGGTGTCTAGGTTTTTTATGATACTATGCACCTGAGAAGGGGTGATTTTCAAATCGTCTAGTGTGGCATCTGTCCGCAAAGGATAGTCGGGGAGCGAGTGGTATTCTGAGTCCAGTGTGGAGTTTGAGGCAAACCGACTGGCAAACAGATTAGCCTTGTCGGTTGCTGTGCAAACAACCACATAATTGTTTGATAGTGGGGGAATCGTTGACTTCCTAGTATTTACTACACTATTGTAGATTTTCCCCGAATCACGGGTTCCTAATTTCTGTGCTTCGATGCGTTTACTGGCGGTTTCAGTGTACTCTGTCTCAGCTGTCTCTATTACTCTCTTACAATTATTTCTAGCTTCTATATACTTCTGTCTGTTTGAACTGGACTTATCTCGGTTGAATCTGCGGAACGCATGCTGCTTTTGTACAATAGCTGCTGCACAAGCAGAAGTAAACCATTGGGGAGAGTAGGGCTTGCTATAGAATTTCTGTGTGGAAACATGTGCTTCAATTGCAGTTTGGAACCATTCAGTGGTCTCATGTGCACACTGTTAAGCTGGGAGAGAAAAGATATTTCGCAATGTGGCATCTCTGATAAGTTCCCTGATGGCTTCCCAGTCAGCCTTTTTGTAATACCTCGTTGTTTTGAGAAGTAGTTCTTCAGTTTAGGGCGAGAATTTAGAGTGATTATACCATTATCACAGCGTGAGATTAGCATTTCCGAGTGGACTGTGGGCATTTGTTGTACAATCATCGGGAACTGTTGTCAGAAATAGATCTAGTAGTCAGGCATGTTGATCTTGCTGGTCTGGGAAAAGTGTCGGAAATGTAACCGTTTAGATAGGAAATGGGATATAGAGAAGCTATGTGTTGTACTACCAGCTACGTCTGTGTAATTAGAGAATACAAGCCAGTTATTGTGGTGGATATTGAAGTCACCAAATACATGTACTTGTGCGCTGGTATGGAGGGGCAATGCTATATCTATGCTATCAGAGACTTTGTTAAGTAGGGTAGAGTCCTGGGTTGAGGGAGAGCGGTAGAGAAAATGCAAGTATCTAATATTATGTTGCATATTTAGTTTGAAGCAAAAAAAAGGCCTGGTCGTCTGATTCTAGTTTTATTTCTCTAGTTATGGGGAAAGTGTTACGAATATAGACTCCAAGGCCATGCATATATCTGTCCGAGTCCTTACGGCAGAGTGGGAGATAACCAGGCATGTAAAAGTGGTTAGAGAGAATGGAGGAATGTATGTTAGTTTCACTTAATGCTAAGATATCCAGTCTGTTTACAAGGAGAAAAGATTCAACATCATCTAATTTAGTTCTAAGCCCGCGGATATTCGTAAATTCAAGCCTCAAGGAAAGAGGCAGGTTGGTTTTCTTTGAGTTTGTTCCTGGTTTTATTGTGTCTATATAAGTCTAGTTTATATAAGGTATACGAGTTTCTGTAATCGATTCCTGTGAATCGTCTAGTAGTTAGAATTATATAGACAGTAACATTTTTTGTATAAATGGTGTGTATACGTGTCTATCTGTTAGTTGTATATTTAATAGTCCTTCTATGTGTATATGTTTTTTTCACATATTCACGACAATAAGGAACAGGACAATGACGAATAGCACTGTTGTCTGCTTGATACCCGACAGGTCACACACCTTTTTCATTGTTTACCTATCCTCTGGCGGCGGGCACTCGAAATGAAAATGTCTTATTCCGAAACGCTCAGTTAACATTTCCGGATCTTTATTTCCTAATGTTCCACGTCTCAGAATTTGCAGCTTTTAATTTTCTTACTTCTCAGATACTACCTCTGTCTACTATTTCACCTCCAGTCTAGCTTTTTACATAACTCGTCTCCTCGACTTCCCGTTACAGACTCACATATAATTCGGATTTCTCCTGGCCTAGGTGTATCTTACGTCAACCAGAGCGGACAATCTTGTTTGTCACCTAAGCCACATATTTGTTTACTAAACTAAATCACAAACTAGATTACTTTATGCTTTTCCTATTTTCATAATGTTTTCCAGGAGCCCAAATTCCCCAGCTAATTATATTAACTAACTTTATTTTCTTCGAAATATTTTTGAATATCTTTTTAACCTAAATAATTTAATCCTTAATCATAATAATCGTTCTACACCTCGGCAATATTCGCCACGACACAGATACTACGTTGTGATCATAGCCAAAGGCGCACAACGTAGCAATAGAAGCAGCAACATATTCCAGCTTACAAATGCCGCATTCAACGTTTCGTGAAATAAAACACATATTCGTCTACTTTTACATTTATTCTTTCCAACGTGGATTTTATCATATTTCCAAGCCATAACAATCGTTAGTACCCGAGGGTTAACGTTACTGATCTATTTGTTGATTGGTCTTAAGAATACTTACTCCAATTAATTTGATATTAATTCATAATATTATGGTCTCGCTAGAAAAAATACAATGCATTCTTTATTATTCGTGGCGCAAATCCAGCTCATCTCAGAACTATAGTCACTGAAAAATGGCAAAAGTAAACGTGTAGTCTCGTCAAAATAAAGCAATCAGATTGAACGAATAATACACTTCGATCTCAGCTATGTTCCCCCGCTTTTCAGAACTTAAAAGTTTACAAAGCAGTTTATTGTGAGTTTCTAATCCCCTAAAAAGTAATATATCTGCTTCGACTACGACAAAAACCGATTTCATACATTCGAGATATTTTTTAAAGGTATAATAAATTAATATCGTCTCGAAAACCGAATTATATTGAAATTCTTCTTTATCCCATATACTGTAATTCAATGGAAGAATTCGATTTAGTTCTTACAAGTGTTTGTCCGAGTCATTTGTTAAAAATGTAACAGATTTTTAAGTGAAGAACGATCTAAATAAAGATCGGTGAGTGGAACTGTCTGAAATCTATATTTTATAAAACTCTTACAACTCTTTATATATATATATATATATATATATATATATATATATATATATATATATGCGTTGTGTATGCGTGTGTGTGTGTGTTTGTGTGTGTACATGGCGTGCCAAAAGTCTCGGGTATATTTTGACATTGATTTACTCAAACACTAGTAAGATATTAGATCAAATAATACATGAAAAAATCAACAGTTTTACAAAAACCTTAATATATTTAGCTCTAAAATTGCACTAGTTCAATTTTTCTACCATTCATAAAAAATCCAGTGAAGGTAAAATCCAAATGTAAAACTTCAAGAAAGTTAAAAGAATTTCCATTTGTACAAGTAAAATCCTAGGAAATTCTGTAATTGGAAGAAGATGGTCCATAATAATCCAAAGGCAGAAATCCATGGAATAATTCACAAAAATGTGTACAAGGAAAAAAGAAAAGATTCCAATAATATTAATAAAAGAAAAATAACATATGCTTTTCACTCTACTTCCGAAACGTAACAAAAGTCAAAATGACCCAGACAGGAAATGTTTAAGGTGAAAAAAAAATATAGGGCAAAATAATATAGGTCAACTGAAATGTACAGGTCATCACTTTCTTGAAGTTTTACATTTGGATTTTACCGTCACTGGATTTTTATCTTCCACCAGACTATCTATTCATGTGTAATAACCTTTTTCTTCACCATATTACCTCTGATTCACTTTTTTCGTTTTCAAGTAAGATCTTTGACTTACTTGTTGTTTCATCAAATACTTCTGCATGCAAAATCCGATCCCGCATTTTGCTAATTCCTACCCTCTGATGAGAAGGAAATTACTTCTTCGAAACACCGCGGATTAAGGACTATCCATGTATCTATGTATCTAGTGTTTCCTTTTCCGATTAAATATGTATTTAACTCATTTCAAAGTGTTTTTAACATATTTTATTAACTGTTTGCTCATATATATATATATATATATATATGTGTGTGTGTGTGTGTGTGTGTGTATGTGTGTGGGGGGGGTACATGTATAATTAAAAAGTGTCCAACATAATAAAGTTTGGTTAAAGGGAAACAACGCATTTAAATTTAAAGATGAAATTATGATTTTTAACTGCATTTAAACAAATTATTATAAACTATAACAAAGGGAAATTTTATATTAAAATCAAGCAAGATTCCTAAAGAGTACTTAAATGAGAACAAGTGATTTTATTGCCTTATTACCTTTCATTGCCTTGCATTAATTTTAACGTTCATCACAATAGTCATAAAACCGAATTATATATAGATATAACATTCAGATATAATCAGCAGTTGGTATAACTGGAAATAGAATATATTTTTTTGTAATTAGTTTCGTATAAATTAAATAAATATATATACATATATTTTACAATTAATAATATTATATAAGTAAATATATAAAAATTAATTGTAAGTAATAGATTAATAAAATGCTAAATAAAATATTTTTAGTACTCTGTGCTAAAATTAATACGATTTAATAATATTTATATTTAACTTTTAGTGACGTCCTTATAAATTAAAAAAAGGCGTACTAAAAGATGAAATAAAAGATAATGGAAACTTCTTTTCCAATTTTGTAATCATGAACAAATACATTTTATATTTTGTTGGATTGTTTTTTCTGTCTTCTCATAAGTTAAGACTACATAGATTCATTAACTGCTATAATAATACAATGAATAATTTTGAGACACGAAACAGTTACTGTCCAAAATTGGAAAAACCAACGTAATTAAAGGAATAAATAGTAAAACGGTAAACATCATGGCATTTGAAATATATTTGTTTCTTGTCATTTGTTTTTTTTGTCAAGTATGCTATTAACCAGTATTGTCTTGTTAGTGTAAAACGAAAAGAACAAAAATCACCCATGAAAACGAGAACCTTCCAAATTAAAACCTTAATCTATTATCTAAACTCAAATCTAAATTAAAAAATTAAGCCGACCTAACAAATTGATAAAAGTTCATTATTGGATTTTAAATATCACGTGAAACTCGAATGATTCAAACTCGAGACAGATAACGCCAAAATATAACCCTATTAATATGGGAGGGGAGATTAAACAGTGTCCTGAATTGATAACTGAGCACCGGACTCATACTAAGTAGATATTAATAAGCCCTTCGTGCCTATGCCCTTTTTAAAAATGGAGAGTAGATAATACAGTGGATGTGTTAACGGCAGCTCCAGTAAATTTCGCTTCTCCTTTTTTGTCCCTCGTCTGATTTTTCTGACAAAGAGCGAAGATAAAGCTGTATCCAGCTCGGTAGTACTTGGTGAACAGTAGTCTGAGATGTCGGAAATTGTTCTGTCTCTATGTCTATCCTTGCGGCTTTGTCACTAGTAAGGGTGCTGGAGGTAAACGTTTCGTCTGGGCTGCCGTTATCCGCCTGATAGGCAGGGACCCGAACCTTGGATTACCACTAAGGAGGCTGTCCTATTAGCGTGTTCGAAGAGCTGGGGCTGCTGTATTGCCATTTGGTGAGTGGATCCTGGACAATGCAGTAGTCTCTTGTGGGGCCTCTCGATGCATTAATAGTGGGGAATTGTTACGGCTTTACCTTATCATGTGCTACATAAAAAAATCCTGCCCTTTTCCCCCTGACTTTCCCTCTCTATCCTGCTCTAACCAAGTATACCGACCTGTTCTACAAATCCCAAAACCTCAACATGAAATATCTTCAGAAAAAAAATCGAATAAACATGAAACCCCATCTTCAAACGTAGACCCCTACTACCAGGTCTCCTTCTCCAACATCAGGGGTCTACGTTCAAACTTTCAGAGGTTGAAACCCAATTACAGCAGACGACACCGGACATATTCCTTCTAAGCGAAACTGGAATAGGGCCGACAACCTCCCTAGATGAGTTCATAATTAACGGATAATCTAGCTTAACACTTAAATCTGACTCAAAAAACCACCATGGGCATGGAATATGTGCCTACATAAAAGATGGCTTCCCGTGTGGCAGAGATATCTCTAGATAAGATCCTAATTTACCGTATATGTGCTTCCGGGTTGCACTTGCTTACACCACTACATTTATATTTGCCCTCTATAGGTCCCATAACAGCGGAGTAAGAGTATATCTGAGAAAATCCACAACGTCCTGTCTGCACATCCCTCGACTAGCATTCATATCTGTGCGGACTTCAACTTCCATAACGTGGAATGGCTAACCAATCAAATAAGACAGATGATGAGAAGAGGTTCCGTCATGATTTTGCCATTGCTTATGACCTCACTCAGATTGTGTGCGAGCCCACTGGTGTGCCCGATATTACAGGTCAGTATGCAAGCCTTCTAGACCTTTTTCTCACAACTTCCCCTGAGCTATGTTCATGTTCCATTCTTTCTCCTCTAGGATTCTCCGACCACTCCGTCGTATCAGTTAAGATAAAAATTAAATGTAATCAGTCCACAGACGTACCTCTCCACCGTACTGTATACCGATACTCCATGGCTGACTGGGATAGCTTCCGTACATTTATATCTGATCTACCTCTCCATTCCATGTCTATAAAGGATGTGTCCTCTATAGTATCATACCTGACCGAATGATTAATGGAGGCATAGACCGATTCATACCATCTAAAAAATTCCAACAAAAACCTAACAGCCAGCCATGGTTCTCCCCAGAATGGGCTACTGCCATCGCGCACAGAAATCACTTTTTCCATAGCTACCAACATAATAGATGCACTGAGACTAACGATGCTTTTAGGAACGCCAGCAACCACTGTAAAGGAGAAATAAAAAATGCAAGAGAGCTCAGTCCGTTAAATCCAAAGTAGCTGAGCGGCGGCTTAGTTCCCACCAGTTTTGGCAAATAACAAATAGGATCCTGAACAGAAGTGTGCGTTCTATCCCAACTATTATCAATGTGCCCGAGGTCATGTCGTCAGCATCAGACAAGGCCAAACTATTTGTCAAGAACTTTGCAGCTAATTCTACTCTATGCGACGAAGGTCATCAACTCCCCATATTTCCTCCTATAATACAGAACACGCTAGGTAACATGCAAATATCTGTGCATAAGGTCGCCAAGCTAATCAAGAACCTAGCCCTGACGACATCACAATTATAGTGTTAAAAAAGCTTCAACCAGAACTTGCTCCCATACTTACGAAACTGTTTAAGTGCTGCCTTAAGGAGAAGTGTTTTCCCACACCCTGGAAAACCTCATCAGTATGCCATGTATTTAAGAATTCAGGGGATAAGTCATCTCCTTCTCAGTACAGACTAATAAGTCTCCTGTTTGTCATGTGTAAGTTTCTGGAATCCATATTAAATAAAGAAATAGTCAACAACCGCAGCAGAAATAACCTTCTTAGTGACACACAATATGGTTTCCGTTCTGCAAGATATACCGCAGGTGCTAACGGTAATATCTCATAGCATTATTGAATCTCTTGACAAAGGCTTAATTTAAAGGGCAATTGCTCTTGACATATCCAAGGCCTTCGACAAGGTATGGCATAAAAACCTAATTCACAAGATTTCCAGCTACGTCATAGCTGGAAATGTTTTCTCTATCATTAACTCATTTCTCTCTGATAGGCTCATAAGAGTAGTGGTTGATGGACAAAAATCAGAGGCCTGCAGTATTAATGCTGTAGTCCCTGAAGGGTCCATCCTGGGCCCAACTCTTTTCCTGATCTACATCAATGATCTCCCTAAACACATACGTAACCTTTTTGACATCTACGCTGATGACACGACCATCTATGGCAACCCATTAAAGGCTGTAAATGACAAAGTTCTTTCTGATTCTCTCTCTTCTGATCTCGAGCGCGTGATTCAGTGGGGGAAGACGTGGCTGGTTACCTTTAATGCATCTAACACTAAACTCCCATCCTTACATCATCAACGCTCTGATCCCCATCTGGCATCAATTGAAATGTATGGCTCTGGTTTAGGAGAAACCCCATGTTTTGACAAGCTGAATAAATATGTTACATTAAATAAAAGACTAAAAAAATATTTAGTTAAGTAGAAAAGTAACTTATCTTGCCTTTGATAGCATTTATCAGTTATGTATTTGTTTTTTGACAACTTTTTCGAATCTATGTGTAGAGTAATACAACCCCTATATATATATATATATATATATATATATATATATATATATATATATATATATATATATATATATATATATCTTTTATTTTGGTCCCTTGGTCTTGCTTAATTCCAGGACAAAAATTTATCTAGTCTGGTGGAGTATCTAGTTTCGTGCTGTTACTTGAGGTGACATCACTTGGAGAAGGTGCAGCGTTTCCTGTAAAAGCTATGGGTTAGCCATAGAGAGGATATCTCATTTGGGAAGCGAATACTATGTGATTTTGAATATTTGGTCAGAGTTTACTTCTAAAGAAAATGTATCCTCATGCCAGATTGTTCTGACACACCCCTGGACAGAGAAACCTTAGACACTCAAGGACAGTGTCTAGTAGGCATTCAAGTTTTCCCCAAACTCGTAATTTTACATACGATTGTCTCATGTTATTATTTTACATAAGATGATCTCATGTCATTATTTTACATAAGATCATGTCATGTTATTATTTTACATAAGATCATCTCATGTCATTATTTTACATATGATCATCTCATGTCATTATTTTACATAAGATCATCTCATGTCATTATTTTACATAAGATGATCTCATGTCATTATTTTACATAAGATGATCTCATGTCATTATTTTACATATGATCATCTCATGTCATTATTTTACATAAGATCATCTCATGTTATTATTTTACATAAGATCATCTCATGTCATTATTTTACATAAGATCATCTCATGTAATTATTTTACATAAGATCATCTCATGTCATTATTTTACATATGATCATCTCATGTCATTATTTTACATAAGATCATCTCATGTCATTATTTTACATATGATCATCTCATGTCATTATTTTACATAAGATCATCTCATGTCATTATTTTACATAAGATGATCTCATGTCATTATTTTACATAAGATCATCTCATGTCATTATTTTACATAAGATCATCTCATGTCATTATTTTACATAAGATCATCTCATGTCATTATTTTACATATGATCATCTCATGTCATTATTTTACATAAGATCATCTCATGTTATTATTTTACATAATATCATCTCATGTCATTATTTTACATAAGATCATCTCATGTCATTATTTTACATAAGATCATCTCATGTCATTATTTTACATATGATCATCTCATGTCATTATTTTACATAAGATCATCTCATGTCATTATTTTACATATGATCATCTCATGTCATTATTTTACATAAGATGATCTCATGTCATTATTTTACATAAGATGATCTCATGTCATTATTTTACATAAGATCATCTCATGTCATTATTTTACATAAGATCTTCTCATGTCATTATTTTACATAAGATCATCTCATGTCATTATTTTACATAAGATCATCTCATGTCATTATTTTACATAAGATCATCTCATGTCATTATTTTACATAAGATCATCTCATGTCATTATTTTACATAAGATCATCTCATGTCATTATTTTGCATACGATGATCTCGTGTTATTATTTTACATAAGATCATCTCATGTCATTATTTTGCATACGATGATCTCGTGTTATTATTTTACATAAGATCATCTCATGTCATTATTTTACATACGATGATCTCATGTCATTATTTTACATACGATGATCTCATGTCATTATTTTACATAAGATCATCTCATGTCATTATTTTACATAAGATCATCTCATGTCATTATTTTACATAAGATCATCTCATGTCATTATTTTACATAAGATGATCTCATGACATTATTTTACATACGATGATCTCATGTCATCATTTTACATACGATGATCTCATGTCATTGTTTTACGTAAGATGATCCCATGTCATTATTTTACGTAAGATGATCTCATGTCATTATTTTACATACGATGATCTCATGACATTATTTTACATAAGATGATCTCATATCATTGTTTTACGTAAGATGATCCCATGTCATTATTTTACATAAGATTGTCTCATGTTATCCAACACTCTATTTTTACTTTCTTATATTTCTATGTTTTATCTTATTAATTCTCTCTTGTTTCCCTTATAATACTTACTTGTTATCCTTGTTTTTTTTATTAAAGACGTATATTTACGACTTAAAGGAGATAAAACAGTATGCATCATTTAGTTAAGTTGTATCTACAGCTTGCAAAACGCAACAAGTAAACCCACGACCCGAAAAAACACGATGACCTCTTGTTCTATGTTGCCCTGTGGAAAAACGTGCACATCTTACTCGAGCTGCACCGAATTCAAAATTTTATCTCTAATTGAGATAAAATATCTTTACATTTATCCACGTACTTCTGCTACATTATTTTAAAAACTTGAAGTTAGTGTCATTCGAATTGAGAATGAGAAAGTTCACATACACATATAATTGCCGTCTAGACGTTTGATTCATCTCACAACTTGCTTATTGCGTTTTATTCAAACATCATTCCCTGTCCCCCAGATATTGGTGTTTTTATTTCTGGGGATTTGTTTCAACTATGCTGTCGATTTCAGAAGTGGGTATTTCTTTTTCACCCACCCACACATCCCTATAAGTTACCCGTAATAGGTAAAACGCTTAGGCCGATTCTGATCGTCTAAATCTCTAGATAAGATTCTGCCTGCTTACATGCTGCAGCGTGTTCAGGCAATGACAGTTTTTTTATGGAAAAGTGATCTAGTGACGTTCGGTACTAAGATGATCACAATATGTATATGTATAAGATTATTTAGCTAATAAAATAATGGGTTATGAATATATATTTTAATTTTGTTTAATGTGTACTTAATTCTCCATTAAATATTAATGCGGCTCTATCCTTATTAATATCTAACTGTGAATCAAACAAACACTATAATACTCAGTTTCCTGCACCTTTTCATCACATACCTGTATAACTTTAGCTAATTAAAATTAGTTAAATACTAACCCCCATTAATTCTAATTCATCTCTTATTCATCTCTAACTTTGCATGTACGGGTTTTCTTTATATTCAGTTCGTTTGACGTCATGATAACGAAAGTCTATACAAAATTTCATCTAAAGCTACCAGCAGATTTGTGAGAGGCTGACGGACAGACTACGATAAGCATTATGCTAGACTTATTGACCGCTTAAAAACAAGAAAAACTTTTATTATGTCTTTCTTCGTGTTACCGACAAACAGGTTAGTGTAAGCGTTTTTCGACCATGATATCAGCATAGAAACAACGTCAAAGAATTACATTTTTTTCTAAATCTGACGTTCTAATGAGAGAAACAATGAATCAAGTCTCAGCTATATTTTTACAAACTTTTGGATTGAACAAATCTATTTTTCTAGTCTGTATTTCACTTAGATAACATACACGTTGTCAGTAATGACGCCCTGTATTTGTGGTCATTTAATCAAGCAAGGAAACATGAATTTTGTACACAAGAAAATCTGCGTAGAAACACATGGATAAACATCTAGAAAACAAAATAAGTTACGGTAATAATATGTGTGGTTTTGTTTCTAAGCCACTTGGTTAATTTTCAATCAAGAAATTATGGACGCTTTATATTCATCAACTAAATAGTATATGATAAGAAATTATCTAAACATGTATTGCAATTGTTCTACAGGGTTCGTTCGAATAGTGACGTCGCTGTAAACACGAAAATAAAACGGATTTGTGTACGTTTAGGACACAAAACTTTCCTTTTAACCTTTTGTGTACATCTGCGATTTGTGCACCGGATTTCCGTAAATGTTGACTCTGGCGGAACAGGCTAAGCATTAATAAAGTTTATTGCTCATTTAAAAAGAGATAACTAATGAGGAAGGCCATTAAAAAGTTTAGCAGACTGTTTTTAATCAATTGGAAAAAAAATGAAGCTTTTAATTACGCACAAATTTAATCAGTTCAACTAGAAACTTTAAACCTTTACATTAAAAATATTTTTAATAATGAAAACATCTAATCAGTTCAACTCTTAATCTTAGTGTGTTTTAAAATATCTGACGAGAGATTTTTATCTCTATAACAGATATCTACCTGGCCATGCAGGGGGAGGGTGTATGGAACTAAGGTATCGTTTATTGAACAAGATGTAGTGAATTAAGTTAAATCACCCGAGTTTGAAAAATAAAAAACGTACATTCATACATACATACAAACATATATATCTATATATCTATATCTATATCTATATATATATATATATATATATATATACATATGTCTTATATATATATGTATATGTATATATATACATATATATGCATATATATATACATATATATATATATATATAAAGAGAGAGAGAGAGAGAGAGAGAGAATAATGACAAACATCTATATTTCAGACTTAGAAGGAAATAAAGTATATTTCCACGGACAATTATTCGGGATTGTTTTAATCCTGTGTTGATTAGAAAGCACAGTCTATAATCAGATTATCAGACTTTAGTCTGCTTTAAAATAGCCTTGCAACACTGTGTTAGTCGCTCATGTTTTCTCTACCGTTCTTCCTCTAATCATGACTATGCACAATGAACAGTTTAGATGCATTACACTTCTTAAAATATTAACACTCACATAAATGTATATATTGATTCATATGTCCACAACAGTAATAGGCTTGGTTTCTCGAGTTACAAAGACCCAGTTGATAATCTTACGCACACTCTCAAGTTCTTGGCTTCCCAGTTTGTGAAGATCAACATACCTCATATCTAGATCTATTTTTTAAAAAATGTACTTTATTTGATGCTTGGCAACATTTCCCTATATTTTTTTTCATCCATATACTTGTGCCCTTCATCTGTTAACGATTGTCTATGCCTTAACATTCATTGTTTTATGTAAAATTTTAGATATCTTCCTTACTCATGCAGGTTGCCAAGTTTTATTTATTTATGTCCAAGAATACTTTAACAAAAAACCGCAATTTTAAACAAGTGAATTTAATTCATATGTTAATAACCGTGAACACATAATATTTTAATACGTTTCAAAATATGGTTTAAATTGTGATCCAATATGAACAAATGTATTAGAATACGAGATCGTATCACATTGTCTTATTTAACTGATGGAATTCTTGAATTTTAGAGAAATGGCTATTGAAATCAATCACATTATATTCGAGTAATAAATGCTACAACACTTAAATTATTTTAAATGGTTTTATATTCAAAACAAAACTTACGTTTTTTCCGAAACGTTTAAAAAGTAAACCTGCTTCTTTTTCTATTCCATCTGACAGAATTAGATTTGATTGTATTGTTGTGATAACTGGTGATATGCATTCATGGCTTAAAACTTGCATCTCTTTGTATCAAATATAAACGGTGTAAAACTCAAAAAAAATCCCCGTCATTGATGTGCGTCGGCAGCAGTAAATTTCTGGCAATAGTGCATTAACAATGGTAGATAATATATAGAGAAACAAATCCCGAATGAAAATATGTCGCTCGTCTAAACGGTACTACCGTATTCGTAGCTTTTTAAATTTGGAGCTAAACAGGTATAGGAGCTATTAGTTTTGAAACGACCCTCGTTTGCTAAAGCGCACGATCGACTCCCATGGACGGCCATCGTTCATCTCTGACAAAAATGTATTGAGAAAGTTAATTACTGTGTAACACAAGACGCCGTTCGTATTTCTGATGGCACACCCGTCTTCTTTAATCTTTGACTTTTTCGGAATTAGAAGGTTATACCTTTGTAACAACCCTCGCATAGCATATTTCTACAATGAAAATTGTCAAATAAACTGTTCAGAAATTATCAGAATAAAAGCTCTGGTAAGTGGAGTTTGTCTTTTTTGCAATTTTTATTGATCTTGTTCTTAAAAGCTGTGTATTCTTTAAACCATATTAACGTATATAACATTAAATAAAGTGTTTGGTATACTTCCATCAAATAATTTATCTAATGTTATATTCAAGGTATAAATATTACATCATCACAGCAATCACTTATATAACATAGTTCTAACAAGGTAAGAATGTAATAAACTAATAGAATCCATACAATATAAATAAATAATACACTTGAAGTCGGTTTCTTGAAGGAAAAGTCGGATTATTTACTTTAAAAGGTTATTGATATTTCTATATAGTTCGTTTCTCGGCATGGCGTCGGTCGTTCATTCATCTCAATTAATATAGTTGAAGTACAACAGGAAGACGTGCTAAAATCTGTACTATTTCCCGTTTGTAAAAGATTTCCGCTGTAAACTGATTTTCACAGAAATCTAAAGGTCAGATAAGCTAACTATGCAATCGTTCTTACTGACGTTTTAAAGTATCACTACCTGTTTCTGCACAAGGTGGTTTTTATTTATAAAATAGTTTTAGTAAATCAAATAAAACTCAAGATGCATTACTTTGAGTTTTCTAGAATAACATTTACTTCGGTTTGGAACATTTGCAACAAAAAATGTCCTTTTGACTTGAATATTTAACGTTTTAACGTATATATTGTTTCTGCACAAGGTGTTTTTTATTTATTGTTGTGCCCTTATTTATGGGTTCACAATATCAAACAGGAGAGTCTGTAAAGTCATGTCAACGATTAGGCTTGCATGGAATCTCTGATTAGAGAGTCCAAAATGGCTGCCTTTCACAGCGATGGGAGAGTCCATGTGAAGACAGGAATAGGGGTGTCAGTTACCCCAGAACACCCCCCCTCCGAAGATTTATTTCCCTGAAATATAATTTTTTCTCTTAGGGTTGACTTCCAAGGGGTCCGTCAGCTTCCTTTTTCTAGTGGAACGACGTATTTCCGTACTGGTTTGAGGAGGTTCCAGATCAAATGCCTCATATAGGAGGTCCATCGTCTCTTCTTCAGATGGAATTTCACTTGGCTCGTCTGAAGTGCGTTTGCGAATTTGGTTTAAGTGTTTCTTATGTGTTGAGTGTGGTACTTCCACCATATAGACCATACGACCGATCCTGTTAATGATCGTTCCCCGCTCCCAGAAGGTATTATTAGCTTTATGCATTTGGAAAAAATATATTTTCTCCCGGCATGTAGTTCTTCTTGGGTATCGTCAGCTTGGTGTGTTTTACCTGCTTTGGTAATAACTTATCAAAAACTGGCCGTATTTTCCTTGCAAACATTACTTCCGCTGGAGACATCTGGGATGGTGGGTTTTCGTTGGGCGTTATGCGGTACACCTGAGAAAAATTGTTGTAGGGCTTTTTCGGATGCAGTGTCCTTAGCCTTCTTCAAAGCTCTCTTCAGTGTGTCCACAAATCTTTCAGCCTGGCCGTTTGAACTGGGGTGGTATGTCGGAGTTGTAATGTTGTCCACTTGGAAGTCTCTAATGAACTCTTTAAAGTCCCCGGACGTAAACTGAGTGCCGTTATCTGACACTAAACAGTCGACCACTCCGAATCGTGCAAATAACTCATGAAGAGTTTTTATGGTGAAGTCCGTAGTTGGGCTCTTACATCTAAAGACTTCGGGCCACTTGGAAAAGCTGTCCACTATTATAAGGTAGTAGTGTCCATCAAGTGGTCCTGCATAGTCCACATATATTCGTGACCATGGATAGTCGGCTTTGGGCCACGAACTGAATTGAATAGATAGTGCTTTCGCAGCAAGAGCACATCCTATGCATGATTTTTTTTTTATTACATTTTCACCCCAAACAAGGCACATTGCCACTTTGGTGTAGGGGGCTACTATCAGGGGAAACATCTACTGGGGTACTATGTAGGGATTAGGGCAGCGAGATGTTGGTTCACGTTGCACTTGAACTTATGCATGTCAGTACAGTTGGGGAAGCAGTGACCCGGAATGGAATTCCAAAGTCTAGCAGTTCTGGGGAAGAAACTACTGGAGTAGAAGGATCTTTTACATCTAGGGATCTCTACAGTGTGGGGGTGGGATTTTGCAGCTTGTCGGGTCTGTCGAGGGTGTTCACGTCGTGGGGTCACAAGTGCTTGCAGTTCTTCAGAGCATTCACCATTATAATACTTGTAGAACAGACAGAGGGATGCAACGTTTCGACGATGGGACAGAGGCTGAAGTTTTGATGCCAGTTTAGGGTCTATAAGATTTGCGACTCTCTTTTGAACCCTGTCAAGGAGCGAGAGACTAGTAGCCGATGCACCGGCCCAAATATGACAGCAATACTCCATACATGGGTGAATAGTGGCCTTATAGAGGTACAGAATACTTTCGGGTGTTAAAAGTTTTCTAGCACGGTAGAGAGAGCCCACCTTCCTTGCAGCGGCCCTGGCAATGCCCTCGATGTAATTGTTCCAACTCATGTTTCCCGTGAACGTTAGGCCAAGGAGCTTGAGAGACGTACTCTCAGATAAAGAGTCGTTGGCCATTGCTATAGGTGGTAGAGAAGGTTTCTTGTAATTATTGAATGAAACCAGTTTTGTCTTGGCGGCATTGAACGTGACCATCCATTTTTGTCCCCATTCCACTACTGATTGGAGGTCATCCTCTAGTGTTTCTGCCATTACTTTAGATATATGTTCATTTGTTTTCCTGTCGTGCCTGCTATAGAGTGTGGTGTCATCAGCATATATCCCTATCTCAGAGGCAATCTTGTCGGGGAGGTCATTTATGAATATCAGGAACAGCAGAGGTCCCAGGATAGATCCTTGGGGCACTCCCGCATTTATATCATATTGTTTAGATGTACGACCGTCGAGGACAACCTGGATTTTTCTCTTATTTAAGAAGGATTTAATTACGTTAAGTATTCTACCAGTGATACCGTAAGATCTAATCTTCCTGAGGAGACCCTCATGCCATACCCTGTCAAAAGCCTTAGATATATCTAGAGCTACCGCTCTTCCCTCTCCCGCTTTTTCCAGTGAATGGTATATGCGTTCAGAGATTACAGTGAGGATGTCTGCCGTGGAACGGGCTTGTCTAAATCCATATTGACGGTCGGTCAGAAGTTTAGCATCTGTAAGGTGCTGGACTAGAGCATGGTTAATTAAGGTCTCAAATATTTTGGCAAAAAGTGGGAGGAGGCTAATAGGGCGATAATTTAATGGGTCAGTTCTTTCGCCAGAATTCTTGAATACTGGTACTACAGAAGCAGTTTTCCAACAGCTCGGAAAGCAAGATTCATTAAGGCATTTGTTGTAGAGTTTGGAGAGAACTGGAGCTACTTCGGCTGAGCATTTTTTTAATAGCACAGCTGGGATGAGGTCGGGTCCACATGCTTTGGAAGTGTCAAGGTTTTTTATGATAGCATGCACCTGAGCAGGGGTGATTTTCAGGTCGTCTAGCGTGGCGTCTGTCCGCATAGGAAATTGAGGTAGGGGGTGGTTTAGAGGGTCCAGTGTGGAGTTTAAGGCAAACCGACTGGCAAGCATGTTAGCCTTCTCGGTTGCTGAGCAAAGAACTTCGTGATTGTTGGTTAGTGGGGGAATTGTTGATTGCCCATTATTTACTACACTGTTGTAGATTTTCCAGAAGTCACGAGTTCCTAGTTTTTGTGCTTCGATGCGTTTTTTCGTGGTTTCCGTAAATTCCCTCTTAGCTGTCGCTATTTCTTTCTTAACGTTACTACTAGCTTCTATGTACTTCTGTCTGTTTGAACTGGACTTATGTCGATTAAACCTGCGGAATGCATGCTGCCTTTGAGCAATGGCAGTTGCGCAAGTCGAAGTAAACCATTGGGGAGAGTGGGGCTTGCTATAGAATTTCCGCATGGGAACATGCGCTTCGATTGCAGTTTTGAACCATTCAGTGGTCTCGGTTGCACACTGTTCAGCAGGAAGAGAAAAAAATATTTCCCCATGGGGCGTCTCTGATAAGATCTCTGATAGCTTCCCAGTCAGCCTTTTTATAATATCTCGTTGTTTTGAGCACTGGCTCTTCAGTTTTGGGTCTAGAGTTTAGGGCGATTTCAACCATTATCACCGCATGATCAGCGTTCCCAAGTGGGCTGTCGGCTTTCGTTACACAATCATCAGGAAATGTGGTCAAAAACAGATCTAATAGTGATGCGTGTTGTTCTTCCTGATCAGGGAAGCGGGTTGGAAAAGTAACAATTTGCGCTAGGGAGTGAGATACAGAGAAGCTATGAGTTGCGCTGCCTGCTGCATCTGTGTAAGTAGAGAATCCAAGCCAGTTTTTGTGATGGACATTAAAGTCGCCAAATACATGTACTTGGGCGCTTGTGTCGAAGGAGAGTGATGTGTCTATGCTGTCAGATACTTTGTTTATTATGGTGCAGTCTTGGGTCGAGGGAGAGCGGTAGAGAAAGTAAAAGTAGCTAATGTTGTGTTGCATGATTAGTCTAAAGCACATAAAGGCTTGATCATCCGTTTCTAGGTTTGTTTCTCTAGTCAAGGGAAGGGTATTACGAATGTAAACTCCAAGTCCGTGCATATGTCTGTCAGAGTCCTTACGGCAGAGTGGGAGATATCCAGGCATGTTAAAGTAGTTAGAGGGGATGGAGGAGTGTAGGTTAGTCTCACTTAGTGCTAAGATATCCGGGGTATTTGTTAGGAGAAATGCTTCAACATCAGCTAAATTAGTTCTAAGCCCACGGATATTTGTGAATGCAAGCCTCAAGGGAGGAGGCAAGTTGGATTTGTTTGACCCTAAGCCTGGTTTAAGCTTATTTTTAGATTGTACTGTCATCATGTTTTTTTAACGAGTTTCAGTTGGGTTAGGGGAAGCCGAACAGGAGGTTATGCAGAATATCACACATGCATCACAAGTAGACCATCATCTGACCCTCCATCACTTTTTCTTCAATGTCCTTGTCCATGCTTTTCCAGTACACGTATGAACGCATGAGGCTCTTCATTCTGGTGGCGCCATGATGTCCTGTGTGAAAATCCTTGAGGATTTTTTTATGTAGGGTCGCTGGAATAACTACTCTATCTCTGTATAGTAGAACGTGGTCGCACACTGTGAAAGCTTCTGCTACTGTTCATCCGATTCTTGTTTTGCTTTGGTTTCTTTTATAAAATCGTCACTCTCGGTTTCTTTTCTTATGTCGTCTAGGGTAACCGGAAGTTCTTTCACTGTGTTACATAGAATCAAACTGTAGTCCTTCTCTGATTGAAGTGATGCGATAACAGAATCCTCAAGCGGTTTTCCAGTTTTTGGTATTAACCGGGATAGGCCGTCAGCATGTCCTAACTTCTTTGATGGTAGAAACTCCATTTCGAAGTCGTAATTGAGTAGGATTGTTTCCCAACTTTGCACTTTGTTTGCCGTATGTGTAGGCATTCCTTTTCTTGAACCAAAGATAGCGATGAGCGGCTTATGGTCCGTTTGAAGCTTAAAATGTCTTCCATGTAAAAATCTATTGAATTTAGTCACAGCGAAAATAATACTTGGGGATTCTTTCTCTATTTGGGAATAATTCTTTTCCTCCGGTAGTAGGGTTCTAGACGCATGTGCTATCGGTTTCGTTGAACCATCAGGCATTTTATGTAGGATGCATGCGCCGATTCCATATGCGCTAGCGTCACTAGCGACGATTATGTCCAGTTTCGGGTTATAATGGGTCAGGAACAGTTCTGATGTGAGCACGTTTTTTAGCTTTTCGAATGCAGTCTGGCATTCTGTGGTCCAATCCCAAACTTTGTCCTTCCTAAGTAGCTCGTTTAGGGGTGCACGTAAAGTATGCAGGTTTGGAATAAAAGTTTGATAATAGTTGGCTAAGCCTAAGAAACTTTGCAAATTGTTGTCATGTGGCTCAGGCATATTTCTTATTGCTGTTGACCTTTCAGGATCGGGCCGTCTACCGTTCGTGTCTATTATCTGACCAAGGTATTTAATTTGGTTCAGGAAAAATTCGCATTTGGTGTCTTTCAGTGTGAAGCCATATTCACTTATTTTTTCAAATACCTGAAAAACATGTCTTTTATGTTCTTCTATAGATTCACTTTTTACTAGAATGTCATCTAGGTATCCTATAGAAAAAGCAAAGCCGCTCAACATAGTGTCGATTATTTGCTGAAAGATAGCCGGGGCGACCTTGATCCCGAAAGCTAACCTATTAAACTTGAACAGTACCCTGTGGGTGGTAATACACAAAAGTCTGGAGCTTTCTTCTTCCACGGGAATTTGTAGGTATGCTTCGCTTAAATCTAGTTTTGAGAAAATTTTTCCTCCATTGAGTTTTGTAAATACTTCCTCGGGGCTAGGTAGCGGGTAGTGGTGATCCCTTAGTGCTGCATTCAACCCTGTCGAGAAGTCTGCGCAGACTCTAATATCCATTGATTTTTTTCTTTACGTATACAGTGGGGGCAGCCTACTCACTGTAGTCGACTTGGGTCAGTATTCCTGCCTTGACGAGTCTATCTAGCTCCTCGTCAATTTTTTGTATGGAGGCAAATGGTATGCTGCGTTTCTTTTTTAAAACCGGGGTGGCGTTATCTTTTAATTCGAACTTCGCCTTCATTTTTGTGCAGCCGCCTAATTTGCCCGAAAAAAACATTAGGAAATGACTCCATCAAGTCTTCCTTAAGTTTTTTTGCTTCGGCTGTAAGGCTGTCTATTTTCTGACAAAAATCGCTCATGGGCGAGTCCCAGAGTTCAAATTGTTGAATCCAGTCTGTCCCGAAAAGATTATTTGATTTCTTTAACACAAACATTTTTAGTGTTAAAGTTTTGCCCTTCAGTGTTACATTTGTAGTGACTTCGCCTTCAAACCTAATGCGTTTTCCCGTTACCGAGTGAGCCACTCTGTTGGTTTGTCTCATTTTTTGTTTGCCAATTTTACACCAAGTTTTATAGTTTATTATGGACAAATCTGAGCCACTGTCAAGTTGAAGCTTTACGTTTCTGTACCCGATTTTTACTATTACGTACTTCAATACATTTTCATCTTTCCCTAGAATTCTCGTCGTTTTGACGTAACTCTTGCGAGGTCCTTTTACTCTGCAATGCGAGGCTTTGTGGCCATTGCGTCTGCATAGATCGCATCTACGGGACCGGTAAGGACAATCTTTCTGCCAGTGGAGTTCTCCACATCCTCGGTATGGGTAACGTGGTAAATCAGGCTTATTTTGGTATATTTCCTGAGTATTGCGTTTGGTTTTCACTTGACTTTTTGGGAAGAACGGTTTTTTTTATTTTGCACTTTCTTGATGTATGATACATTTGCCTCTTCTATATTTCTGGAGTCCTGTTTCTCAGAAATAATTCTTTGGCATTCCTCAGCCAATTTTTGAAGGGTAATGTCCGGTTCCTTTTCGAGTGTGTTCAATGCCCTGCGTCTGTTTTCAGCGTCCTTGGTTGAGACTAAACCTTGAATAAAAATCAAGACCTTGAAATTTTCGGGCATTAACGAAGATAATTTAAAATTATCACAATGCCTGTTCACGACTGACGCAAATGTTGTGTAGTCTTGGTCTTCTTTGCGAGTCAGGTTTATACATTTCCATCTCTTATGGAATAAACTAGTTTTTGGGCAGTATAACTCCATTAAGGATTTTACAGCCTTGTCAAATGAAAATTCGTTCGTCTGTTTTGGCAGTATATAGTCCACGAACTTATTATGTTCCATGGCTCCCAATTTTTGTAGCAAGAGACGAACCTTCATCTGCTCGCTCCAAGTTTTACAATCAATTCTGAACACGTCGCCGAATCTGCGGAAATAGGCTTCAAAAGTTAATTCTTTATCAGGCCGGTACTGAAAAGTTTCCAACGCTGACCAGATTGCTGTTTGGGAAAAAACGTCCTTGTCTGACTCTCTACTGTCGTTTTTAGATATAACCTTAGATAATATTTCCAGCTTTCTCTTTGCTTGTTCTTGCATTTCAAGTATTTGGGCATTAAATTGTTTTCTTTCTTCTTCTCTTTCTTCTTCTCTTCGTTTTCTTTTTTCTCTTTCTTCGAACCTTTCTGCTTCTCTTTGTCGTTTTTCCTCCTCCATTTTCTTTCTTTCTTCTTCTCTTTGCTTTTGTATTTCGGAGAACTGAGTTTACTGCAACCGTATCATAGCAGCTATTTTTTTGAAAGTTTTTCCATGTTGAAAAATAACTAGTCTCCGAATTTCTAGGTCTGAGAAATTTCACCAAGAAAACAAAACAATTTTATGAAGATGATATATGAAATAAATATTCACACATGAGGAGGGACAGAAGGAAAAGAAAAAAAAGTTCCGTGTTGTATCTTAGCAGAAAATGTAATACGACACTTAAAAAGTTTTTTGTTTAATTTCCATGAAAGGAAAAAAGTGAATAACTGTACTATTTGTTGAAGTCAGAGAATTTTGCCAATATCAAAATTATTTAGTTTCGACTTTCAGTATTTTTCTAATTTCCTTTTGTTGTTGTTGTTGCTGAAATATTTTCCTTTTATAGAGTTGTATTTTTACAATCCTCGAATATGCTTTTATGGTCAGTACATATCCACACTGGCACGTTGGTATAACTTGTTTCAATAAATAATTGTGGGTTAGATGCAAGTGTCCTATGTAGAGTCGGTTTAATGACTTTTCTGTTTCTGTTTTTATTTTTCTCGTTCACCGTAACAGAGAAAAAATGGTTGCTTGCTAGCTAACCACACGTGTGTCCAAAAATACAAAAGCGTAAATTCAAGTTCAACAATAACTTTTTTTCTTGTTGTTGAAAAAAAGAAGTAAACTTGTTGAACTTTTTAAAGTTGAATCAGAAAAATAGGAAACACGTGTGTTCAAAAATACAAAAGCGTACATTCAAGTTCACCAATAACTTTTTTTCCAGCATAGAATGTAATCTCTATCGTGTTAAAACAAGAAATTGATTAGGACAGCTATATATATTTTTTTCTATTCACAGTTTTGGTTTGGCGATAACTTTCTTTTTTTTTTCTTGTTGTTGAAAAAAGAAGTAAACTTGTTGAACTTTTCAAAGCTGGTAGAATAATTTAAAGTTGAGTCAGAAAAATAGGAAAATAGACGTTTTTGATTATTAGTCCAAAGGAAAGAGTCCTTGTGAGTTTGTTTTTCATTCCTACGTCGCCAGATGTTGTGGCCTAAATTTTGGAGGTTCACAATATCAAACAGGAGAGTCTGTAAAGTCATGTCAACGATTAGGCTGGCAAGGAATCTCTGATTAGAGAGTCCAAAATGGCTGCCTTTCACAGCGATGGGAGAGTCCATGTGAAGACAGGAATAGGGGTGTCAGTTACCCCAGAACATTTATAAAATACTTTTAGTAAATCAAATAAAACTCAAGATGCATTACTTTGAATTTTCTAGAATAACATTTAATTCAGTTTGGAACATTTGCAACAAAAAATGTCCAAGTCCTTTTGACTTGAATACAAATACGTGTTTATCTGCATTGCAGCATTAATATAAGTATTAACAGTTGTTTACGTGTGATCTTTAAGTTACCCCTTTTAATTCGTTTTATATCATGACAGCATTAAATAAAAGAAAACAATTTTCAATGACGTCGTACACGGCATGCATATGCTTGTCAATCGCACGCAAACTAATTTTCAAAATAATAAGAATAAGCTCTTCTGAAATGATTTAGCACTGCCCAAGTTCCACAAGTACTGATTATATTGTCTTTCTATCTCCCAGACATTTAACACTTCACACGGAATAGCCTCCAAGTCTTCATAAACGGTGACACCACGATTAAAAAATACGTTCCTTGCTACAGCTACATCTTTATTAGAATGGGGTAACTGCGTATCAATGACTAAAGGCTATTTGGGGAAAAAGCTTAATGAGTGCTAGGCAGACGGTAAGACAACAACGTGCTCATCGGTATCAGTGGAACGAGCCAGATATTTTATTGACAAAATCGTGGTGAAACAACGACAACTATTAAAGGAGTAATTACTAAGGCTACAGTTTAAAGACTAAGTCGTCCTATCCCCTCGCAGTTAATCACCTGAAGAAAACCAGAGATAAAGTTGGCCAAAGCTATGTAAATGAACCATCCACAAGTAAATATTAGGAAATGACTTTAAAAAAGCATTGAACAAAGTGAGAATATTACAACATTGCTATTTAACTAAACAGTAGTAAATCATCCAATGTTTATATAGTAACACGAGGAATTGACGAAAACTAACATTTAATTATAAATACAAACGTAAGCGTGAAGAGTTAATTTATTATTTCTGTCGTGTGTTGGTTGCAAGTAAACTAAAATACTAAGTATAGACCTTCTTTCTGTCTTTCTTAATTGTACTTTGCTTTTGAGACATGGTCAAAGTTGAATGTATCCTATTTTAATGTTTCCTTATAAAAAGAGGAAGTGTGATTTTAATTATTTCTTTAAATCTTACGTAGCGAAATCAAAGTCAGCTGTTACGTACATTAGTTATGTAAATTAATGAGTCAGATTTACAAATGTATAATGAGCATTATTAGAATACTGCAACCAATTGGAACATTGCACTAATTGTACAGTACAAACTTCATGTGAATTACGTCGACCTGATTGTTTGTCAGTGATTAAAAGATTTACACGGAACAAATCAGACAAATTGAACAACATTAAATTTTATTGAAAAAGATAAACTCTACATTGAAAGCTGTTATTTTATTATTATTTTGCAGACATAACATATTTTTCATCAAATTCTGAAAGGGATCTTCTCTTAATCTTGCTTTGCAGCGTTCAGTTTGATCTTTCTTACGTCTACGTTATGTAAACTTATACGCATATTTAGGAGTAACTACTACAATTATTATGAACTCTTAAACAGAACTTTTATGCAAAAGGATATGTAATTTGGTCTACATTTGATTTCAATTAGTTCTATGTACAAAGAAAATACAAGTAGAAAAGTATATTCTTAAAAGTTGAAATACGTGAGATTTGTGTGAAGTTTAAAACAAGTGAATACTTACATTATACACGGATAACGATTTCTATACATTCACTGTCTGCACAAAGATCTTAGTCTCTAACACCTTGTTTTAATATTATAGATTTCCATATAGCTTGAATCCACGGAATGATTATCCTCTAACTTTAATATTGTCGCCAAGAACCAAAAGCTTAAGAAGCATATTTTGGACATTTTCAGAAAAAATAGGTCTATATGAGAACAAGATCGAATATTAGTCTTAATATATCAAAAAATGGAAACTATCACTTCGCATCGGAAAGCTCTTACAAGACAAAATAAAGTATACCACAGTTTCTAATGTTTTTATTTCCAACATGGCGTCTATTGTTATTTCAAAACTAGACAATACAATTCACATATTTTAATAGAATATATTTCTCTTCAAATTAATTATTTATATATTAAAGAGATGTTGGTACTCATACAGAGAGTGATCCAGACGTAACTCAGCACACGACTGGCTTTCCTCGGAACATGACGTCAACAAGCCGAGGGTCGCCGAGGGTCGCCGAGGAAATTTAGCCGTCTGAGGTAACATAAAGCTGAACTAATGACAATGTAGCACGATGGTTTTTTAACGCGTTCGCGCGAGTTGAAATTTCAAAGCAGCACAGCAGATGACAATTTGGAAGAGGAAGAAAAGAAAACAATTAGTAAAACCAAAAGGAAACCATTTCTTACTTTCACGTCAGAAAAAACATGAATTTTACAGCCTTAAGTGAGCTACTGAAAATATCAGCCGAGTCCTCGACTTTTGTCAAGAAAAAAAGTTACTAGCACGGACGAAAACTTGTGCATAATGTGGACACATGTGCAATCTTATTTTAAGAAGAAATGTAAGCGATTGCTATACCTGGAGGTGCAGGGTACCACATGTCGAACCTTTACATCATCTGGACTGGTACATTTTCTTTGACAAGTCTAGGCTGACAATTGACATCATAATTAAAATAATCTACTTCTAGGCGTTCGAGCGAGCAACACAGAAAGACCTCCAGCGCGAATGCGGAATACGATCTACGCACACATACGATTAATAAAACAAAAGTCTGAGGAAACAATAATAATATCTGTTTTAATATGAAAAAAAAACTATATTACCTAATTTGTTTCAATTTTTCTAGTTTTCAGGTTTTTCCTTAAAAAAAAGAAAACCCCACAAAAAGAAACAAAAAAATAAAACAAAAAAAAAACAAGAATAAAACATTTGTTTTCAATTTTGCTTGAAAAAGAATTACAAAAGAATCCTTGAATGTATTTATTTGACTTACCTTTGAACCTTTTCTCGATTATTTTTTTTTAACATTATTTATTTAAAAATATATATATATATATATATATATATCTGTTATTACAATATTTTTCTTTTTTGTTTTTGTTATATATATATATATATATATATATATATAACAAAAACAAAAACAAAATACTGTAATAACATTTTTTTACAGTTAATAAAACTTAAACTTTAAGGTAGGTTTTCTTTTCTTGTTATGCTTTCATCGGCGACGCTCGGCTTAATTTCCTTGGCGACGCTCGGCTTACTCCACCTATTGACGTCATGTTCCGAGGAAAGCCGGGCATGCGCTGAGTTACTTTTTGATCACACTCTACTTGAGTACCGAGATGTTTTGCTTTCGGCTTAGAAAAGACAAATATTATCATTTGTATTTTTATAATATCTCATTCTTATTTATCAACAACCTTTGAGACTTTACACGATCGGTCGCCACAGTCGATTGAAAATTTCTTGGGGCGACTAAAAGTCGTAAATCAATCGCCCGCCAGTCGATAAAATTTCTTTAAATAAAGAAACGAGGAAAACTCATTTATTTTACAACCCTCAAAAATGCGGTGACTTAGAATGGCCTATGTCTCATCATTTATGAATTCTTTCATCTCTTGCTGTGATACCGTTGGAATATCGTATTGAAAAAAAGGTGGTCACGATAAAGGTCAACAAGAGGTCAAATTTACACATTCGGTGTGTAGTCAAAATGTCGCCTTCATTTAGCTCCCTGATTTCGAAATTCATTTGGAAAAAGAATTCTTCGACGCTATAACTACATACACTTAATGCTTACAGAAGTAAAGTGGAACATTCGAAAGAGGAAAAAATGCATCGTTGCGTCAAGCATCCGAAGAAATGATTCTTATTTCTATGAAACAATAATATGAATGATGCTATATAAAGACACTTGTGTTGTAATTTAACGTTTTGTTGAATAATTACTGAAATGTTTGTAGTAATAAAATAGTTGATTTACAAGAGTTCAACAAATATTTGCTTGTTAGATTATACACACGGTAATTTCTTGAATTGTTGTAAAATTATTTACTATCATTGACTTAAACAAAGACATAAAGTCGGACGAGTAAAAATATTTTTGGGCGGTAGATTTTGCCTTTCACTCGGCCGGCGGTCGAATGATTTTTTTTATCATTGTCATCTTGTTTACTTTTGCGAATGCTCATATTACACTAAACGTAAAATATATATGCTACTTAATCGTGTATTTCTTTCCCATAAATCATTTTACCAATATTATTAATGATTATTAATAAGTTATGCATAAATGTAGACATTTCCTCTATAGCGATATTTTGCTAAAAAAATCGTCAGTGAATGGCATTTGCGTTTTCGTTAATTTACCCAGCATTAATTGTAAATTTCAAAAGTTTAGTTATATGGAATCAACACTCTAAATAATATATTCTCTCACTGGTCCCCTTCATCCGCTAACTTCAACCCGCTGAACTGTTGTTTTATCATACGTCGAGAACATAAGCACAGCACTAAAGCAAGGCTGATCGCCCCCATTCGCCGAGTATTCGCCGAGTATTCGCCGAGCTCCCACCGACCCCTGTGGAAAAGGCATGATCCCAGTTCCGAGCCTGTATTGAGGCACTGATTGAGGCTGAAGGCGACTACATTAAATAGATGTCAGCTTTAATACAAAACCAAGTTATCTGAATTGATTTTCTTCAATAAAATTTTTAAAATTAAGCTGCAGTCTTGTTTTTCTTTATCGTTCTATCCTGTATTTTTATTTGTTTAACTACAATTTAATAATGAAATGCAAATGTTTAGAAATATAAAGCCAATACTTAATCTAATTAAATTATAATAAAACTGTTATGTAGTATCTAATGCTTCTGTTGCTTTTACTTTAAATTTAACATCTTTTGCTACCATTCATCAAATGTCATGTTTACAAAACTAACATTAATAATTTCCTGTTAAACACTTATTATAATAGCGTCAAATTTAACTAGTATTTTCTGAATCCATATATGTTGAGGCGTACAGAACGTTTTGAGTCATTTGAGCAACTCCCACAAAAATAACAATATCTTTACGATAGATTATTTATTTAAAATGTCATATTAAAGTTTTAAAGATATTTAGTTACCATTACACAATATCTCCTGACACTCCTTTAGTCATGCAACTATTAGGCGTATATTCGATTAGTTATATTTACACGGTGTTTACCGGATGAAACATTCCTGTGCGGAAGGATAAGTAACTATTTATGATACACTGGATGTCTAACTTGTTACGCAAAGTAATCATATGTTGGATATAGGAAGTACAAAACACATTTACCATTAATCTACAGAAATGACTAATATCCGGACGTGTCCAGGCTCATATGTTGGCCACCAGCGAACATTAATTGCGGTGATAGATCTACACTGGAGAGTAGACGGGTGAAACTTTATCTATCTTACACATAGTACGCTTTAAAATCCACATAAAAATTCTCGAGGCGGTATCGATTAATTTGCGTCAACAGTCTCAATGGAAATAGAAGTAACATAGATATAATTTGGAACTTCTAGATGTTCGAAAATATTGTTTCCTTTTTGCCTTTCAACACATTAACGTTTTTCTACCCTCGCTAGTAATTTATGGTTTTTTACGTTTTTAAACGATTTGCAGCCCAGTTGCCGACGTTCATTTTGAAAAATGCCGGACAAAAGATGCCTTCCTGGAGATTATCTCTATCCCACCTCTTATTTTGTCTAATTTGTTTGTTTTTGTTTTATGGCATATCAACCCTTTTCAGGTTATTTAATACCGAATCCAGTGATTTTGGAGAACAATTTTTTTATAGAGTATATTCGATTTTTTTTATAAGTCGGTTTCCATTTAACCCATAGTTGGGAGCCTAACAGGTACTACCACTCCGGGTCAGAGAGGACTTAGGAGCAATGGCAATTAAAGGGTGGCTCCACACTCCCCGAAGTCCACAAGCTAGGGCCTCACCATCGGATATAGTTTAAGGTCATATCCAGGACCGTCTAATTAGTGTTTTTAAAGATTGAATTAGAGATAAGGAGAAAAAAGAAAATATTTAAGGAGTGTATGTAATTTTTTTCGTCGTCACAGTTTTTCTCAATAATAATATATGTTGAATCAAAAAGAATACCTCATTAATTTATAATGATGGCACTGCGCCCAGTATTATTCAATTTTTTTCTTAACTTATGTACCCATAAAATATGCCCAAATATATACGCATAAAAAAGTTAAACTAAGATATAAATGTATATGTTTGCACTCTGGAGACGAATGCGTGTTCGAGATAAGTGTATTTTAATTTTTATGTTTAATTTCTAATATTAATAACTACATTCTATTTCAGTACTTAATTTATATTTTTATCTCCTGATTGTTTTATTTAATGATAGCGTTTTCTCGTCATAAATGTTTATTATATCTACCAAGTTTATCTTAAGGATAGCATACTCAACCATTTTATATTTCTTTCAGACCCCCCCTCAATTTCTGTTTTTTGATTTTATGTTGAATTTACTTATAACGGCACTAGTTGAATTTCAGAAGACCCCCCCTCGCTGTTCTCTTATATCGCAATTTCTTAAACGTCACTCGCAAAAATTCAGAAAGCGATCACGTTTTTGTTTTAACGGTTAATTAAAAAAAATAAATAAGTCTTTTGGGACGCTGATATTAAAGCTAAAAGTCTTTTCAAATCAGTTTGCACTCTGGAGACGAATGCGTGTTCGAGATAAGTGTATTTTAATTTATGTTTAATTTCTAATATGAATAACTACATTCAATTTCAGTACTTAATTTATAATTTTACCTCCTGATTGTTTTATTTAATGATAGCGTTTTCTCGTCATAAATAACTCGCCAGTTGGACTTTATAAGTACAATACTTAATAGATTTTTTAAGGAGAGTAGAGAACGTTTTGTGGAGGCGCTGTCGGCAGCCTCCGTTACTCTCGCTTCTTTATTTGTCACACAGTCCTCATTTTTAATGAGTGGTTTTTCTGACAAAGGGAGAAGAAAAAGCTGTATTCTAAGTTGGCAGTATTTTGCGTGACCAGTCGACAGAGATGGTGGAAATTTGCTGTTCTATGTCTATCCTTGTAGCCATGTCACTAGTAAGGGGGCTGGACGTAAACGTTTTATCTGGGCTGGCGTTATCCGCCTTAAACACTAAGGAGGCTGTCCTATCAGCAGGCGCAAAGTACTGGGGCTGCTGTATTGCCATTTGGTGAATGGATTCTGGACCATGCAGAAGTCTCTGGTGGGGCTTCTCGTGGGTAATTGTTACGGCTTTACCTCATCATGTGCTACAAAAAAAATTCTTCATTACTTTTCTCTCTTTATTTCCCCTCTCTGTCCTGCTCTAAGCTAGTCTGACGACCTAGTCCACAAACTTCAAAATTCCATCATGACAAGTTTCAAGAAAAATACACGATTAAACCCGGATCTGAAACTTCCAACGTACAACCCCACTACCATGTCTCCTTCTCCAACATCAGGGGTCTACGTTCTAACCTTCCAGTGGTTGAAGCCCAATTACAGGAGACTAAACCAGACCTTTTATTTTTAAGCGAAACTGGAATTGGATAGACTATTTCCCTAAATGAGTTCGTAATTAAAGGATACTCTCACCTAACTTCCAAATCTGACCTCCAAGATCGCCATGGGCATGGAATATGTGCCTATATAAAAGATGACTTTCCATGTGGTAGGGATATCTCCAGAGAAGATCCTAACTTAACCTATATATGCTTCCGAGTAGCACTAGCTTACACTACGGAATTTATATTTACTCTCTATCGCCCCCATAACAACGGAGTTACTATCTTTAAAAGCATATCTGAGAAAATTGAACAAGTTCTATCAGCATATCCTTCAGCTAACATTCACGTATGTGGAGACTTCAATGTTCACAATGTGGAATCGTTGACCCACTCAAACAAGACCGATGATGAGGGGAGATTCTGTCATGATTTCTCCATTGCTTATGACCTCACTCAGATTGTTCACGAACCCACCCGTGTGCCCGACAATGACGGCCAGTATGCAAGTCTCCTAAACCTTTTCCTCACAACTTGCCCTGAACTATGTTCAGTTTCCGTTCTGTCTCCTCTTGGATCTTCCGACAACTCTGTTGTATCAGTTAAGATAAAAATGAAATGTAATAAGCCCTGAGACGTACCTCTCCATCGTACAGTATATCGATACACTATGGCTGACTGGGATAGTTTCCGTACATTTATATCGGATCTTCCTCTGTGTTCCATGTTAAAAAGGATGTGTCGTCTATAGTATCAGACCTGACAGAATGGTTAATTGTAGGTATAGACAATATCATACCCTCAAAAAAGTTCCAGCAAAAACCTAACAGCCAGCCATGGTTTTCTCCAGAATGTGCTGCTGCTATTGCGCAGAGAAATCGCTTTTTCCACTGCTTCCAACGTAATAGATGTATGGAAACTAAAGCCGCTTTCAGGACTGCCAGCAACCATTGTAAGAAAGTAATAAAGAACGCAAGAGAGTTGTATGCTAAGTCCGTCAAGGCCAAAGTAGCTGAGTAGCGGCTTGGTTCCCACCAGTTTTGGCAAATTGCAAACAGAATCCTGAACAGAAGCGTGCGCTCTATCCCAACTATCATCAATGGACCTGAGTTAATCTCGTCAGCATCAGACAAAGCCAAACTCTTTGCCAAGAACTTTGCAGCCAATTCTACCCTTTGCCACCAAGGCCGCCAACCCCCAAGATTTCCTCCTGTATCACAAAACACACTATGTGATATACAAATATCTGTATGTGATGTTGCCAAGCTAATCAAAAACATTGATTCCAGTAAAGCAACCGGCCCTGACGGTATTCCAATTATAGTACTCAAGAAACTTCAACCAGAACTAGCACCCATGCTTACAAAACTGTTTAAACGTTGTCTTAAGGAGAATTGATTCCCATCACCCTGGAAAATCTCATCAGTATGGTCTGTATTTAAGAATATAAGTGATCGCTCATCCCCCTCTCAGTACAGGCCAATAAGTCTCCTGTGCGTCATGAGTAAGTTGCTGGAATCTGTGTTAAATAGAGAAGTAATCAACCATCTCAGCAAAAATAACCTTCTTTGTGACACACAATATGGTTTCCGTTCTGCTAGATCTACATCAGATGTGCTTACAGTTATATCTCATAGGATTAGCGAATCTCTCGACAGAGGAAACCTTTCTAGGCAATTGCTCTTGACATATCAAAGGCCTTTGATAGGGTATGGCATAAAGGTTTACTTCACAACATCTCCAGCTATGGTAAAGCTGGAAATGTCTTCTCGATTATTAAATCATTTCTCTCTGATAGGTTCATAAGAGTAGTAGTTGATGGACAAAAATCAGAAGCTCACAGTATAAATGCTGGGGTCCCTCAGGGGTCCATCCTGGGCCCAACTCTTTTCCTGATCTACATTAATGATCTTCCAAATCACATCCTTACATCATTCGTAGACATTTTTGCTGATGACACTACCATCTATGGTAGTACATCTAAGACAGTAAACGACCAAGTTCTCTCCGGTTCTCTCTCCTCTGATCTTGATCACGTTGTACAATGGGGAAAGGAGTGGGTGGTTTATTTTAATGCATCTAAAACCAAGCTTCTCTCTTTATATCATCAACGTTCTGATCCCCATCTGGCATCAATTAAAATGAATGGCTCTCGTCTTTGGGAGGCCTCAAGTTTTGACAGGCTTCTGGGCTTGACCTTTACTCCTGATCTTAAATGGAATACGTACATCAAATCTGTTGCCAAGGCCGCTGGAAAAATGGTCGGATCTTTCTAACGATCCAGTAGATATCTCACTGCTGATGCAATTCTCTATCTATATAAAAGCCAGATACGTCCAAGGATGGAATACTGTTGCCACATATGGGCAGGAGCTGCTAGATAAGACTTGTCCTGCCTTGATAGGGTTCAAAATAGACTTCGTGGCCTGGTTTGAGATGTCCTTTTCTCTTCGCTGCAACCTCTATCTCACAGAAGATATGTTGCGAGTTTGTCTCTGCTTTATCGTTATTTTCATGGACAGTGTTCGACTGAGCTTCAATCTATGTTACCCCCCTCGCCAAACTTTCACAAGAAACACTAGACTAGCTGAAAACATTATCAATAATTTTCCACACTCTTTATCTGTGCCTAAACCTAAACATAAATTCCATGATCAAAGCTTGTTTCTTAGAACTGCATGCCTGTGGAATTGTCTTCCGTTTTCCTGCTTTCCAGCTGTCTATAATATGGTTGTCTTCAAGTCCAACGTGAACAAGTTTCTGATGAGCCGTTCCACTTAAGTTAACAAATTTACCGAACTTCCATTACTATCGATTACTATATTGTCCTTTTGACTACTCTACACTCTTTAACCCTTATCCTTGAGTGGCCTATCGGGCTTGATAACTGGTGATGCCTATGTAAAAAAAAATGCATAGACGTTACAGGTTTAGTTGACTTACGCCTGCTAACTTTTCATTCGTTCACTTTTTCCCGCGTATAAGTATTTTATCGGTTAACAACCGAATTTGTTTCATTAAACTTACTAGCTATTTTTTTAGAATAATTTACAGAAGATGGTAAATATATGACCAATATGCGAAATTGTTCCGTTTTCTACTGTAGGTACTTATTTTTACTAATATCTAAAGGTGTCTTCGGTATATATATCTGCAGCCATTGATATTTACATTAACTAGTAAGATTACTTCAGTAAATCATTAATGTTAAAGGTTGGTAATACGTTAAATACATAAATCACGAAGGATTGTAAGTGTTTGTTAAAGGAATTGATAACATAGAGGTGCTATGAACATAACACTTTCTTTTAAAGGTTGGGTATAATTGAAACTAAACTGGAGAATTCGTAAGATGGATGTAGTGATTAATTATTTTCTGTATATTGTTAGAGGAAAACAGAGAGAGAGAACTAATATTGTTTATCTATCTCATTCCATTCCTGTTGACACTGTTGCGTTGATCGCCATATGTATATATTTTACGATTACAATCTAATTATACATTCTAATAATTAAGATACATATGTTTGTGTTTGTTTGTTTTTTGTTTTTTTGTTGTTGTTTTTTTGGAGGAGTCTAGAAAAGCAATTTGTACATGGAATTTTAAAGTAAAACAATATGAATTGAAGCAGTTATATATATATATATATATATATATATATATATATATATATATACTAGTTTATTTAATCACGTAAATTAATATACGAAAGTATAATATAATGCGTAAACTACGTACCTGACGAACCCTAGTGTGGATGAAACGCGGAATATTCTGTGTACGTTAATTGCCATATATATACTTTATTTTCAAAATTAATTCTATCCTTCTTTTATAATGATGAATGTTTATCGAAGTGGCAGCAAATACTATTTTTAAAATAATCAGTGTAATTCAATCGCGGATTTAACCCAGTTTTACTGGATGATAAGCGAATTTTCGTACGATTATGCCAGATGTGCATGTAAATAAACACAGAAGAGAAACAATCGTACACAATCTTATAACCTTTCTAGGAAAACTATAAACTAAAATCTAACATAAATCAAGAAAACCCCTGTAATTTTAATGAATATGGATCGCGCTGCGTAGACAACTTTCTCAACTTAATATCCTCATCTGACTTTTTTAAGAAGTTGCTGTCTAGTCGATGCATATCTTCCCATTTTTTTATCGTCTGCTTTTTCTTGGACACAATATACTTTGATTATTTGTCAGTTCGTCGATTATCATTTCAATTATCTGCATTGTCTTCTCGAGATATTGAAAACGAGGTTAAAAACTGACAAGTCACATTTCTACAGACACTTCTCTCTTTAATAGGCTATCTCTTTTCTTTATAAATGTGGAAAAGATTTCTTTTCTTCTCTGCGTTAAGAGTATGCAATAGTACTACAAAAATCTTGCAATATGGTATACTGTTCTTTGATATGTTTTTTTTATTATTACATTTTCACCCCAAACAAGGCACATTGCGACTTTGGTGTAGGGGGCTACTATCAGGGGAAACATCTACTGGGGTACTATGTAGGGATTTGGGTAGCGAGATGTTGGTTCACGTTGCACTTGAACTTATGCATGTCAGTACAGTTGGGGAAGCAGTGACCTGGAATGGAATTCCAAAGTCTAGCAGTTCTGGGGAAGAAACTACTGGAGTAGAAGATCTTTTACATCTAGGGATCTCTACAGTGTGGGGGTGGGATTTTGCAGCTTGTCGGGTCTGTCGAGGGTGTTCACGTCGTGGGGTCACAAGTGCTTGCAGTTCTTCAGAGCATTCACCATTATAATACTTGTAGAACAGACAGAGGGATGCAACGTTTCGACGATGGGACAGAGGCTGAAGCTTAGATGCCAGTTTAGGGCCTATCAGATTTGCAACTCTCTTTTGAACCCTGTCAAGGAGCGAGAGACTAGTAGCCGATGCACCAGCTCAAATATGACAGCAATACTCCATACATGGGCGAATAGTGGCCTTGTAGAGGTACAGGATACTTTCGGGTGTTAGAAGTTTTCTAGCACGGTAGAGAGAGAGCCCACCTTCCTCGCAGCGGCCCTGGCAATGCTCTCGATGTAATTGTTCCAGCTCATGTTTCCTGTGAACGTTAGGCCAAGGAGCTTGAGAGACGTACTCTCAGATAAAGAGTCGTTGGCCATTGCTATAGGTGGTAGAGAAGGTTTCTTGTAATTATTGAATGAAACCAGTTTTGTCTTGGCGGCATTGAACGTGACCATCCATTTTTCTCCCCATTCCACTACTGATTGGAGGTCATCCTCTAGTGTTTCTGCCATTACTTTAGATATATGTTCATTTGTTTTCCTGTCGTGCCTGCTATAGAGTGTGGTGTCATCAGCATATATGTGTAGTTGTGATCACTGTTTTGTGCGTCTGTATATGCATGCATGCATGTATGTATGTATGTATGTATGTAGATAGGTAGGTATGTATGTATGTATCATTGTATGTGTGCATATGTGAATATATAATTAAACATTTCCACGAATCAGCTTGATTTAAGTGGAAAGGTTAATTCTGTGATGACTCTAAAATAGCAAATACAGCATCTGGTATTCATAAATAATTACGCCTTCAGTACTCTCATAATTTTGTAGTTTTATGCCATTCTTGCAAATCTCATTCTATTCATTATTTAATAATCAATCGATAACAGCATAACTATTTTCTTATTTTAATAAAACGTTATTCGATAATTAAATGTGTACTCATGAAAATGCAATTTTATGACGTGTCGCAAACTGATGTCAATTACAGTTCAAATGTTATATAGATGCGGGTTTGAAACGGCACCAAAGAAGTGATGCTGTATTGCTGTTGGTGTGTGCATATATCCTGTAAATATATCCACGTGCATAATGAGAATAATGGAAATAGTTTGTTTTTTTATTCGATTTTCACCCCAAACAAGGCACGGATCCACTTTGAAGCAAGGGGCTACTATCACGGACTTAATTTGCAGGGGCATTATGAAGGGAGATGAGTAGAAAGATGTTTGTTCACATTACACTTGAACTTCTGCATATCATTACAGTTGGGAAAGCAGAATCCCGGAAGGGAGTTCCAAAGGCCTGCAGTTCTGGGGAAGAAACTATTGGAGTAAAAGGCTTTCTTGCACCTAGGGATATCTACTGTAAAGTCTTAGACTGTGAGACTGAGTAGCTTATCGGTTTGTCGGGAGTAGTTACGTCAAGGAGGTACAAGTGTTTACAGTTCGTCAGAGCATTCACCATTAAAGTATTTGTAGAACAGGCAGAGGGATGCAGCATCTCATCGATGGGACAGAGGCTGAAGCCTAGATGACAGTTCAGGTTGGCGACTCTCTTTTGAACCCTGTCGAGGAGCAAGAAACAAGCAGCAGATGATCCAGCCCAGATGTGACAACAGTACTCAATACATGGGCGAATGGTGGCCTTACAGAGGTACAGGATACTCTCAGGCGTAAGTAGTTTTCTAGCACGGTAGAGGGAGCCAACCTTCCTTGCAGCAGCCTTGGCAATGCTCTCAATGTATCTATTCCAGTTCATATTCCCTGTAAACGTTATGCCGAGGAATTTTAAAGAAGTACTTTCGGGCAATGTGTTATTGGCCATTGCTATTGGTGGTAAAGAAGTTTTCTTGTAGTTATTGAAGGAAACACGCTTAGTTTTAGCAGCATTGAATGTGACCATCCATTTTTGTCCCCATTCCACTACAGATTGGAGGTCATCCTCTAGTGTTTCTGCCATTTCCTTGGATGTGTGTTCATTCGCTTTCCCCTCATATCTGTTATAGAAAGTGGTGTCATCGGCAAATATACCCATCACCGAAACAATTTTATCAGGGAGGTCATTTATGAATATCAGGAATAATAGAGGTCCATTTATGAATATCAGGAATAATAGAGGCACTCCTGCAAATAGTATTCCGATAAAATAAAGAGATAAAAATAGAACAAACCGAGTTATGTGTTCATCAACGTTTCGTCTTTATTTCGAAACTTCCTCTTGATGAAGAAAATTAAGAATATAAAACACCAGTACAAATATGTGAAAATATATTTTGACGTATGACCCGGTTACATTTCAGAAACAAAAAAATCGTTAGAAATTTCCAGAAAATAAACGTAAGGAACATTGCGTTGTAAAAGAAAGTACTTTTTTTTATAATGCATTATTCTCTCATTTATTGCAGCATAATCATTCTTTTGATTTTAAACAAGCAAAAATTGTTAAATTCATTTCAAATAAACCGCGATGGAGACTTTTTTAATCAGCGCTTATCGCAAATGCGAGCACAATTAAACAACGTGAAGGTTTCTATAATGTATCGCCATTAATAAATAAACTTCTATTGAAAGAAGGTATTTTAATTTTAGATACAGGTTAACTCTCTCACACCATAAAAACACCTCCTCTAAGAATTAATTCATATAATCAGTGAATAAATTACGTGACAAAAAATACACTGATTTTATTTCAGTTAAACATACACATTTGAATTATAATGGACATATTTGTTCAAAAGATATGTATAGTATCATATCTTTTTAAATTTATAAACGAATATCATACATTTTAAAACAAGCTTACTCAACGCTATGTCCCCCTGTTTGGAATATCCAATTTTTTTTTTTTTCGTTTCTGAACATTAACAAGGTCATACAATTAATTACATCAAAATATATGTTCCAATCTTTCTACTAGGGTTTTGTTTTCTTAATCTCATTTATCGATAGAAGATCTTGCAAAAATACGAAACGTCAATGAACACATAAGTTGGTCTGTTCCTTTTTTCCCAGCGCTCTATAAATTTGTAACTTACGAGTGTTTTATTAAATGTCTGTCTGTCATTAAACCTGTACTAACGTTTGATCGCCTTATTTTCAAAATGACACAAAACAACTTATCCAGTTTAGGTTCTCATTAAACGACAAACAATGGACGCAGCAAATATATTTGCCTCTTGCCAAGTGAAATGGGGCAAACATTCGACAAAATGAGCGGATGCCGTTTTATGGAGTTACAACATCTAACTAATTAAGTGACACAATTGGCCCATTTTAAGTTGTATTGAACAGTAACCTTCAATGAAATTTCTGCCACAAATTCGGGTTTATTGCGGCAACCTTTATTCCAGGATGTTTTCCCATCAGGAAAACCACAAAATCGTTTCCATTAAGATTTTTTCTATCATTTTTGCACTGAACATTCAAAATAAGCTAAGTATAATAGCAAAGGGAATACAAAGATAATGCTTTAAAATTTACCTGTCAGAAAAGATGGAATAGTTTGGGTCCCATAAAATATGAGATGTATAAATATTTTTTAATGATTTCTATTGTAAAAGAATGAATGAATGTGTAAGACGTTAATCTGAAACCATGTTGAAGTTACTTCTACTAATATTATCAAGTCAAAGAAATACAAAGACACACACACACACACACACACATATATATATATATATATATATATATATATATATATATATACCCATTAACATACATCTTTCACGATAAAGCTAGAATCCAGAATTAGATAGAATCGAGCAATTGTATCGAGAACGAACAACGCCCGACCCAAAGTGGGTTTCGATGTACTGCATCTCATCAGTGACGTGCTCAAACATAGGCACGAACTCAGGTCGTCGCACTCATGAAGTGTGCCATACTGACGACCTAACCATATGTGCCACGGCGCAATCTATTGGCTATGCCTCGATTTCTTAAATTGTTTTATTTTTATCCAGTTTATCGTGAAAGTTGTATGTGAACGGGTATTTATATATCTATCTATAATCTCCTCTTAATGTCTAATATATATATATATATATATATATATATATATGATGATTGCAACGTCTTGTCAGGCGAGTGCCACTCCCTCAGACACTGAAAGTTCATGAGCCCGAAAAAGACATATATTCCTGCAAGCGAATTCACATGCTCAAGCAGACATGACACTAAAGGCGGTCATTGTGATACATATATATATATATATATATATATATATATATATATATATGCACGCACACATACATATGTACACATAAAACACACATATATACATGCGTACATACACAATACACACACATACATATGCATACACACACATGCAAACATAAACAAGACGGTCATTGGTATACATACATATAAATATATACATGCATACATACATGTCTATAAGCATATTCTCATATATACACATATGCATACACAATGCATAATAAACAAACATACATATACATACCCATCTGCATACATACTCATATACATACATATACATCCACATATACAAAAATACATACACACATATACTTATACATACATATACGTACACACATGCACATATATATATATATACATACACTTACCTACATATACATACACATCTATATATATGCATTCATACACATACACACATACATGCACACATACACATGCATACATACACATACATGCAATATACACACATACATGCATACAAATATATATAAATGTATATATACACACACAAACATATATACACATAAACACATATACATACGTATACTCATAGATATAAATACATATAAACTCACATGTACATATATAAATATACACACATACATATATAAATATACATACACATATACATACATAAATATATATAATGATGGGAGATTAATTGTTACATGTATCCAGCATTACAGGCGTACACACGTCACAGCTTTTTTTTATCGCCACAGGACTTTTTTTTTCTTTTTTTTAATAGACAAATGCCTGAGGGAGTATCTATACAAAGATGATGTTACAGAGTTTTTGCTTTGTACGACAGCTAAATCTCTCTCTCGGTTCAAAATGTTGACATCCAGCAACAGGCAAGAGCAAGATAGCCAGCAACAAGTCAAACTGCAGACCAGCTTAATGCGGGTACTGGTCTCCCGCTTTGTTGTTGTTGATTTTTTAATAAAAAAGAATATATATATATATAAATACACACACATACACACCTACACACATATACACACATATACATACATATTAAATTCCACAGCCAAACAACGTCGCAGCCCACAAGAGCTATGACAGTCAAAGAACCGGAAGTCCAATAAATGTATACATATATATGCATGTATATATGCATGCACACACGCATGCACATGTACACATATACATGCACGCACATGCACACATATGCATGCATACATGTAACAATTCAATAATAAACATGAAAACAAATCCACAGATGCAAAACGTAAAACAAAGCAGTCATGAATCTCGATGTTTTTGTTGTTGTTTTTTTAATTGAGAGAAGCGTTTTCAAAAAACGGTATAATTCCTCAATGGTCATGTCGATAGTGATGATGTTACAATTCAATGAATACACACGATGATACACATGAAAACAAATCCACAGATGAAAAACATAAAATAAAGCAGTCATGAATCTCGATGTTTTTGTTGTTGTTGTTGTTTTTTTTTTTTTAATTGAGAGAATCGTTTAAAAAATATATGCATATGTATATATACATGTATATACAGTGATGATCATATTTATTGGCACGGTAAAATAAAAGTTAAATTTTGTCTAATAAATTCTAAAAAAGGGATTAAATTAAAGAAAATAACAAAGTATATTATGTATTTTTAACTGGCCTTTCCGATGCAGCAATCGGATTTTAGAAAAAATAAATAACAAAGGAACAACAAACATAATTGCAAAAAATCCTTGTTCAAAATTATTGGCACGGCTTTGTTTTTCTTTTAGTATCAGTATAATACCAATCAATTTCCGGTTTACGTGCTTTCTGAACTTTTTTATAGCCATATTATGCTTGTTTAACGCTAATTCAGTGAATAATTTTTTTCAGATAATTTTTAGATAGCCATTTATTTAAACTATTATAAGTGACTAAATTATAATTTTCAATCGCCATGGTTAAAACTAAGGAACACAGCGAAGACGTCAGGAAGCTTGTTGTAGCATGCCATACCAATGGGGAGGGCTATGATAAGATTTCGAAGAAGCTAAACCTTCCCAAATCCACTGTTAGAGCCATAATAAACAAGTTCAAATCGCAAGGCCACGTTATGAGTTTAGAGGGTAAGGGGAGAAAAAGGATTCTTTCCCCAAGAGATGAACGGAAAATTGTTCGACAAGTAAAACAAAACCCAAGGATCTCTGTTGGGGAGATTGTTGATGAACAGAGCACCTATGGAGTGAATGTATCTCGACATACAGTTGGTAGAGTTTTGAAGAGAGCTGGTTTAAAAGCATGTCGTCCGAGAAAGACTCCCTTATTGAAGCCTATGCACCTGAAAGCAAGGCTAGCCTTTGCAAAACGTAATATTGATAAAGATGTTGCATTCTGTAAACGTGTTCTATGGACTGACGAAACGAAAATAGAGTTATTTGGCCATAATAAAGTGTCTTATATTTACAGAAAATCTGGCGAAGCTTTCCTGCCTAAGAACACCATACCCACAGTGAAGCACGGTGGAGGCAGTTTGATGTTTTGGGGATCCTTTGCTGCCTCTGGACCAGGGCGACTTGTTAAGGTCACAGGTAGCATAAAAAAAGGAAGATTATGTTAAAATATTGGATGAAAACCTGAAAGACTCTGCTAAAGAGCTCTCACTTGGTCGTCGTTGGTGGTTCATGCAAGATAATGACCCAAAGCATTCGGCTAAACTGACTAAGAAATGGCTTGAGGACAATCATATTAATGTTTTGGAGTGGCCATCACAAAGCCCAGACCTTAATCCAATTGAAAATTTATGGAGAACATTAAAATTGAGGATAATGCAAAGGAAGCCTAAGAATCTTATTCAATTGGAGGATTATTGTCAGGAAGAGTGGGCTAAAATTACTACTGAAGAGTGCAACAACTTGGTTGTAAACTATGAAAAACGACTGAGGAAGGTAATCAAGGCCAAAGGCTATACAATTGATTATTAAATAAATCGTGCCAATAATTTTGAACAAGGGTTTTTTGCAATTACGTTTGTTGTTCCTTTGTTATTTATTTTTTCTAAAATCCGATTGCTGCATCGGAAAGGCCAGTTAAAAATACATAATATACTTTGTTATTTTCTTTAATTTAATCCCTTTTTTAGAATTTATTAGACAAAATTTAACTTTTATTTTCCGTGCCAATAAATATGATCATCACTGTATATGCACATATATGTATATATTGATGTATATACATGTATATTTATGTACATATTTTCATGTATATATGCATGTACATATATATATACACACATGTATATATATACAAGTATGCAAAAGCTGATAAGTTATGCTTTGCTATTGTTCGCACTTGCTTATTCCCAGATGTATTAAAAGTACAAATACAGCATTACATCAGTAATATTTGTTTTCATATAAAAGATAACAGTTTCTTATGATAAAAACAATAAAGACAAACAGTTTACAGTTTAATACTATCTGGGATTGAATGACTAGCTTGCCTGATTACTTTTTATTATTATTGTATAGGATTCTGATTGTATGTTTCTGATTGACATATTCCGATATGAAATGACAAATACACTGCTTGTCAGTACACGACTGGATTACCCGGGCTTACTTTCTCAATTATTGGTAATCATCTTCTTCTTGAAACTTTTTTTTGGAAGTAAAATTAAGAGGTTTTAATGTGAGGATACAACTGTGTTTATTTCCTTTTCGTAATTGTAACCGGGTTTAAATTTGTTTCGGAACAAAATCAGATGTCGCTCTTACGAATGGATGACAGTGACAAGTAGGCAGAATTTTAGACGGTGAACGATAAGTGTTTCTGTATTCGTTTACATATTCTAAGAGTGTAAACAAAGTCTATCAACAGTGTTTGAAACTTAGTCTTCGATATATCATCGAATGTACTATTGCAGTGTCGTATATCTGAAGTCTGAAATTACAATATATGACAGCAGATCTAATGCCGAAATTATCGTGATATCATGCTTCAAAACTATAAGGAGAATGTAGACTCTTGAACATTGAGGAATGTTTCCTTCAGGAAATCAAGAGAAAACGATTATGATCGCCATATTTTTAAACGGTTTCATTTGAAAAACAATTTCTTTCTTTATTATTACGTGTAATGTATTTAGTCACTCTCTCAGAGAATGTGCTATGTCACCGCATTTAGTAATTGATAGAATTGTACAATGTCATACTTTAGCAAACTGTAATTTTAATGAATATGGATCGCGCTGTGTAGACAACTTTCTCAATTCAATATCCTCATCTGTCTTTCTTAGGAAGTTGCTGTCTATTTGATGCATATCTCCCCATTTTTTATCGTCTGCTTTTTCTTGGAAACAATATACTTTGATTATTTGTCAGCTCACGTCGATTATCATTTCAGTTATCTGCATTGTCTTCCCTCGGGATATTGAAAACGAGTTTAAACTACCAGTAAATTTGTACAGACAATTCTCTCTAAAGTAGGTTATCTCTTTTCTTTATAAATTTGGAAAATGATCAATCTGATGTTCGTCAACGTTTCTTTTCTTCTCTGCTATTAGACTATACACCAGTCCTAAATAAAACGTCAAATGTGGTATACTATTATGTGATATTTATATATGTTTCTGATAACTTATTCTACATCTGTATATATATATATATATATATATATATATATATATATATATACTAGCAATCGGTGCCCGGCGTTGCCCAGGTGTTTTGAGGTGTATGCTGAGAAAAAAAACGGTCAATTTTTTTAAACTTTGACCCCTATTATAACCTCTTAACATTTATTGTTTAGGGATCAAGTAAAGTTAATAAGTTAGATCCATGTCCAAGGAATCTATATCTAAAATATCACGTGTTTAGACCCAAAATTGTAGGAGGAGTTTGGTAGAGTTCTCAAAGGTCAAATCGTTGAATATTGACCACTTAATCGCCAAATTTCTGTCGAAAACATATCACATCGATTTTCCCAAATCTCAGTACCCTGTATATCAAATTTCGAATCTGTAGGCTTAAAATTGACAGAGTTTTAGCGTAGGGAAATGCACACAGACGCACAGACACACACAGACACTATAACTTATATATATATATATATATATATATATATATATATATATATATATATATATATATATATAAACATAAACATCATATATATAAGGATAATAGTACGCCATATATATAACAAAAGACCATTATTTCCTGAAGAAAAAAAAAGTGAAAGGAAAACCCGGGGGAACTTTACCCAAAAATAAATCTATATTTTTTGTGTGTATTGATAGTCTTATCAACACCCTTTTTTCTATTTATTTAAAAAGAAAATACAACTTTGTTATTTATGAGTCGTGGAATTGCATTCATCTACAAAAGATCTAGCTAATGTGCATATTTTTTATCGTTTTTAATTAATTCCCTATTAGTTTTTTTCGGTTCTCTTATACGATGATCATCTTTATTTAACTATTACGTGTAATTATATTCATACAGATATTCTATATGATTTATATTTGCGTAATATTTGCGTAGAAATGAAGAAAATCAAATTTACTGTGTGTTTATCGTGTTGCCATAACAATGTGACGTAGCCAAGGACGGTAGTGGACGTGAGTGTGTGTGCGTGTGTGCGCGTGTGTGCGTGTGCTGGGAATGGATGACAACGTTTTTTTTTTCGTGCGGTGTTTATATTATGCATATTGTTTCGTATCTTATCAACTTTTTCGAATCTATGTGTACAGTAATACAAACCCGTTTTCGAGCTGAATAAATATGTTACATTGAATAAAAACACGAAAAATATATCCAGTTTGGTAGAAAAGTAACTTATCTTGCCTTTGATAACATTTACTTGTTATATATTTGTTTTTTAACAACTTTTTCGAATCTATGTGTACAGTAATACAAGCCCGAAATGAAAAGACCACGAGTGAACGCGCGGTTTTTTTTAGTTTAGTTTCATATATATATATATATATATATATATATATATATATATATATATATATATATATATATATATATATATATATATATATATATATATATATATATATATAAGTATTTTTATATTTTATCTTTCTAACTTTAAAAAAAAGTTTTAAAATTTTATCAGCCGGCATAATTTATTTTTAAATATTGAAAAATTTCAGGAAAATTAATTTTTGCTAGATTTTCAAAACATTGTTTTCATGTTTTGTGTGCGGCTAGCACCAGAATGGCGGACGCGATGTCGGATGTTGGATTGTTAGATTGTGTAAGTTTCGTATTTTTTTTAATTTGTAAATAACAAGTTATGAAAAAATTAAACCCTTCCAAGATGGACAATAAATAAAGCCATAATATTTTATGGTAAAGGTACGAGGGTAGGAACCATAGTTTTTTAGGAGATGTGATTATTGGATTAACCAATCAGAAATCGTCCGTGGCACACACATCTCTGTTTATATATATATATATATATATATATATATATATATATATATATATATATAATTAATTTACTCACATAAAATTAATATACGAAAGTATAAATTTATGCGTAAACTGTATATATTTACTTCAACAGTAGTCAATACGTAGGTAGAGCTAGTTAGTAATTTATAAAATATATATAATGATTAAGCTACACTGAATATTCCGCCTTTCATCCACTCTAGGATTCCTCAGGCTAAAGCGCGGAATATTCAGTGTAGCTTATTCATTATATATATATTTTATAACTTACTATATATATACATATATATATATATATATGTGTGTGTGTATGGATATATGTTTGTATATATATATATATATATATATATATATATATATATATATATATATGTATGTATGTATGTCAATATAATCACACATTTTCATGAATCAGCTTGATTGAAATGAAAAGGTTAATCCTTTGATAATTGTAAAATAACAAAGACAACATCTTGTATTCTTCGTCGCCAGTTGTTATATCGTAGATTATATGAATAACAAGTCATTACTGGGGTTGTACAGAAAGGGTTTATTTAGGTAAAAAGGTACACACATTTCTAAGCGTCCATTGACAGATTAGTACTAAATTCTGTCTTCCACGTGAGGAGAGTTTGCTTGTCTTTTTATAGACGTAACAGTCCATTCATTTAAGGGGTGTTGGATCAGTCCATTATATCACCTTCCTCCCAAGCTAAATTCTTCCCTAGAATTTCGCTTCACCATTTTTTTTTTTACTTTGTCCAAAAAATTCAGTTCTTTTTCTTTTTCTTTCACTTCTCCTTAAAATTTGCGTTTGCGAATTTTTTGATTTTGGAGAGTGACTTGTATTTTCAGTTACTGGTGATTCCTTTTTATGAGGCTCTATGTGAAAAACGTCATACAGTACTTCCATCGGTACTTCATTGTTTTTAACTATTTCAATATATCGGGGTCTGAGTTGGTTTATATGTTTTTTGTGGGAAAATGTCTGACCTTTTATAATGTAGACCATTCTTCCAATTCTTTTTGAGATTATGCCTTCTTCCCAAAAACTCTTCCCTGCCCGATAATTGTTGAAAAAAACTTTATCCCCGTCCTTGTATATCTTGTATCGTACATTATCTTGTACACTTTTTTTTTACTTTTTTACTCGGAATTAACAGGTCGAACACAGAGCGCACTTTTCTGGCAAACATTATTTCCGCTGGGGATAAATTTGCATTTGTATTCGGATTAGGCGTTATCCTGTACACTGCTAAAAATTTCTGAAGACTTTTTTCTTCAGTGTCGATGTTATCGTTCTTTTTTAACGCTCGTTTAAAAGTATCGACAAATCTTTCAGCTTGTCCGTTAGATCGAGGGCTAAAAGTTGGTGTTGTGATATGCTCTATGGCCAGTGACTCACAGTAGATCTTAAATTCTTGACCCTTGAACATGGTGCCATTATAACTAACAATTGTTTTTGGTACGCCAAAACGCCCAAATACCTCGTCCAACGCCTTTATTGTGTTTGCCGCTGTAGTATGTTTGAATTAAAAAATTTCTGGCCATTTCGACATGCTATCTACTATTACCAGGTAATAATATCCTTTTAGAGGTCCTGCGTAATCTATATGGATCCGCGTCCATGGTATATCTGTTTTAGGCCAAGGTTGCGTCTTAGTGTGCGGCGCTTTTGCTGCTAGTTGGCAACCCTTACATAATTTTATCATTTTTTCTATGTCCTGATCCATTCCAGGCCAGTACATATATGTTCTCATTAGTGCTTTCATTCTGGAGATTCCAGGATGTCCCATGTGGAATTCTTTTAAAATTCTCTTCTGTAATACTTGAGGTATTACCACTCTATCCGCGTACATTAGAGTTTCATCGCGCTTTGAAAATGGAAAAACTGTTAATCCTTTCCTCTTCTTTTCTTTTTGTCCCACTTGTTTTTTTATCTTGTTAATGTATTCATCTGTTCTTGCTGCTTTCTTTATTTCCTCAAGTGTTACCGGAAGTTCCCTAACAGTATTTATTAATATATCTGTTAGTTCATTTTCTTCTTTTAGTGCAGCTATAACAGTTTCTTCAAGTAATTCAGTTTTATTTGGGATCAACCTGGACAAACCATCTGCGTGTGCAATTTTGCTGGATGCTAGGTGTTTCATTTTAAAATTGTAGTTTAACAGAATCATGCTCCATCTTTGTAACCTATTAGCCGTATGAGTAGGAACTCCTTTTTGGAACCAAAAATCGATAACAAAGGTTTGTGGTCCGTTTCCAAGATAAAAAATCTTCCATGGATGAACCTATGAAATTTCCTCATGGCGTATACAATTGCCAGGCCTTCTTTTTCTATCTGACTATAATTTTTTTTTTCTGCGGGTAGCAAAACCCTTGAGGCATGAATAATTGGTTTAGTCGATCCATCTTTGAGTCTGTGTAGTAGCACATCACCTAAACCGTATTCGCTCGCATCTGCTGCTACAATTAATTCTTTTTTTCGGATCGTAGTGAGCTAGTGCTAAATCCGATAACAGACATTTTTAATCTCTAGGAATGCTTCATCACATTCTTTTGTCCAGAGCCATTTTTTATTTTTTTTCAATAATTCGTTTAAAGGTGCTCTTAGTTCATGCATATTTGGGATATAAGAATTATAATACTTTGCTAGTCCCCAAAATGACTGTAGCTGCACTATATTTTCTGGTCTAGGCATGTTTTTGATTGCTTCAGTCCTATTAGGATTAGGTTTTCTACCATTTCGATCAATCACTTGTCCCAAATATTCAATTTTGTCCATCCCAAAATTACATTTTTCGAGAGCCACTTTCAATCCATAGTTTGATATTCTCTCGAATACTTTGCCAATTTTTTACTTCTTATAAGGATGTCATCTAGATAAGCCATAGCAAAATCCAAACCTGCTAGCATTGTATCCATAATTTGCTGGAACAAATTTGGGGCTACTTTTAAACCAAAAGGCAAACGTTTTAGTGAAAATAGTCCTTTATGGATATTTAATGTCAGGTACTTAGCACAATCTTCCTGAACTTTTACTTGCCAATACGCTTCAGACAAATCAATTTTTGTAAAAAATTTTCCTCCGCTTAACTTCGAAAAAATTTCCTCTGAGGTAGGAAGCGGGTAGTTATGCTCCTTGAGACAATCATTTAGACGTGTCGAAAAGTCCGCGCATACCCTGATTTTATTATTTTTCTTCTTAACGTAAACCGTGGGTGAAGCCCATTCAGCGTAGTCCACTTTTTCTTTTACTCCAATATCTTGAAGTCTCTTTAATTCTTTCTCTATAGTTTCTAATGCTGAATATGGAACCTTTCTTTTGGGTTTGAAAACTTGTTTAGCTTCGTCCTTTAGTTCAAATTTCACCTCCGTTTTCGTGCAGCAACTCAAACCTTCAGAGAATACCTCTTTAAAGTATTTTTTTCATTCGTCAATAAACTTTCCTGGTAGTTTAGAATTTTCTAAACCCGCCAGACTTACTTTATTGCAAAATGAGCTGATGGGGTTCCCCCATAAATTAAAAAGAATCATTAAGTCTATACCGAACAAATTAGAATTTTCCCCGGTACGACATATAACTTGGTTTTCACAGCATTCTCCTTTAGAGACACATTGGTAAAAAATTCACCCTTAAATTTTAGTTTATTTCCAGACACACTTCTGGCAATTTTTTTTTGTATATTGTAACTTTGGAAACCCAATTTTCTTCCAAGTTACTTCGTCAATTATACTTATGTCGCTTCCCGTATCTAGAAGACAGTTCACATTACAGCCATTAATTTTAATTTCAATATATTTTCTTTTATAACACCTAGACTCATTTTTAGAACCAATGGTCTTTATTTCTGCTTTTCGGTATTTTCCTTTCCTGCATACCGTTGATTTATGGTCTTTTTTATTACATTTGTTACATATTTTGTATTTAAAGTAACAATCTTTAGTGAAGTGGTTTTTTCCCCCACATGTCTTACAGGATTGTTCGTGTGCACATTTCATCACCCTTTCCATTTTTTTTCCATATTATTTTCTTCAAAATTTTTTCCTTCGATGCTTGTATTGTCCTGCTTTAAATTTAACAGTTTCTGACACTCTTCCGTAACTTTTTGTAACGTTATTTCTGTGTCTTGGTTCATAATGGATAATATCCTTGAACGAATATCCTTATCTTTAGAGGCTGTTAAACCTTGCACAAAGATTAGACTTTTAAACATATCTTCTCTGAGGTCTTTTAAATTAAAGGATTCACAATGAGCATTCACTTTCTCTGCATAAATAATAAAATCTTCGTCCTCCTGCTTCGTGATATTTAAACATTTATAACGTGTATAGAATAGACTATCTCGTACACTGAAAATGTTTGACAATATTTTTATTGTTTGACTAAAAGAAATCTCTTCAGGTTTCTTTGGAGGAAAAAATTCGTATACTTTGTATTTTCCTGAGATCCAAGTTTTTTAAGAAGAAGGATAATCTTCTCTTCGTCTGTCCAAGACTGACATCTCTTAGCAAAAATATTTTCGTATCTCCGAAAATATGCCGGAAAAGTTAACCCATTTGTTGGCTCATATACAAATTCGGATAAAGAATTTGCTATTCCTTCAGGAGTGAAACGACAGTCTTTCTGTTGCGTTAAAATACTCTGTATTATTTCGCTTTGCTTCAATTGTTGTTGCTAGAGTAATTCCATTTGCTTTTGTTGTGCAAACAATGCCGATTGCATAGTTCTAGTGAATTCAGCTAATTGCTCCATGTTAAAAAAATTTTTTTTTTACAAAACCACACGATTAAACAAAAGATTAACTCAAATGTCCTATAAATTCAATGAATTAAAAGCACAATTTCCTTCCGAAGAGAAAAAAATACTTCTAGCCAAATAAAACTTGAAATGGACACTTCTTTTTTTTTAAATGTTCTTTTCAAAAAAAATGTTCGCTTCAAAATGTCAATTTCTCTTCTTTTTTTTTAGGACCGTAACAGACTGAAACACTTACTTTTTAAATGTTGGCTCTGTCGAAGTTTTTTTTTCTTCTTCCTTCTTTGGATTTCTTTTGTTTTCTGCTCGTTAATCTTCTTGTGTGCTTTTTCCTTCGCTTTGTTTTTTTAGTGAGTTTTGTCCGAATTCTTCGTCGCCAGTTGTTATATCGTAGATTATATGAATAACAAGTCATTACTGGGGTTGTACAGAAAGGGTTTATTTAGGTAAAAAGGTACACACATTTCTAAGCGTCCATTGACAGCTTAGTACTAAATTCTGTCTCCCACGTGAGGAGAGTTTGCTTATCTTTTTATAGACGTAACAGTCCATTCATTTGAGGGGTGTTGGATCAGTCCATTATATCATATTCAGAAATAATTACGCATTTAATACTAATGTACAGTTTGCTGAGCTTATCTTTACAGAACCGGCACGGCAACGCGATTAAGCCGTGTGGAATTACAAACTTATATCCTCCATAATGAGCATTATAGTTTTCGTAAATAAGCTAACTGTTTAAGTATTGTAATTTTAATATTTAATATAGAAAATTGAAATATTACACTGTTATTATAGCTTGAAGTTTGTACAGAAAACCTATCACATTTAAACTGCCGAACTAAAATTCCTCACGAATGATCCTTATTTCAATAATTGAAATGTTTGAAAATTATTTACATCTAATAATTTTATAATCTTTTAAATTTCGTTCAATAAATGATTAAATAATCACTCAATATCGACATAACTATTTTCTTATTTTAATAAAACATAATTTGATGAAAGACAAACGTACAGATTAAAACGCAATTGTATGACGTATCGCCAACTAATGCCAATATCAGTACAAATGAAATATAGATGGGGGTTTGAAACGCCATCAAAACGAAGTGACGATGTATTCCCGTGGATGGGTGTACATATATATACGTACATGATGAAAATAATGGAAATAGTATTCCGACAAAATAGAGATAAAAATTGAACAAACAAAGTCATGTGTTCACCAATATTTCGTCTTTATTGCGAAACATCCTCTTGATGAATAAAATTAAGAAGACAAAAAATACATATATGACCTGGTTACATTTCAGAAACGAAAAGAATCATCGAAAATACCCCCCTAAAAAAACGGGTGGGCACATAGTGTTGTGAAGGAAAGTATTTTTTATAATGCAGTATACTCTCATTTATTCAAGCATAATCATACTTTTGATTTTAAACAAGCAAGAATTGTTAAGTTTATTTCTATATAAATCGCAACAGAAACTTATTGAATACGCGCTTATCGCAATTCAAGCACAATTAAACAACGTGGAGGCTTCTATAATGTATCGCTATTAATACATATAAATATATATATAATATTTAATACATATTTCTATTTTAAAATTTCTATTAACAGAACAAAATTGTATTTTAGATACAGGTTAGCTCTCGCACACCTGAAAAAAAACACCACCTATAATATTTAATACATATAATCAGTCAGTAAAAAATTGATGTGCATCATATCTTTTTAAATATATTAACGGCTATATGACATTATAAAACATCTTACTCTCTTTCACAACGCTATATGCCCCTATTTAGAATTTCCAACGATTTTTGTCGTTTCCGAATTATACCAGGGGCATTCATTTAATTACATCAAAAATATATTTTCAAATATTTGTACTGGTGTTTTGTTTTCTTAATTTCATTTATTCAGAGTGAGTCTCATGAAAAAGAGGAAACGTTTATGAATGCATAAGTAATTTTTAACTCTCTTTTCACGTGTATGTAACGAGTGTCTTATTGAATGTGTGTCTGTTCTTAAACATGTATTTATGCCTGATCACCTTATTTTCACAACGATACAAAACATCTTATCTGTTGTAAGTTTTTCATATTGCGACAAACAAAGGAACAAAAAATATATTTGTTTCTTGTTAAACAAAATAGGGCAGGCCTTCAACAAGAGTGACAAATACAATTCTATGGAGTTAAAAACGAAAACCTGCACGAAATTTCTACCACGAACAACAGAACTCGGGATTATTTCGGCAACCTTTATTTCAGGATGTTTTCCCATCTTGGAAAAGTTGAACGCTGATACAGTCCTGTCTACATCTTTATTCTCGATCTTACTCCTGCTGGGTGCCATCCTGTCTGGCGACCGTCTCATTCGGCTGTCTATTACAGACTCAACTAATTAACTTTCTAAAGTGTTTCTTAACTCCTTCCGTCATGTATCTACATAATAAAAAATATTTGTCTGGTCTTTTGTCATGTATCTTTGTTTATTTAAACAAAACATTCTAATCCTATTTATTAAACATTCTTCTAAATATTTTTTTTTGTTTTAGATATTTCTTAATTATTTGTACAGTAAATGCCAGTTCAATTTCAAAATATTCTTCTATTATCAAAACACTCTGTTATTTCCATAACAATTTCACCAGTTCAAATGTCGGCCATTCAACTCTCTCCCCGAGGAAACGAACTGTATTCGACCTTAAGAGGCTACGTATTTCACTTCCTGCCGTTAACTACGCAGCGATCCTATAAGAAAAGTCATCAGATAAAATACCAAAGTGTTAACCTGTTTTCATAAGGCAATGGTAGTGAGTAAAAAATGCTTTCATTTCAAATATTTTATAATATTATTTTATATTATTTTGTAATATTATTCTTTTTAAAAAAGATAAGTGTAGTATATGTTTTGCGGCATTATATATCCTCCTAGGCGTTCGTTTTTTCCGATAGTTCAGATAGGCTATTATATATGATTATTATAATATCATTATCCAAGTTTTGCGATTCACGGCAATATATTATATGTTCGATCTTCATAATTCCATCCTCAAAACCATCAACCCATTCAATTCAGCTGAAATACTTTCGCACTTCGAGGGGTAATGTAGTAACTGTCTAATCAGTTTTGTTATTAGGAGGGCATCCTCAACAGTGTACTCTAACGACTATAACAAGTTTAATGTTCTACTTTGTTCCTTACGTTTTTGTTTAAGGATAACTTTGTATCTGTAATGTTGTAATAATAGTAGCGTCCCGAGCATTAATTTCGCTTACAGTATAACGAGATCATTCTCCCCGAATGCAATATACTGTAGGGTATTCTATTACATTTACCTGTAAAAAGCAAGTATTCTAACTGTTTAACCAATATTTTTAAAATAACCGCCTTAATATGGATCTTAAACTCAGAGCATGCCTTTTTCACAAGCTCTGGCGGGAGCTCGGGGAATACTCGGCGAAGATCATGTTGAGTTTGGTGTTTTAGGAGGTCATGATCAAACGAAATAGTCCTGCGGGTTCAGGTCGACAGAGGAGGGAAACCACACCCAGAGTCTGCTAGCGGAAACGTGATCACACCATGGGATCACCACACTCTTCGGCACAATCAAGTACACTTTGATGTTGACTTTCAAGCCAGCTTCGAAGATGTGAGGTGGCATGATGTGGCCCTAAGTTGAAACCACATCAAACATCATAATCGTGGGCCGAAACTTCATTGATCTTTGCCTCCAAGCGTTGAAGAATTTGGATTTGCATTTTGGGGATGCCGACAATGTTCGTACAGCAGCGCATCTTCGATCTCGCTCGGTGAAAACTGTGTAGCTTTAAGACATGATAGAAGGCTCATATCTCTCTTTAGATTTGAACAAATCTGGTCAGTTAGTAGACGGTCTTATACAAAAAAAAAAAAATGAAAACCGGTTTTCATCGATCGGAAATACAATCATGTCAACTTTACTATTGTACCCTGTGGTAAGGTTTTGAGGTCACAAGACAACACTTGCTGTCATAAACTTTTTAAAAATTATGTGGTTGTTTTTAATGTAGAATTGGTTCGTTCGTTTTCATACTCTCTTTTAAAGCAATATTTATTAATATATATTTTGTCGTCACTTTAAAGTTTTAACCCGGGATTTTTATGATTCAATAATTTATAATCTATCCGTTTGCTATGATTTCACACACGTGTTCAACTCGTTCTTTTTGTAGAGGTAATGTAAGGTATGTCAGTCTGTCATTATACCTTACTCCCTGGCATTGCCTCTGTCTTTAGTGTGTCAGTATAGTATATATTCGTTCGTTAATATAGCATCCTGCGAAGTTATCAAAAATATGCGACCGTTAGTAGCATATAGGTGACTGTGTTTATAATAATCTATATATTAATACAATAGCGTGTGTGTAATTTTCTCTGCCACGCTTACATCCGGGTCGTTTAATTTTCATGTACTTCCATTTCTAGTCATAAATAATTTTACGAATAATTCTTCATAAGTTATGGTGTCGGGTTTAATTATGGCTTATAACACTTAAGTAATCTAATTTTTTTATAAATACTTTTATCAAGAATTATTCATCAGTTTTTGTTTAGGTTTCGATTATAACCGAGGGCACTCCAGTAATCTATTTTTATAAATAATTTTATCAAGAATTCTTCATAAGTATTGGTTTCCGTTTCGATTATGGCTGAAAGAACTCATGTATATATATATATATATATATATATATATATATATATATATATATATATATATATACATATATATAGTAGCAAAAGTACCCGTCGTTGATTGGGTTCAAAAACAGCCTACAGAAAATGGACTCTGATTTATGAAAGTATAATAGTTTATAAAAAGGAAGGGTTGTAAATTTGGGTTGAATTTGGGGGTATCAAAACCAAAGCAAAATATTATGAAAGTAAAAATAAAATAAATAAACCCCATAATTTGTTATACCATACCTGTACACATTGAAAGACTTATCAAAATATTCCGTGGATCTATATTAAAAAAACCTTTGTGACATATGTCCATTCTATGGAGGTCAGGTGCGAACGAACACCCCATTATTTTATTATACCATATTTCTTCAAACTGAAATATAATTATCAACGTATACTTACGCAGATAGATATGAAAAGTCTTTATCAAAGTTTGTGCCTATTTCAATTCTATGGAAGCCAGGCGCGAACGCAGACCCCACAATTTTATTATACCATCCCTATTTAAGTTAAAACATACTTATCAAAGTATTATTATACACATCTATATCAAAAACATTTGTAAACGTATTTTTTTAAATTTTTAAATTTTTTATTTCCATACTTTATGGACCAGGTGAGAAGGCAGACCCCACAATTTTAATGAACCACCGTTCTGCTGGATCAAACATACCCATTCCTATGTCTCGATACATCTTCTATCATTATATGTAATCACTTTTTTTAATAGTCATCATATAGGAGCCTATTCGTGACCAGACTCACACATACACACACACATTCATCTTTATATATATATATATATATATATATACATATATATGTATATATATATATATATATATTCCAGATAACGCACCAAGTCATATGGATATATTTATTCATTTTTTAAATCACAACTTTGTAATATATAAAAATTGATGAAGCTTTATCTCTATTATAATATATACGAATTCTGCAAGAATTAAAATATTATATTTAAGTTTCCTTTACGGCCGGGCTTTGCTGGGCGTTCATGCTAGCTTAGATAAATATTTTTGCAGTTTTAACAAAAAAGCTACAAAAATATCAGAGCGTCTTCATTTACACTGTACATTTCTATAGAATGCCAACACCAACATGTTACATATGAATATGGCCCCTGTGGGATTGGCACAGGTCCCGCTAGTATACATTATACTAATATTATAAACTGATTTTAAAATGCTAATATGATTAAATCACGGTAAAACAAATAATACAAAAAACTAAAAGTATTATTACTTTGATATGAACATGACTTGATTGAGACGCAAATAAAAGAAATATTTTTCTGTTAAACAAAATATCGTTGGTACATTGTCTTCGTATAAACTTAGAGGGCGAATAATTTCCGTTTCATATGTTATGTTACAATAAAATTGTACGTGCATTCAACGTTTGAACTATGCTTATTATAATACTCTATATTCTTCAAAACAATCGAATCTAACTCTTAATTTGCATTGATTTAAATAAAACATTAAAATCGCCTAAAGAAACGCGGAATCCGTTATGAAAGCTCGATAATAAAAAATTCTATTCACAAATTAAAACAACATTATATCGTATCGTAAACAATGCGAATATGAAGAATCTGACAATGTTTTTTTCAAATATGTGTCTGGTGACATGCGTACGTAAACATTATACACAAAGGTAAATGTGAATTTATAGTATATTTATAGTATATATTTATATATTCCTTTATAGTATATATTTATATATTCCTTTATAGTATATATTTATATATTCATTTATAGTATATATTTATATATTCCTTTATAGTATATATTTATATATTCATTTATAGTATATATTTAGATATTCATTTATAGTATATATTTATATATTCATTTATAGTATATATTTATATATTCATTTATAGTATATATTTATATATTCATTTATAGTATATATTTATATATTCATTTATAGTATATATTTATATATTCCTTTATAGTATATATTTATATATTCATTTATAGTATATATTTATATATTCATTTATAGTATATATTTATATATTCCTTTATAGTATATATTTATATATTCCTTTATAGTATATATTTATATATTCATTTATAGTATATATTTATATATTCATTTATAGTATATATTTATATATTCATTTATAGTATATATTTATATATTCATTTATAGTATATATTTATATATTCATTTATAGTATATATTTATATATTCATTTACAGTATATATTTATATATTCATTTATAGTATATATTTATATATTCATTTATAGTATATATTTATATATTCATTTATAGTATATATTTATATATTCATTTATAGTATATATTTATATATTCATTTATAGTATATATTTATATATTCATTTATAGTATATATTTATATATTCATTTATAGTATATATTTATATATTCATTTACAGTATATATTTATATATTCATTTATAGTATATATTTATATATTCCTTTATAGTATATATTTATATATTCATTTACAGTATATATTTATATATTCATTTATAGTATATATTTATATATTCATTTATAGTATATATTTATATATTCATTTATAGTATATATTTATATATTCATTTATAGTATATATTTATATATTCATTTATAGTATATATTTATATATTCATTTACAGTATATATTTATATATTCATTTATAGTATATATTTATATATTCATTTATAGTATATATTTATATATTCATTTATAGTATATATTTATATATTCATTTACAGTATATATTTATATATTCATTTACAGTATATATTTATATATTCATTTATAGTATATATTTATATATTCATTTATAGTATATATTTATATATTCATTTATAGTATATATTTATATATTCATTTATAGTATATATTTATATATTCATTTATAGTATATATTTATATATTCATTTATAGTATATATTTATATATTCATTTACAGTATATATTTATATATTCATTTATAGTATATATTTATATATTCATTTATAGTATATATTTATATATTCCTTTATAGTATATATTTATATATTCATTTATAGTATATATTTATATATTCATTTATAGTATATATTTATATATTCCTTTATAGTATATATTTATATATTCCTTTATAGTATATATTTATATATTCCTTTATAGTATATATTTATATATTCCTTTATAGTATATATTTATATATTCATTTATAGTATATATTTATATATTCATTTATAGTATATATTTATATATTCATTTATAGTATATATTTATATATTCATTTATAGTATATATTTATATATTCCTTTATAGTATATATTTATATATTCATTTATAGTATATATTTATATATTCATTTATAGTATATATTTATATATTCATTTATAGTATATATTTATATATTCATTTATAGTATATATTTATATATTCATTTATAGTATATATTTATATATTCCTTTATAGTATATATTTATATATTCCTTTATAGTATATATTTATATATTCATTTATAGTATATATTTATATATTCATTTATAGTATATATTTATATATTCATTTATAGTATATATTTATATATTCATTTATAGTATATATTTATATATTCATTTATAGTATATATTTATATATTCATTTATAGTATATATTTATATATTCCTTTATAGTATATATTTATATATTCATTTATAGTATATATTTATATATTCATTTATAGTATATATTTATATATTCATTTATAGTATATATTTATATATTCATTTATAGTATATATTTATATATTCATTTACAGTATATATTTATATATTCATTTATAGTATATATTTATATATTCCTTTATAGTATATATTTATATATTCCTTTATAGTATATATTTATATATTCATTTACAGTATATATTTATATATTCATTTATAGTATATATTTATATATTCATTTATAGTATATATTTATATATTCATTTATAGTATATATTTATATATTCATTTATAGTATATATTTATATATTCATTTATAGTATATATTTATATATTCATTTATAGTATATATTTATATATTCATTTACAGTATATATTTATATATTCATTTATAGTATATATTTATATATTCATTTATAGTATATATTTATATATTCATTTATAGTATATATTTATATATTCATTTATAGTATATATTTATATATTCATTTATAGTATATATTTATATATTCATTTACAGTATATATTTATATATTCATTTATAGTATATATTTATATATTCATTTATAGTATATATTTATATATTCATTTATAGTATATATTTATATATTCATTTACAGTATATATTTATATATTCATTTACAGTATATATTTATATATTCATTTATAGTATATATTTATATATTCATTTATAGTATATATTTATATATTCATTTATAGTATATATTTATATATTCATTTATAGTATATATTTATATATTCATTTATAGTATATATTTATATATTCATTTATAGTATATATTTATATATTCATTTACAGTATATATTTATATATTCATTTATAGTATATATTTATATATTCATTTATAGTATATATTTATATATTCCTTTATAGTATATATTTATATATTCATTTATAGTATATATTTATATATTCATTTATAGTATATATTTATATATTCATTTATAGTATATATTTATATATTCCTTTATAGTATATATTTATATATGCCTTTATAGTATATATTTATATATTCATTTACAGTATATATTTATATATTCATTTATAGTATATATTTATATATTCATTTATAGTATATATTTATATATTCATTTATAGTATATATTTATATATTCATTTATAGTATATATTTATATATTCATTTATAGTATATATTTATATATTCATTTATAGTATATATTTATATATTCATTTATAGTATATATTTATATATTCATTTATAATATATATTTATATATTCATTTATAGTATATGTTTATATATTCATTTATAGTATATATTTATATATTCATTTATAGTATATATTTATATATTCATTTACAGTATATATTTATATATTCATTTATAGTATATGTTTATATATTCATTTACAGTATATATTTGTATTCATTTATAGTATATATTTATATATTCCTTTATAGTATATATTTATATATTCATTTACAGTATATATTTATATATTCATTTATAGTATATATTTATATATTCATTTATAGTATATATTTATATATTCATTTATAGTATATATTTATATATTCATTTATAGTATATATTTATATATTCCTTTATAGTATATATTTATATATTCATTTACAGTATATATTTATATATTCATTTATAGTATATATTTATATATTCATTTATAGTATATATTTATATATTCATTTACAGTATATATTTATATATTCATTTATAGTATATATTTATATATTCATTTATAGTATATATTTATATATTCATTTATAGTATATATTTATATATTCATTTATAATATATATTTATAAGTAGTATGTTTTGCAACGAAAACGGTTATGCACGAAATCTAGTTTAAACGTTATATCAGAACTACCTACATTACAACATAATGTTATGTTTTCAAGCTTTTAGATTTGGATTGACAAAGTGTATTATTTGTATTGCCCTAATCTTGGCCGCTATTTTAACAATGGGTCCTTCACATGTCCCCGTGGTGTAATGGATAAAGTTCTAAGTTATAGTTTCTCATTTCTGACGCTTTTTTTATAAGATAAAGGTATAATTCTTGGTATATGCGTTACTAATTCTACGACTTTTATTTTTCAATGATGGATAAGTGTACTCTCGCCCTGCTGAACAAATAAAATATGGCGTTTGAAAGCAATAAGTTACATCGATTGAAACCTTGTAGAAATAACATCTAGAACAAGAAAGTAGTTTTGATAATCGTAATAATGCAAAAATATTAATTACTATATTATATTAGATTATTACTTTTAATTCATTTCATTCTTGTTTACCACAAATACGGCATATTGCCATTTGGGTGTAATGGACCATTATTTTGGACCATCGTTAGAGGAGATTATGTAAGGAAATAAATAAACAAGATGCCGGGTTACATTACATTTAAACTTCTGCATGACAGTACAGTGAAGAAATTCGAAGGTGTAGCAGTATGAGGTAAGGAGATACCATAGTAGAACGTTTTTCGATGTCTAGTAACCCAAACAGTAAAGGAGTGCTAATCTGGTACTCATGTGTTTATATACGTCGAGGGTGTAAAAGCTAATTGAATTCTTTAAAGGAGATTCTGTTATGATGCTGGTGAAACAGGCAGAGAAATAAAACATTTCGGCGATGGAACAGAGGTTGGAGCTTTGTTGATAGTGCGAAAGATATGAGATGGGAGGTTCTTTTTAGGACTCTGCCTAAGTGGGGAACACTGCCAGTGGATGCCCCAGTGTAGGTATACTTACTTTGGTGATTTTGTAGATATGCATAATAAGCTCGGGTGTGACTATCATGGTGTCTAATTAGTAATTTAAAAAAAACATATACAAATAAATCATGGTGTTTATTCTACTTCTGCCGTGATTCCTTGTAAATTCTAATATTTCAGGCGAATGTGTAGATTTCAGAAAATAAAAGAATTAATTGAAGTATGTTCCAAAGAAACCGATTCGTATTATTAAGGAATGGCGTCAAACAATTAACTTCTAAATGAACCAACTGTTTTAATTTCTTTGTACTTTCAAATCGACAAATCACACCCGACAAGCACTGGAAAAGGAGATTAAAGGTTAACAGAAAAGGTTCTGCGATCATTAATGTTCACAAGTGGCGTCTTTATGATTACACATTCTTCAAAACCATTATCAAGTGTTGTAGCTGTAATACCTCTTCAGAACAATATGGCAATGGCGTCGCTGTTACTGGCGCTGATTATGGATTAGTGTTCTTTTTTCTCTACGCCATTGAATCATATAATTCATTGGAAAGCATATATCTCGCACTCTGCTCTCCCGCCTTGTTATAATAACAGGGATAACATCATGATTGATGGAAATGGTTGAATATGTATGTTTTATAACGACCCATTATAAATGTTAAATGCCCTATTTTCTGTGAAGTGTGAATAGAATATTTTTGACTTGCAGAGTTACATATTTAGATTGAGTCTTAGGAATTGTATAATAGAAAGTAGATTAATCGCCAATAAGGTTTAGAATCTCATGTTACTGATAAATGACGTGAAAGCGAGTCGTAAATACGTTTGAGTATGTGTTTTTGCAAAGGAATTATTAAGCCAATCTTTTCTTTAGCCTAGTTAAGAGGACTAGTTTAATGCCGGCGTTAAGGAGCAACCGTAACGTTATATAGAATTTACATATATAATCTGGTTTTATACTGTCAGGGAAATCGTTTTCATAATTCAGCTTCGGCAACAGTTCAGTCTCATATAGTTTAAAAACTCACTAGGCAATAAAGTAGCGACTACAATCAGAAGTAAATGCATGAATGTACAACGATCGGTCATTCATATGCCTATTATATAAATAATGCAGATTGTTCCTCTAAATTCTGGCGAAATTCTCCATTTCATAATGTTGCTGTCATATTAATGCAACTACCAGAGAAAAGCGGTTACTGTTTGTACGTCTTCATAAAGAATAAACTTACTGAAGAAACATTAAATGTTAAATATATATGCTAATGACATGTTATTGCGTTAATGTGTGAGTTCGTTCTTTACAGACTTTGAAACGGCTGAACAGAGTTTCTTTAAAATTTGCATAACTTTAGTGAATAAGTGATGGAGTTATCTACAGTTAAGTTTTGTCTCAGAATACCCCGATTATTACGGATAATCTATAATCGAAACCGTTATTTTAATTTATCTATCATCGGTAAGGTCATTTTTCCATGTCATCGCTTAGCAACAATGATAAAGCGACCGACCGACCGACCGACGGAGTGACTTATCGAGTCGCTTGCACGCGACTAAAAAAAAAAAAAACGTAAATATATTATCATCGTAGTTACGTTCTCATTCATTTAAATATAAGTCAGATTATTAGCCCAGAATTTCACAAATATTTATCTTTGTACTAGCTATAAAAGGATAAAAGTCAAAGATGTATGTTATGAGGTTCGTTAAGAAAACCTCTCAAGAAAGATTATATGATCTTGCTTATGTTTAAATGATAGGATTATAAAAAAATTGTTTAAGATAAATGTGTTTCACGTGCAATGAACCCATCATGGATACAAATACAAAGTAAAAATAGGCAAATCATTTACTATTCGAACATTAATTTTGTATAATTAGATAATTTACATAAACTAAAGTTAATAAAATGTGGAACAACTTCAGAAAAATGTGTTTCAAAAGTAAACATTAATCAAGGCTATCACACGTAACGCAGCAATATAAAAGTATATTTCGTTTGATTCACAAGCTCGTTCGGTCTTTAAAATGTCAGTCGTAATATGGTTACAGAAGTTTAAAAGTTCTTATCTATGTCGTTTTAGACATTTTCCGTTTCTCTATACCAAGTCTTATCATCGAAACATCCGCAAATCGATTCAAACTTTTATATCGATTCAAACCGTTGTTTGATGCAAAAGGAGTTATCCCTAAAAACAAATACTCAAGCGAAGTACTCATTTCAGGAGATATTAGCTTGTTTCCTCATTCAGTACGTTATATTAGAGGCGAATAATCTGAACTATCTAGAAGATTTCACAGAGGTTATCATAAATGAATTCTCTATGAAACCAACATTTATTATTATTATTATTATTATTATTATTATTATTATTATTATTATTATTATTCACTTTTCTAAAAAGCATAGTTATATTGTTAGCACTTAACACAGATGTATACTTCCGAAACGTTATTCGGATATTTACATGAACAAATCATTAATAACGGCTGAATGGTAAGAAAGGACACAAACATGTATCTATAAAATGTAAATAAGTGTGCATTCTGTAATTAGTGTATCGATTTTTACGTTGTAGAAATAGAGATTTCTTGTAATTATGTACAAATGCGCCATTTGGGGCCTTAGATACATGTTATGTGTGAAGACGGAAGAAAATTGTTATTTTTTTTAACCAATCCCTATAAAACGTGCGTCAAATTTTGCAGTTATTGTTTTTATTCACATATAAAAAAAGTGAGATTTTTCTGTTGATTAAGTCGTGATCAAATAATACACATGTGGCGGAGTGAAACCTCCTCCCCTCCACCTACCGTCAAGTGATGCATCACGGAAATTTTAAATTTGCATTGTAAGCCCTATTATCCATTCACAAAATGCAACATTTCTTTTCGTGGCCGTCGATTGGAGGGTGCAGTTTGTTCTGCGTAAAATCTCTTTTACTCTACGAAACCTTCATTACCGTGCAGAAGGAAGTGAAGATTTTATTACGATATACTAAGACAGTGAGTATTTATTTGCTCCCCCACCGAGCAAATTAGGCACAAGACCAATTTTTAATGTAAGGAGTGAAGGGAGGGGGAAGGGAAAAAGGGGACCAGCTCCCGAGAGATGGGGAATGGGAGTTGGTTAAAGGTCAGGTATGTGGGGTTGTCCCCACATATGGTCTTTGCTTGCAGTATCTGTCAGAACATATGGTATTCATTTGCTCCCCCACCGAGCAAATTAGGCACAAGGCCGATTTTTAATGTGAGGAGTGAAGGGAGGGGGGAGGGAAAAATGGGACCAGCTCCCGAGAGGTGGGAAATGGGAGCTGGTTAAAGGTCAAGCATGTGGGGTTGCCCCCACATCTGGTCTTTGCTAGTCATAGCTAGTCATAGCCAGTCATAGCTTGCAGTATCTGCCGGAACAGATACTACACTTTGATGTTTGTATTTATTTGCTTCCCCACGTAGCAAATTAGGCACAAGGCCGTTTTTTAATGTGGAGATGGAGGGAAGGGGGGAAGGGGGGCACCAGCTCCCGAGAGGTGGGAAATGGGAGCTGGATTAGAAACTGTTGGTATGAAGGGCTGCCCCTTCAGTGACCAAGTTCAGATATGTGGGGCTGGCCCCACATATGGTCTTTGTAGTCATAGCTTTGCAGCATCTGCCGGAACAGATACTACACTTTGAGATATTAAATCTTTTATTCATGTTAAAAAATACAGAAAAAAAAATCAACGATGAACAAAAAACTTAGGCACATGGCCAACTCAAAAGGGGGGATTTTGGGGGTCGTTGGTCATCCTTGTCACTCCAGAACTAAACAAAGTCAAAAGTTTCTCCCAGCTAGTATCTTCTTTCACCATAATACCGCATTCACCCTTTCATATTGGGGGACGTCCTACTTAACTCCCAATTTTTAAAATATTTTTTATTGACGTGTAAAAACAAAAAAGATAACAATAAAATGGTACAATAATTCATTTGTGTCGAGGGCGGGGGAAGAAAAAACAAAAGGTGATTAGTAGGACCCTCCCAACCCCGTCTAGTTGACAGACTGCCCGTTCCACTAGGTTTGTAAAAGGAACCTCGCTTCTGCGGGTCAGTCTCTAGGTGGGGATGCCCTCTAGATGGGGGTGAATGGAGAAAAGAAAATTTTTGTGGGTAAGGGATGGAGGTTAGTTTGTATTTCTTTTTCTCCAAGATGGGTAAAATTTAGAGGAAGGGGTGAAAACAAAAATTGCAGGTAAGAGGGGATGGGGATCTTGGAGGCTTCCTAATCGGGGAGGGATGGAACACACACTCAGCTAGCTGAGAGACTACTTATTTAATTTTACTTTACAGAACTGTGCGTTCCACACCTAGGCGGGGAACACGTATTCAAATTTGGCTCCTCTTCGTACACACAGACTTGCCACATGTATCCATCTTCTGTCAAATGCCGCGCGATGCAGCCTTCTTCTATCACATCTGATCTTCACCCGTAGTTGGTGTTTAAAGAAAGCGATCAGATCTTGATCAGAGAAAGACAACACCCCCCGGCAACCTTGCAGACGCGACGTCCAAATCACCATTCTCGCTACGGCCAGGATCGTAACGTAGACCATTTGTCTTTCCCGGTCCCACGGCGGCCTCATGTTGTCCACAACATTGGATACAGTAATTGGGCGAGGATGCTCAGGATCGATGCGAGCCGTCACTCTGCTGACATGCGACCAGTACTGGCGGAGTTCGCGGCAATCAAAGAAAGCGTGATCCGTAGTTTCTACGGCCGTTGTCCCACAACGGGGACAATCAGGCGACTCCAAAAACCCGGAACTGCATTGTATGTTGTTGAGTGGAAGTGCATTTCGGGCTAATCGCCAGGTCAGAGAGAACTCCGAATTGTTCAGATGACTCGAACCTGGCGCCCAGCTCCACGCGGAGCGGATCTCACTCTGCTGCCACCCCAAACGCGCGCATAGCGGGTCGTCGGCGGCCCCCTTCACTAGATCCCTGTGGAGTTCCCTACGGGTAGCAGTCACAAGGTCACTGGACCTTGGTAGTCGTTTTAGCGCGGCTCGGCACTCTTTCATGTAAGCAGATTCTCCCCGCGGCCTGCAACGGCTCTCGATGGAAGGGTCGAGAACGAGGTCGAGGAAGGCGGCAGTAACAACGGGGTGCCACGGTTGGTCATCCTGCATATAGTGGCTCAGGAAGGCCAGCATCTCAGCATCTCGATGACATTTCAAGTCCGGCATTCCCAAACCTCCCTCACACGGACGTTGAATACAGACCTGTCTGCTCACCCAGTGTCTTCCTCTGTCCCAAAGGAGCGAGGACAAGAGTTCGATAAGAGCTTTTAGGTGTTGTGCAGGCAGGGGAAGTACGGCCATTCGGTAAAGGATGAGAGGAAAGACGTAAGTGGCGCACGCCTCAGCTCTACCCTTTAAGGAAAGTTTCCTAGGAAGCCACGAATTGACTGCAGCCTCCACCTTTGACCGTACCTCCAACCAATTCTTGTCAAGCTGGAGACCCGGTCCGAACCACACGCCGAGGATCCGGACTGGGCCATCTGTCCAGCTGAAGGGCGCAGGGAGGTTTGCGTTGCCACTCCATGCGCCCAACCGCAGTCCTACCGACTTGTTGCGGTTTATCTTGGCCCCCGTGATTCTTTCGTACTGTGTGAGTGCCTCCGACACGAGCCCAATATCTCTGAAGCCCGACACGAAGACCGTGACATCATCGGCAAACGCGGATACCTTGGCAGCTGAGCCGCCAGGCAGAGCCATTCCGCGCAGGGCCGAATTTGCCTCCCCATGTCTCAGCTTGCGGAGAAGAGGCTCCAAAGCCAGGACATAAAGCAGGGGCGACAGCGGACAACCCTGACGAACCGACCGAGAGATAACAAAGGGTTTCGAGCGCTTTCCGTTCACTTGCACGACAGCCATGGGCTGTCGATACATTATGGAGATCCACTTGCAAAAGTCCGGTTTAAAATCGGCGGCCTCTAAGACAGATGCCAGGAAACGATGGTCGACCCTATCGAAAGCTTTGGACTGATTTAAGTTGATCAGCGCGGCTTCCGTGTTGTCATCTATTCCCCCCTCTAGGATCGTGCGGATCAGGTGCAAGTTGTTCTGAATCGATCACCCCTTCACAGCATAGTTCTGTTCTTGTTCAACCAACTCGTCGATAACAACCTGCAGCCGATTCGACAGGACCTTGGCCAAAATCTTCAACTCTGTGTTTAGCAGAGTTATGGGGCTGTAGTCGTCTAACTCTTCCCCTCCATGCCCGTCACCTTTCTTCAGCAATGTGATCACTCCCTTGGTCACCTGTCCTAGGATGGATCTCTGAGCAAACCAATGGTTGAACATATCCCTCAGAAGAGGCAGAAACATGGGCGACAGCCTCAAGTACAGTTTGTATGGCAGACCATCAAGTCCTGGCGATTTGTCACAGCTGACCTGCTTCAGCGCAGTAAAGACCTCCCGCTCCGTCACCCGGCCCTCGCAACCAGCCGCTCTAGCCGCCTCGAGGCGGGGAGAGTCGGCCAAATAGTCGCTAAACTCAAGGACCGGAAGATCGGGCTGCTGCGTAAAACGCTCTTCGAAATGTTCTCGAAACCCCTCGCAGATCTCCCGAGTCGATTCCAGGGTGCGTCCATTCGGATGTTTGATTTTCGCAATGTATTTGTCCGAGCCACGCCTAGAAACCTCACGGCGCACGTCTGCATCAGAATTGACTGCTTCGTTGCCTATCTTTCTAAGCCTAGCTCTAACTACTTGGCCTTCGTAACGCTCGCTAGTCTCGCGTAGAAGGTCCTGCTTAGCTAGTTTCTGACTAACTCTATCACCCTCCCCCGTAGCCTGGGCTAGTTTCTGCTCTAGCTGCTTCTTCGTCTTGGCCTTATCTAGTGCGAGGCGTTGGGCATACTTGACGGAGAAGCTTCTGATCTTGGCTTTGAGACCTAACCACCACTTACTCCCGGTAACCGCCCCCACTAGTGCCTTTTTAATCAATTCTATTAACTGATCTTGGAAGTCTTGTATCTCCAGAAGGGAGGTGTTTAACTTCCAGTACCCCGCTAACTTAGGCCTATTTCCTAGCTTCAGCCGGGCCATAACTAATTTATGGTCCGTCTGGCCTAGCCAAGTGAACGTGGGACAGGATAGGAAGTCTACTTCGCCTCTCCTAACTAACATCCTGTCCAAATAGGTATTTGGATAGGAGGAAACGCTATTGGTCCACGTCCACATTTCCCGCCCTGGATGCTCGACCCGAAACCTGTCGACAAGTCCCCATCTAGCCATCAGATCCGCCAGGCTGGACTCGCACCTCTCCGACCCTCTAGCTACGCCTCCTACCTTATCTATGTCGGGGTCTAAGATGGCATTCCAATCCCCCATTAGCACTACCCGCTTCCGACAATCTACAAACGCGTCAAGCTGACTGAAGAATGAGACCCTCTCACGAGCGGTGTTGGGCGCATGAACCGCAATCACCCGAAACACAGAATCTTTTACGGCAACATCTGCCTCTTGTCGCCCGGGCCCCGGAGGGCGCGCGGGCAGTGATATTCTAAAACAGTGACTCGCAGTAATCGTAAAGGTAAGCAGGCTTCAGGCAGTATTAACACAAATGAAGATAAGGTTTTTGTATTTGCTGTGAAAATTGTTGGGCAATTTATGGATCTGCTGATATCCCAATAAATGTGTTGTAAAGAGGGAAGATTTCAACATGTTACCAACGGGTGCATCAAATTGTGTAAACATTTAATAACACGTATCGATTTGACCATAGATAAACATAGATTGTTTCATTTCTGATCTGTCAATATATCTGTTCAAATTAGGTATTCAGATATATTCCGGCAAGTATCGATTATGTGCGATCAGATGATTGGCCTAATTTCATTCAGGTTGTCTACTTGATATTATAGTCATTTACACACTGATACAATTACGAAAGTATTCAAATTGCAATTTCACGGCAATTTATATGTTTAATTAATAATGTATTAGTTACAGTTAATTGTAATCAGTTGGCAATTTAGTTATTTATAAAAAACTGCAGCACTCATATAGTCTAATTGTGCTATGTACTTTGTACAGAATGATGTTTATGGACACGTGTGCTGCTGGGTTGATTATTCCCATTAGTAATCGGTATCACAGTTGTGTGAATACTAATCGCCCGACATTTTTTTACTGTAACTACACATGCGTGTGTTTGAAGTACAGGTATTTACCGTTTGTTAAATCGCCTACGATATTGGCAATCTAACTAAATCGCCTACGATATTGGCAATCTAACTAAATCGCCTACGATATTGGCAATCTAACTAAATCGCCTACGATATTGGCAATCTAATTAAATCGCATGTCACATTATATAAAAGCTGAATGTTTAGTTCGTTTCTAAGCGCAGAAAAATAGTTTTCCAGTAATCATGTTACTTGTTGCTAATGTTTTAGTGTAGCTTATGATTTCCTTAACTTAAATGGAGAACGAACACTACCATTATACCAGTATTAATCCAGGGTGAGATGGACCAGACATTTCCAATTCATTAATCTAACCTAGCTTATATTATACATCAATCATGGCGATGTCTGACCGTTTTATTTTTTAATATTAGATTTCATAAATCTTTAGCATAGAATCTCATTTCAGTGGAGATATGATGATTGATAATTAAGTATTTGGCACATTTTTTCTGCCAGGAAAACGTGTTTATCAGTATCAGTGTGTGACGTAATCAAAACGACATGGTCACTCGATTTGATATTCATCATCCATTGCAGCTGTAGTCGATGTAAAATAACTGTCATGCCGGACGACATGCGAGAACACACAAAATCGTGATGAAAAGTGGACCATAGGTTTTCTTTTCCTAGCCTCGTAACTCATTTCCTTTAATTTTTCCTCTAGTCTTTACATTCATCTTTCTAGTTGAAGAATTTATGTTTTCTTAGTTATCATTGTCTAATTTATGCACAGTATTGTAACAAGGCGTATATGCGCGCGTATGAAAATATCATGAGCAGCAAAGGATGAATCACAAGATGTTGTATTAGCAGCAGGAGCCACATCTGAAGGCGTATGCACGTTGGAAAGTGTGTGTCTGAAGAAAACGAACAAAATGGCAGCATGTGATCGGAAACGAAGTCAACAAACGCGTATGAAGATTGATGTGTAAAGTAGGGTCGGAAATTGACCTGCTGTGGCCAGCGTGCGGCCGGAAGTAAGGGAACGCCTTCAGGTTAGACAGACATGAGGCGGTTAGATACTTTTTAGGGGTGTTGAGATTGGAGAGTGACGGTAATAAAAGCCTTTGTTAAAAAAGAAGAAAATCTCAACAAAGATTTTTATTTATTTCAGTTTAATTTTGTTGAGTTACTAGAGTAAAGTATAACAGCACGTAACGTTACAATATTTGACATCTTTTCCGCAAATGGCTTAGTGCAATGTCTGGTGTAAATTTTACGTAGTTTAATGTGATCAGATTATTTGCATTTTAGATTGTTTTGACTACAGTAATCATTTTGCTGCTATCCTTTCAACGTTTCAGCCGGTGTCACCTTCACTTTGTCTTCAGATGCATTTTGTAGGATTTTTGAATTTGTATATTAAATTCAGGAAACTTTGGCAGGTATCTGACCCCTTAATTTAATACATGTGGGTAAATGTTCTCTTTCATATCAGTTAAGACAAGCTAGAAAGCTTAACTAATTCTTATTTATATTCTATATATATATATATATATATATATATATATATACATATATATATATATATTGTGTTAATCATTGCAATATCAACGTTTAAAAAACTTACACGTAGTTTTCATTACAATTAGTACTTTATCCGCTACGCTACAAATAGTTGTTACATGATAAGGGCTGCCCCCTTTCCATGTAAGTATAAAAAAGAGAGATTTAGTTAAAATGAAAATGAAATAGAATAGACGAAATTCGAACCTCGTAATTTAGGTTTAGAAATAGATTATGATAGAGAATTAGCAAATGTGATGTAAAAGAAACCATTGTTAAGCTTAGAGATAAAATAGTTTTAAGAAAAGAATGTGCATTGTCAATTCTGTTATGAAAATTCAATTAAAAGAATGCAACTACAAGATAATTTAATAAACATGTTTTTAACATATTGAAAATATAGGTTACTGGGAATATAGGTTAAAATTCCTTTTGTAAACAAAGGAAAAAGTTTTGGACATGCATTTCCAGAACATGTGAAAGAAGACACATGTTTTAACATGTGTATGACGTCATGGAAAATGGGAAGTTCTCGATATAGTAAGAAACTTTAGAGTTAAGCAAGGATAAACTGAGAGAGAGTCAGAGAGAGTCAGAGGGAGTTTGAGGACGACAGACGATAGTCTGCAGTTGGGATTCGAACGTCTAGAAGAGAGACGGTCACTTTTGAAACTTAGAATGTGAAGCGTTGAATTCTTGATTCAGAAAATCACGACCGGTCGGGAGAAGAAATAAACCCATCACGTGTTTTTATAAACGTCATCTTTGTGTTGTAATTCTACCAAAAGGTAAAGTGAAAATTGTTATATATGTCTTATATATATCATGTGTTTTAAAATGTCTTCACATACACAATGTCTCTACATCTCATATCTACAATGTGAACACTAAGACTGTCTGAACACGGTTTCATCACTCAAAGAGATTCTATTACACTTCTAAGTATGAACATTTTATATATATATATATGAATCATCATAACACGAACAATCTCTCTTACAACATCTCTCTCTCTCTCTCTAAGACACAACAACAAACTCTTAATAAGACTCACATTTAAGTCCTAACAATGAACATTTAATAAGTCCTAACAATGAACGATATAACAACAAAAAGAATAATAATAATAATAACAACGAATAATATATATATAACATAGTCATCATGTACTTTTGTTGCAACACAAAAGCGTAAATTGAAAATAAATATCTTTTTCAGACACTTCTCTGCTTTTGCCTACTTGGCGTAATTCCTATTATCGGCTTAATCTATTGGCATATATTCAGTGCATGTAATCGTTTGATATCGCTATTTAACTAGCTTAAACGATCATATCTTTCATCGTTGATTACTAGTGCTATGTTATCATGATATTTCTCTTCTTCTCGGATTTGAAAACATTTTGCTTGTAATAAAATAAAGCAGATAACAAAAATTAATTCTATTTTGAATTAAGAGCATTAAAAATTTGTTGATGCAGATAATTTCGTGAGCATGAAACCGATCAGTTTGGAAAAGGGTTAAGTTAAATGATGTAAAACGAATGAATGTGCGTGTTGCGGAATGATATTGAATTCTTCACGATATTGACGTTCAAATATTGTTCAAAATCTCAGTTGAAAATTATAGTCATAGATTTTAGAAAGCATTTTATTTTTCAATAAAATAAAATATACAAACCAAGTGCACCTAAAACCGAATTATAAAGCAATATTACGAAAATAATCAAATATTTCGTTGTAATTGGGATTTCAAGTGTACCCGATGGCTTTCTTTTATTTTATTCAAATCAAATCAACGCTTCTAAACATACAGCTGACATTTTTTCATATTTTAATTATTTTCTCCTACTTAAGGCTGGAGCATACTACAGAATGTCAGGTTGATTTGATTAAAAATAGAAAAACAGAGGGTTAATAATTAGGAAAAAATGGCGTTAAAAATATGTGGTAAGTATTTGGTGTTTGTTTAAATTCTTAATAGGGGGAAATGTATACAAATAAAGACTCCACAAAAATGGTGGTATTTATAAAAACTAAAGAAGATTAAAAGTTAAAAATGAGACGATAAAATAGTATGGAGTTTAGCAGGACTTAAATAGCAATAAAATGATTAGAAATCATGGTGTATGATTGAACAATAAGAAATAGAGTGATAAAAAGAATGCGGGAGGTAGGAGAAATTTATAGGATGTTGGTTAATGGTTGCAATTTTCCGTACTAATAAGCAGAAATAAGCTGGGTGATGATGTTAAAGTGTGTAATTCGTAGATTGAGGGAGTTATATCAGATGAACATTTGTAGGATATGAAGTTGCTGGGGAGGTGGAATTTGTAGCGTCTCCAGATAATTGACGTTTCACTTCTAATATTTAATAATATATCTTTTTATTTTTAGAATTTACCAGTTTATAGTATGTATAAGATTATTTTGGATGAAGTTTAGGTAGTGCTTAGTAAGTAAGGGTTTGTCGGACTCGTTGATGTTATTAAAGGAGCATTTATGAACTCCAAGTCCATCTTTACATAAAAATGAATTGCCTCTACTGTCTAAAGAGCCCAAAGAGGTCAAAGTATCCGGCTTGGTTCTTTTAGTTCATTATTGGTTCTGACTAATAGGGACAGTTTTTCTACACGTTTTTATAATATCAATCTCATTTGGCTGGATATTAGAAAGGAGGGATGCGAATTCTAAAGCTTCATCAAAAAGATTATTTGATATGGAGAGTAGTAGTTCTCAATATCGAACTGGATGAAGTCAGCTTTCTTTTAATACAATATGCTAGTAAACCATTTTATCTTATCATTAGTTTTGATCCATTGGTTTACGTTGTAGGCATTTTTAATTCGTAGCTTCATTCTTTCGAGGATTTTTTACTACTTCTAGTTATTTCTGGTCTTGCAGTGTTTATAAGTCTAGTTTGTAGTTTAGTATCAGAGCTAAGTTTAAGGTCTTTCAGTAAAATGCATGATTATGCTCATGACGTGTTCCTACTCTCTTGCTGATAGTAAGATTATCAGTGAAGCATTTGCCATTTATATTAATCTCATAAACGATATACATGTTCGTTTTTTATACGTGCATATAATATTGTCTCATTTTTCTATCTTTTACCTTCTCTATATCTATCTGTTTCATAATATATACTCGTGACTCTAAAAATCATAATTTCCTCCCTTTCTCATTTTGACTTTTGCCCTCTAATGAAGCAGACAGTACGTTTTCTGTCTGCGGAAACAACTGCAATTAATTATGGCGATAAAATTAGAAATAATTAAAAATAATTAAGGTCATAAAATAAAAACATATTAAGCTCTACTAAAGTATTGAGCACTTTTATTCTGTGTTTTTTTGCTATAAACCTCTGAATGTACATATATATAGTCATCCAAATACAGTACAATTTCGCTGTATCGCAACTTAGCAGTGCAGCTAGAGAAGCAACTACCTCGAGTTGTTTGAAATTCGACTGTCTAAATGATATTAGGAGCTTCTAGCTTTAATGCTATTCGGCTGTAGCTAAAGTGGGCTTGTGAATTAGCAATGTTCGGACATTGTCCAAATTCCTAAGCTCCATTTGTTTACACAGAAGATCACTTAATACGCAACTTGCAGTTTGTTGTATATATATATATATATATATATATATGTATAGAGATTTAGAAGACTATCACAATGCGAGGAATGAGATATAGTCGGTGTGGGTGAGAGAAGACGAAAACAAGTGGTGATTTACAAACCAATATGTACATACATATACGTCTATATATACATATATTTATTCAGCTGTATTAAATACAAAGGTCTTACATGCTATGTCTGTGACAATATCCATAATATATTTCGGGAAAAATTCCCCTTTTCAAATGGTAGACGTAACAGGTGGGTTAGCTTAAATCAATTTTCTTTCCTTTCTATCGATTTATGTTACTTCAATTAACTATATATTGTTTCGGGGTATACGGGGCAATTTGTCAGTGCGCATGGTGGTGGGTCCTCGTTTTGCTTGCGTTTAGAAATGGTCTGGACTGGGCTAGTTGCATATTGAGACCCTCCCTTCTGATAGACCTGCGAATAGCCGTTGTGATCTTGTCGCTGAGATGGGGCATTTTAAGGAAGCAGGTATTGGTAGAAAAGCTTCTTACATGTTTTTCGTGTTCCAGACGTGTTTAATGACAGTATTGGGGTATCCGTTTGTCTCTAGGACCTGGTAGAACTGTTTGTGCATTCTCTCTTGTCTTTTGGCTTACTGCACTTGTTTGGAATGCGGATGATCTCATTCCTTGCATATCCAATGATGGCCTTAGTAAGGAGGGCCGACTTGTAGTGTACAAATATACGTCGGCTGGCTACTTTTCGACAGAATTTAGTAGTGACGGTCCCCTCGTCTGATATTCTGAGGTTGAAATCTAGGAGTGATAGGGATCCATCACCTCTGAGGTGTTCGATGGTGAATTCTATGTGTGGGTCGTTTTAATTTTTAAATTTTTTATTTCCATCATTTGTGGACCAGGCGCATACGCAGGCCCCACAATTTCTAATGAATCATCATTATGCCAGATCAAACATACCCATTCCTGTGTCTTGATACATCTTCTATCATTATATGTGATCAGCTTTCTATAATAGTAGACCATATAGGAGCCTGTTCGTTACCAAACACACGCACAGACGTCACGTTATATATATATATATATATATATATATATATATATGTATATATATATATATATATATATACAGCCTTGGAGGTCGATCGTGATGAAAGATTTACTCACCCCAACATATTTTTACTCGTCCGACTTTATGTCTTTGTTTCAGTCAATAATAGTAAATAATTTTACAACAATTCAATTATATGTTTTTCTTTATTTTTAATAAAAATATCAACAAATTATTCTTCCGATACCCAAGTAAAATTTCATACAAAAATTAAAATATCTAGCCTTAACTGTGGGTGTTGAAAAAAAGGAGTTACGAAATCCGGGTATTCACGATTGTACTAGATCTCCGTGGCCCGAAATCACCGATATTCAAAAAATTAAAAAAATTCTAATTAGCTGAAATGAACTAGATGTCTTAGAAAATCGGCATGGTTAAATATCTTTTTAAAATTTAAATGGTCAATTCTTCTTTGAATTTATGGAAAAAAAACTTTAATATAGAACTGAAATTGGTCTCCCTTGTTTCTATTAAAACAAGGAATTCACTTCGGAACAACATTCTAAAATTTAGAATATTATTTTTTAAATTGGGTATCGATGATTTTTTGAAAGTTGCGCAAAAAAGAGCATAAAAATATCTGAATTAATATAATGGAGAAAAATATGATTACTTACTTGTTATATAATTTAATTGTCGGTGCGTGCTTGACGGAACGATGCGTTTTTCCTCTTTCAAATGTTCGTCTTTACTTTTGTAAGCATGAAGTGTATATAGTTGTAGCGTCGAAGATTTATTTTTCAAATGAATTTCAAAATCAGAGAGCTAAATGAAGGCGCCATTTTGACTACACGCCGAATGTGTAAAATTGACCTCTTGTTGACCTTTAGCGTGACCACTCTTTTTTCAATACTCCAACGGTCTCATAGCTAGAGATGGAAGAATTCACAAATGATGAGACATAGGTCGTTCTAAGTCACCGCATATTTGAGGGTCGTAAAATAAAAGTTTTTTCCCGTTTCTTTATTTAAAGAAATTTTATCGACTGGCGGGCGAGTGATTTATGACTTTTAGTTGCCACAAGAAATTTTCAATCGACTGTGGCGACCGGTTGTGTTAAGTCTGAAAGGCTGTATATATATATATATATATATATATATATATATATACATATATATATATATTTCAGAATATAATATATATACATAATATATATATAATATATATATATATATATATATATATATATATATATATATATATATATATAGGCTCGTTCCCTATTGGCTCGAATACGGCTGGACCGATGTTTATAAAATTTCCCACGAAGTTATATTATGTGCCTGTCAGGGTGTTTATATATGTTTTGTTTTGAAATTGAGTATTGATAACCGTTAATCGAAATAATCCGATCAATAAAGAACAGGTGATTTTTACAAAATTTAATACCTTACACAGATGAACACCACAAGTGCATTGGAGAAGCTTTATTACCAACAAAAAAGGGAAGGCATATAAAATCAAAATTAGGTTCTTTGATATGGCAGAGGCGCGTTCCAAATGAATATTTCTGTTAGGAACAAAATTAAAGTATGATACCTGACTTTTGCATTTTACACTTTCAGCAATTATAGATAAAGATAAAAATCAGCAGTAGGTTTTATACAGTGGAATGTAGACTACAATGTACTGTAGACTAAGTAACTGCGAAAGGTATGAAATACCCCTTCCGGTTCCCCCTGATGTGCCCCATTCTTGAACAGGCAATAAATCGATTTTATATAAAATGGGCAATTCGATTTCGATTGATTTCGATGACAATAAATATACAGGAGTGTGACACATTCGTTGGTCACCATTTAATCCCGAGCAATTCATGTTTTCGATATAAGGAAGACATCAGCATGGTAGGTGTAATTAACTTTTTCCATGTGTGCAGATTTAAGATTGTCAAGTCTTATCCTGAATGTAGCGAAAGTTTTACGTTTACGTTTCTATTGAATATTCTCTGCTGGTATTTTATCATCAAATCAAGGTTTGTCAAACCTACATTTTATGTTTTCTATACAATGAGAGCTTATAATTTCATGCCAATAATAAAACAGGTTTTTGTGGTTGTATTTCCCAAGGTGGTCCAGTCGAAGTTTTGACATCTTTTTCTGACTTTCAACGAGTGCAAACGGTATTTACCAATTTTATGCCTCATTCCTTGTTTTCATTATTGTTTCTGATGCTATTCCTACTGCTGTGGTTGATCTGAAGCCTTCCATGGTTTCTTGTATACTCTTTCACAAAAAAAAAATGAATACAGCTGTTAGCGTAGACAAAATAATTAACGATTGTATACGTGTGTAATGTTACATGCCTGACATTTTACTTTAGTAATTCATAAAAATAATATTGGAAATAAATAAATAAATATACAGGTAAGCATTTTTCTCTATTTTTACAAGCATACACTTATTGCCGTTACTCTCCTGTCTCGAAATCACTTAAAACTATCTTGCTGTCACATGTCCATTTAACCTGGTTGCATTTTCTTTCTTCCGACCGCACGCCTTCTCCTTCCACGTCCATTTTTCTGTTTTCCGACCACGGTGTGTCCTGTTCCTTTTCTGTTTCGCTCCAGTTCGCGCGCACTTCCTGATTTACATAAGCGTTCAAACGTTGCTGTTGCAGCTAATACAACAGTTTGTCATCCATCCTTTGCTACAGCTGAGATTTTCATATGCGCTCATGTGTGCTTTGTTACATATATATTTATTCGTCTTTGGCTATGAGTATATATAAGATCCAGAGGTGAAATGTGTCAGCAAGTTGAAATGAATATTTTGACTTTCAAATTGCAATATACTTCTGCACGAGTAATTCATGTATCCTAAGATTTTACTCGATATAAATTATCGTTTGTACATTAATACAATTTTCTGTAACTTTCTGTATTATGTGTAAAGTTTCTCGGTTAAATATTGTTCACACAAACATACCTACGTACATGCATCGACTGTTTTATCTATATCGATAACTAATAACTTTTATTCTTCAATCGCATAAACTGATACATTAAAACATTGGTACTCATGCACTTATTGATCCGTACTGAAATAATAACGTTATTATTTAAAAAAGCCATTCTTACCATGGGAGGGGAGGGGAAGGGTGTTTTGTACCTATTCTGTATTTAACCTTACAATTGAATAAAAAAAAACATATCATGAAACTTTAATTAAACTTGGAAATACGATTTAAAAAATAGCACGGTCGATTAAGTGCATTAGTACTAGTATTACTATTTATGTGTTCGTTATTTACTATGAAGCCAGATATATGCTTTCGTAGTCTTTTCATGGTGATTATTAACAGGCTATTTACTTTGAGCAACTGTTTATCTATTATCATACAGTGTGTTTGGAGATATGTGATTTTGCATACCTGTAGTTCTATTGAAAGTCACTGAATAAATCTAACTAGTTGCGACCAATAGTATTTATTCGATAAAATCGAGTTCGATAATACTGTGAAGAGTAGCGCATTCATACATCAATCAAATGTTCGATCGGCAGTGTTTGATGTTAAAATCGCATTTTGTACAAATGAACGTATCGATAAAAAGGGCACTTCTGAAGATGTTTTCTTGCCTTTGTTCAACCTAGAAATCAGTTGCTTCCAATTTAAACAAATCCCTGATTATTTATTTACCTTCCTTTTAGTGGGCTTCTGTCTTGTATGCATGAGATCAAATTAAACCTTACGCGAAATGTCGTCGTTTACTGATAGCCTATAATCTTACCAGCTCAGGGAGATTACATTTGGGATTTTGCGTCTATTTATATGAATTGACATCGACACAAGACATAATTCATTGTTAACTTTCCGGAAATTCTATCCAAGGAGTCCATTACTTATCTTTTATATCCAACGTCAATACTAATTTGATCACTAACTCATTTTATCCTCCACATCTTTAGTCGTGGGCAAGCGACTCTATAAGTAAATCCGTCGGTCTTTCGGTCGGTCGGTGTCGGTCTGTCCGTAATACGTTTGTGCTTGGCCTTTTTGGTTAAGATCAAAGGTATGTTGTTAATAGATGGTGTTCGTAGCTTTTAAAGTTTTTCTAGGACTTTTGGCCAAGATCAAAGTGTAGTATCTGTTCCGGCAGATACTACACTTAAGATAATTTGTACCAGTCAATGGAGGGGAAACCCTCTATACTGGGACAATTATTATTTTTGGTAACCAGAGTGACCCCTTTTAGGGGAGCTGGTTTTTACCTCACATTAAAAACGGCCTTGTGCCTAATTTGCTCAGTGGGGGAGCAAATAAATACCATCTGTTCCGGCAGATACTGCACTTAAGATAATTTGTACCAGTCAATGGAGGGGAAACCCTCTATACTGGGACAATTATTATTTTTGGTAACCAGAGTGACCCCTTTTAGGGGAGCTGGTTTTTACCTCACATTAAAAACGGCCTTGTGCCTAATTTGCTCAGTGGGGGAGCAAATAAATACCATCTGTTCCGGCAGATACTGCACTTAAGATAATTTGTACCAGTCAATGGAGGGGAAACCCTCTATACTGGGACAATTATTATTTTTGGTAACCAGAGTGACCCCTTTTAGGGGAGCTGGTTTTTACCTCACATTAAAAACGGCCTTGTGCCTAATTTGCTCAGTGGGGGAGCAAATAAATACCATCTGTTCCGGCAGATACTGAAAGCTATGACTAGCTATGACTAGCAAAGACCAGATGTGGGGGCGACCCCACATGCCTGACCTTTAACCAGCTCCCATTTCCCACCTCTCGGGAGCTGGTCCCCTTTTCCCCTTCCCCCTCCCTTCACTCCTCACATTAAAAATCGGCCTTGTGCCTAATTTGCTCGGTGGGGGAGCAAATAAATACCATCTGTTCCGGTAGTTGGTCCCCATTTCCCCTTTACTTCTCACATTAAAAATCGGCCTTGCGCCTTATTTGCTCGGTGGGGAAGCAAATAAATACCCTTTTCTTGGCCTTTTGGCCAAGATCAAAGTGTAGTATCTGTTCCGGCAGATACAGCAAGCAAAGACCATATGTGGGGGCAACCCAAATATAAGACCTTGGCCAATGTAGGGGCAACCCTTCATACCAATTGTCACTATCCAGCTCCACTACTCCCCGGGGAGTTGGTCCCCATTTCCCCTTCACTCCTCACATTAAAAAATCGGCCTTGTGCCTAATTTGCTCAGTGGGGGAGCAAATAAATACCAACCCTTCATACTAATTGTCAATATCCAGCTCCTCCACTCCCCGGGGAGTTAGTCCCCATTTTTTCTTTACTCCTCACATTAAAAATCGTCCTTGTGCCTAATTTGCTCGATGGGGGAGCAAATGAAAACTCTTTTCTTGACCTTTTCGACAAGATCAAAGTGTAGTATCTGTTCCGGCAGATACTGCAAGCAAAGACCATATTTGGGGGTAGGGCAGGTCGATTTTGGGAACACCGGTAAGGCAATGGTGATGATAGTTAGGGTTTGCCATAGAAAAGATCTACACGAAATATTTATTTCAAAATCTTTATCTTTGCTTGAGGAAATGACTTTAAAAGTTGAAAGATTGAAGCATTCCGTCATTAAAGCAATCCGTACCGTTAAGAAAAAGGATTCATTATTTAGAATATGTTTGAAACTACGTTTTTAAATAAAATGAGTGAGGATAATGAATTAATAAAATAAATATTAACTGTAAAGTTCGCTTTTTCATTTCAGGAACTTTTTTGCGGTGGGAACATTTTAGATTTCACCGTCGCAAAACACGCCTATTATTGATACTGAGAATTAGAATTAACGTTTGCTTATTATTTAATTTGAAAACATTACGATTTAGGCTTAATTATTTCGCAAGGAAAAACATAACGACTTGTTTTAAATATATATTATTATATTTCAAGTGTCTTCAGTGAATTTAAACATATTTGTTTTATCTTTTTTTTTAATTTGTTTTCTATTAGGTTAGTGCAAAAATAATGTAATTTTTTGACGTTCAAACGAATGTCAAAAGCATTATTTTTGCACCAACCTAATATTTCACATAATATTCTATTTGAATTTTTTATTAATATATGGTAATACTCCAGTTTTACATTAAAAAATAGGCCATACAATTTTATTCTACACATTCTTTACGAAACATAACCACGTAAATGCTCAAGTTTTTCTACTTAATAAAAAATACTTGCAGAAAATTAGTGTCAAAATTTTATTTCTTTTATTTTTAGGGAGTAAATGTTTTTAAGCAGTATTTTTCTCCTAAACTTATAGTTTTAAAATCAGATAACCCACAAAGATTAATACGAGTAAATAAGGAAACTGCTTTAAAGGTTTCGTTATTTGTCCATCTATGTTATTGTGTTAAAATAACTTTATTATTTAGAAAGTCATTGTTAACATGGGGAAGATAGGAGGTTGTGTTATAACTATTCTGTATTTTCACCTAACACTTCAATAAACCAAAATTTCATAAAAATTAAATTTAACTTGAAAATACTATTAAAAACAGCATGGTAGCATTGATGCACAAGCATTGGTTTTTCAAACTCTAAGCACTAAACATTCGTTTAAAATGGCACTGCTACAGCAAGAATGAATCTCTTTATGGATAAATTCATGTTATCGAAGGAGGAGCTAAAGTCTGCTAAAAATGTCTGAACTAAACACTCCCATGCCTCTCATTTTGTTTGGTCCTCTCTTTTCAATACATCGAATTCAACTCTACAAAGTTTTTATTTCTTATAACTAGTTTGTTATTTGTTTACATATGAAACTGGAAGATAGCCTAAAACATTTTCCTTCAGTTATAATCTATTTATTTATCTTAATTTTCATATTAGAATGTTAGTAAAAGCACGACGTTTAGTTTTAACAAGTGGTTCACAAAATTTGCTGGTCCACGTCGTTGTTTGGATGAAACAGCACCCCCCAACTTCACGGCAAGTCACCCAGTTTAGTTATTTCCTTGAAAACAGTTATCCCAACTTAAAAAATAGTGAGATTTCTAAGTTACTTGCGAAGAAATTTATTAGTATTAGGCAAGCAGTTAATCCAAATTTGCCCTTGTTAGGGAAACGTTATATAGGACAGAAGGTCAATATATTTTGCTATAAGGGGGCCAAACAGATGGAGAGGAAATGTCTTGCAGCATCCAAAGTGAAAAGAATGAAGGAACTGCTAGACAGATTGTTTGATATATTTTCTTGTAGCTGTAAATTTCCTGCCCTGAGATGTGATGCCTTTGCACTAAAGTGCAAGACCGAAAATTGTCAAAAAGGCGCATAGTCTGCACTTGTCCTCCTATTAAGGAGGTAAAATTGATTTTATAGATTCAACTGCGATTATGTTCCTTTTTTGTGCAAAATAAAATTATATATTGGTATTTATTATGTAATCCGCCTCTATTATTAAACATGGATTTTTTGCAATTTTCAGGTTCCACTACAAGAACTGCCATTTAGAGCAATTTTTAAATTAATTGCTGGAACAACAAAAAAACCTAACAACATTTACTGGTTATTGGGAGAAACTTAGTATCAATAATTATCAAGATTTGTCTAAAGAAGAATTCTAAAAAATTAGTGTCCCTCCCGATCATGATCATCTGACAGCAGAGTAAACAAATAATTTAAGTGTGAAGATCAGATGCTACATTTTGAGTATGCTGTTGGAATTTCTCGAGGCGAAGTTAACCTAACATATGCAGGTTGAAAAATTGGCCCCTTGAATCAAGCAAGATGGCCAACATAAGCCACAAGGTTAATGTGTTTATGGACCAGAGGTGTCTACCCTCAAACACTATTATAAATTAAACATTCTGATCAAATTTATCATCCAAGTGTATACAGTTATTTGGTTTGAGATCAAAACTGACATTAATTTTTTTAACCAAAATAGTATATTTTAACATGATTCAGAGAGAAAAAAACAGTTCACTGAAATACAAATTACTGTTTTAAAAAGTTTAAAATATGGTGATTTTGCCCTACTTCCGGAAAATATAATATCCATGATATAAACTCAGATTAATTGGATGTGAGAGATGAGGGCATTCAAAGGATTTTGTCCATTAGGTAAATAAATATTCCTCCATTAAATTTTATGAGTTTTCTCAATTTACCCGAACAATAGTCAGTTTTATTCATATTACATAACAAAATTATAAAACAATAAGTGTTTTCAAATAATTGTTTTTTTGTTGTTTCCATAAATACAGAAATGGTGAACAACTAAAACAAAAAGACTGAAAAAGATTACTGCCATCAATTCTGCAGCCACACACTCGTCAAATTTGTTTAATTTTCCTCAAAATATTGTATATGGGCAGGAAGCCAAACGTAGACACATTATTAAAAAGTCATCGTGCCAGCAAATTAGAACTTCATTTTCCTCGAAAGGAAAGTATACAAAACACTTTAGTTCTATTATAACAGTTTATATTATTGCGTTTAATAAAAAATTAAAATACATGGTTCTGTAACTTGTATCAAGTTGTTATATTGTGTAATACATCTCCATATATCTTTTTGAATTGTGAAATTTAAAAGATTTAGTTACTTATTTGCTTTTTTTTTTACAATTTTTGTCTAATAAAAGTTGATATATTTTGCTAGTTGTGATTCATAATTAAAATTATAATTCATGTATTTATTTTTCTTTTAATGTATTTCATATAAATATATCAATTTTAATTGATAAAAATAGTGAAATTTCAAAGTCAATGTTGTGCTATGAAAATGAAAGATTTTTCAGCATTTTTCTACACAATTTTTAAAATTAAATGCTCAATTTTCTGTTCAAGAACGGAATGTAATTGTTGGTATCTGTTCTTATCACATATAATCCATCATCACCAGTGCCATGTTGATTTTCTGAAAAAAGTTGCAAATCAACCTGCTCATATGTGGTGACAACCTCACATATAAGACTTTGGTCAATGTAGGGGCAACCCGTCATACCAATTGTCACTATCCAGCTCCCCTACTCCCCGGGGAGTTGGCCCCATTTCCCCTTCACTCTTCACAATAAAAATCGGCCTTGTACCCAATTTGCTCGGTAGGGGAGCAAATAAATACACTTTTCTTGGCCTTTTGACCAAGATCAAAGTGTAGTATATGTTCCGGTAGATACTGCAAGTAAAGATCATATGTGGAGGAAACCCCACTTATAAGACCTTGGTGAATTTAGGGGCAACTCTTCATATCAATTGTCACTATCCAGCTCCCCTACTCCCAGGGTAGTTGGTCTCCATTTCCCCTTCACTCCTCACATTAAATATCGGCCTGGTGCTTAATTTACTCGGTGTGAGAGCAAATAAATACCCCTTTTTAGGCCTTTTCGCCAAGATCAAGGAGTAGTATCTGTTTCCCATCTACCTGATATTTGATTTTTAGTTTAGGGCTTTCACTTTGGTCACTTTTGTGACTTTACTAACCTTTGTTAGTGAGACCGACCCCCTCTTTGGGGAGTCTGGACCCTTTTCGCTCCCCCAGGACCGACGCGATGGTGCGGTAGTCTGGACTTGAAAATTATCATTTCTTTGGGAGTTTGCTGTTTTTGGGACCGACAACACTTTCTTTGGTAGACGCGACCTGGTCGGGTTTGCTTAGCATTTTTTCTTTTGGGTACTTCGTTTCCTCCTCCCCTCTGAGGTTGAAATGGTCTACTTTCTCCCCTCTTAATTGCCTGTGCAGCACTCTGACCTGCCAGGCCCACTCGTTGTCTTCCTTCGCTGCTCTCCCAGTGGATTGAGCAGACCGGGCTCTCTTTTTCGCTTTCTTGGGGTTGTTGTCGGGCAGAGTTACGTAGGTAGGACGGGTGTTTCGTTTCTGCTTCCCTCTCTAGGAAAAGATGTCTATCTCCTCTCTCTCTTAATTGCGACGCGGCACTCTGGTCCCCTAGCACCCACTGAGTCTTCCATTGCTGCTCTCTCCCCTTGCGGGGGATCTGAGCTGACTAATCTGACATCCCCGTGAGGGCAGGTCAAACCACCTTTTTTCCGCTTCTGATCTCACCCCCCTCCTCCATTTCTCTGCATTTTCGTTTCTTCCCCACTACACTTTGGTCCGCGTCAATGGCCGGTGCAGTTTTGTCCGCACAATGCCGGGAAAAAGCCGTATACCACCCCAGATTCGATATATCGCCTACTCGAGTACTCCCCATCGGAGGGAGCACCTCCCATGAAGGATTTAGAGCAGGAGAAGGCCAGGTTAGGGCCGCAGCCCGCGGAAACTCAGGCAGCGCCAACACCAGGTGGGCAACCAACCCACGCCCTGCCCCCAGAAAAGCCACTCCCCAGACCGGGGAGTCAAAGAAGCGGCGGACGAGGGAACGAGGTGCGATCTGGGGGGGTACACATCCTGCGACAACCCTTCAACCTCAATCCTCGTCGGTCGGAGATGGTACTCCGGCCAAGGCTCCCAAAGAGGACCTGTCCCAGATGGACGCTACCAGGCCTGCGGTGGATGAGGGAACAAGGTACCGCTTAAGCGATCCACAACTAATGGCACCCTCTGAACCTCAATCCTCGTCTTTCGATTGCAACCAAGTCACCCCAGCTCCCCAAGAGGACAACCCCAAGGATAAAAAGAGGAAGAAGAATGAGGAGACAGCAAAAGCATCTGAAAAAGCACAGCCAGTGTTAATCCCGGCTCTGCAGATGCTAGTCACCTCAAGAAACCCACCGACCCCCTCCTCCCGGAGAGAATCCCCCATCCGCGGAAGAGGAGGAGGAGGAGGAAAGTGGAGTCACTACGAGAACCAGGAAGCTAAAACAGGAAACGTTAGCTTCCCTTAAAATTCTCAGAGGGGAAATGAACGACCCGCACCCAAAGGCAACGCTCTATAAGGAAAGCAGAACTGGAAGGAGATGTGCCTCATCACCAACCAGAGGAGATCCAACTCCAGCAAATGAAACATCCAAAGAGAAAACTTCCATGGAGCATCCTCCGAAAGGTGACTCTGCAACTCAATTACCTACAACAAAGAAGAAGGCGGCTAGGGAGCCAGACAAAGCCAGGAAGCAACGCTCGACGATGACTGACCGACTCTGACCCCCAACAAGGCCAAAACTTTGGCCCAAGCCCAACCACAAGCAGTGCCAGGTCAAATCGAGAAGTTGGAGAAAAAAGTTCTCTCCCTGACCACGTCTGACCTAAAGACCAGAAGCCTGACAGGAGTCGATAAGGACAGCATGGTGGCACTCCTCCTGAAGCATTAATATTATTATTAACATTCCAGCCAATTACAACTGCAGGACGAGCTATGCCACGTCGGACGTTCTGCTCCCCAGCCCAGAAGACGCGATAAGGCTCACAAAAACCGACCACCAAGGGAAGAGGATTAGACTCCAACAAGAGTACCTCAACAAAATCAGAACCAGCGTCACCGTGATGAACGTCCCGGTCTTCATGGGCGCCCGGCAGGTCGGGGCAATACTAAGCCAGTACGGAGACGTGGAATCCGTCAGGCCAGTCCGAGGCCAACGGAATGTGATGACCGGAGACCATAACGTCAAGATGGTCCTGGACAAAGCCGAATTCTACAAAATCTCTGCGATGATGAAACTCGACGAGTGGACGATGACCATGATTATGGAGGGCACGAGGCGGTAATGTTGGCACTGCCAAAAACAAGGGCACATCGCTAAGGAATGCCCTAAAAGACTCCCGGCCACAGCCCCTCCCATATCACAAGGGATGGTCCTTACCAAAGAATCAACCCAAACCCCGGCTGCAGCCCCACCAACAACTTCCACTACATCTGAACCGGGACAAGCAGCATGCCCAAGCAAACAGTAACCCAAGAACAGTTAGACCACACTCCAACGGACATCCGGGTGCCCTCTTCCTCGAACAAGAGGAAACTTCAAGACTCGGAGGAAGAAAACGCGTCAAAGAAGAGACAGCAGCATCAGCAGTGGTGGTAACAATAGAAACAGAAGAGACAGCAGAGAAGAAGACGAAGAGAAGAAAGAGTAGGAAGACAAAAAGATGCACCCCCACCCCTAAAGACAAGGTTTCATATGCCGAGGCTGATCTCCCTTCAACCCCAACCACCAAACAGCCAGAGCAACAACCCCCGTACATCCCCAAAACCCCAAGAACTCTAGCACGCAACCCATCCCCAGAAAGATCAAATAACGCCCCCCTAAAAATAAAAAATCCCAGCACCAAACACCCCTACACCCGATACGCCCACTCTCACTTCCTCCGACCCTACTCCTCCTCTTCCCACTAAAGAGAAACCAACACACCCACAACAGTCCGTACGGAGCGGACAAAAAGACTCCCCTTCCTTCCAGGAGGAAGGATATGTGAAACGCACTGTTTGCCAACTATACCTGAGCTCAAAGCCAGCAGAAGGTCCGCTACAACCAAATTAAGTACATTATATACGTCGGAGGCGATAATGTCACCGACCCAAACAAGTTCCAAGATGCTCCCTTGTTGACCACATTTGTTAGAGTCAACAAGGATTTCAGGACGGGGGCTCTCTGGGGCATGATAGGTGCCGCGAAGGAAGCAATCCCGGGCCAGCAATTTATTTTTAAAGTGTGAGGGCAGAGTCCCTGCTTACATCCATCCCTCCTTTTACAGGGCACTCAAACTAACCTTTCCCCTGAACGTGGGAGGTGTGGCCAAGATTGGATCACCCTCAGCTGACTTACTGACCGGAAGACTTGGACATGCCTGCCACGTCCACACCCCCGAGGATTTCAGGCCCATGTGTGACACTGAATGAGGTAGGTGACCATGGCTTTAAATATGGCTACTTATGATGTGAGGGGCCTCAGATGTCGAAGCAAGGTCACGTGCGAGCTGAGAGATCTGGTGTCCCTCAAGGTAGATATTGCCGCTATACAGAAGACCCAATTTATTTGTGACGGGCATTGTCAGGTGCTGGTGAGCGACTACGATGTTTACTCAGCATATGGCAATACCTATAGTCGTGGATTCTCCTTGCTAGTAAATCAGTCGGTGAATGTTGTTTACGCAGATGTCGCCGTTATTAGCAGTGTCTTTCGGATAGTCGCAGTTAATGCGCCTAATTCCGCTGTGGAGAGGGCTTCCTCCTTTCGACGAGTGGAGGGCTTTATAGATGATCCGAAGGGGTTAGTCTTAATGGGTGATTGGAATGCCATCCTTGATCCCAAGTTAAATAAGGTCAGGGGGACTGGCGGTCGGTGTGGTGTGACAGCAGTCTGTCTGACCTGATGGTTTCCTGCGACCTGGTCGACAGATTTCGCCTGGATACCCCGGAGCGGGAGATGTGGACGTGGCATCCTAATGCGTCTTTCCATCCAAGCACTTACTTGGATCGGATGTTAGTTAGAAGAGGCGATGTAGATTTCCTATCTTGCCCCACGTCCACCTTTAGGACACTCGGACCATAAACTAGTTATGGCCCGTCTGAACTTAAGCTCTAGGCCTAAACACACCGGATACTGGAAGTTCAACAGCATCTTGGAGCTGGGGACTACCAGTTGAAGGTTACACAGATTATTCGACGGGCATTATTGGGGGCGGTTACTGGGAGTAAGTGGTGGGTTAGACGCTTCTTGGTACAGTACAGCCAATGCCTCGCGCTAGATAAGGCTGACCCGGGCGGTGGGGGGATCCCCCCCTAGAGATAGCACTAACTAAACAAGACCTGTTGAGGTCTTGTTTAGCTAGTGCTATCTATAGCGGGATTCCACCCCCACCGCCCGGGTCAGCCTTGGCTAGAGAGCGGTACGAGGGCCAGACTAATGAAAGTCTCGAACGAGACTGTTAATGTAGACGATGTTGAGTGTAAGGCTGCTCTAAGACGCGGCTCGGACGGGTACATTCAAAAAGTAAACGACACGGGAGATTTGCGAGCGGTTTCGAAAGCATATATTGGAGCGCTTCACCCAACTACCCAAACTCAGGGTCGAAGAGTTTGGCAGCTATTTGGCCGACTCGCCCGCTTCACGGCGCCTCGAGCGGCTAGCTGTAATGGTCTTGTCACGGAGCAGATGATTACTGCGTTGAAGCAGGTCGACTGCAACAAGTCCCCGTGGCTTGATGATCTAGCCTACGAATTCTACTTGAGGCTCTCGCCCATGTTGGTCCCTACTCTGAAGGATATGTTCAACCATTGGTTTGTTCAGGGCTCCATTCCTGGGCAGGTGACCAGGGGATTGATCACATTGCTGAGGAAAGGTCAACGGCATGGTGGGAGGAAGATTTAGACGATTTCAGGCCCTTAACTCTGCTAAACACAGAGTTAAATATTTTGGCCAAGGTTCTTGCGAATCGGTTGCAGGTTGTCATCACTGACTTGATCGAACCAGACCAGAACCATGCTGTGAAGGGGAGATCGATTCAGGACAATCTTCATCTGATACGCACGATCATAGAGGGGGCAGAAAACGACTCTGAGGCCGTGCTGATAAGTTTGAATCAGTCCAAGGCTTTCGATAGGGTGAGCCATCGGTTCCTGGGATCTGTACTGGAGGCCGCCGGATTTAATCCGGACTTCCGCAAGTGGATCTCTGTACTGTATGACAAATAAATACCCTTTTCCTGGCGTTTTGGCCAAGATTAAAGTGTCGTATATGTTCTTACTATGTGTTGTACTTATTGTGATATAAAGTGGGGGATCACTTTTCTGTATTAATTTACTGTAAAATGATTACCCACTTTACAACCAGTCAGTCTCAAAGCAATAAAAGTCATTCTCCAGATCAAGTTGTTTTTGAAGGATACCAGTTATTTTTATATAAGCGGACTGGGAATAAAAATGAAGGGCGAGTTTATTTCCTAGGTTGTAGGCAAAATAGAACAGCAACGCTTCTACAATCTTACATTCCGATTTTACGACTATAAATATAGTTTCTAGTAAATATTGATTTCGGTTGATAAGCTTGTTTAGAAAATGCACGGATTTCTTATTTTCCCTGAACATATTCTCAGAATTGAATGACTAAATGTACGCAAGATAAAGGGTGAAGTAGAATAAATACATAAAATGCACTGTCAAGTCCATCGCAAGTCGTCTATGCTCGTTTAATAAAATCCTTATCAGGTGTATCTTACGTCTATATAATGCCACCATTTGCCGATGCGTGAAATATTGTTACAAGATTCGGACTGGTTAACTAAAGACAATTTTATCTCTCTCTCTCTCTCTCTCTCTCTCTCTCTCTCTCTCTCTCTCTCTCTCTCTCTCTCTCTCTCTCTCTGTGTCTCTCTCCCTCGGAAAAAACCGTTTCTTATCTAAAAATCTCCACAATAACAATTGCAGAGCTGAATCACCTTTTTAACACACAGTTGCACGTAATATTTTCTGAAGAATTAAACGCATTTTAATTAGATATCTTTGACTAACTTTTGGTAGTAGTACAATCACGCCCCTTTTTAGTAAAAGCTACTACATATTCATTTCCTCAGACCCCTTGCATTATTCTTTTGCACTACTTACTGAGACCATATTGACAATATGACCGATATCGGAATTTAACTAAATTTCGGAACATATTAAAGAATCGAAGATCTTTATCTGTTCAGTGAACTTAGTTCGGCGTACTTTAATCACAATTGGTTTTTCAATGTTTATTCGACCGTACTAATCTGCAGAATTTTAAATACAATGTGAAAATGAACACCTTCCTGCCAAATCCCCACGCAAGTATGATCCCTATAAATCTGGACGTTATAACAGCAGCTCTAAATTAACATGACAATATAACTGTGTATGACTTCTAACAATTATAATTCCTTCCTAATCAGTATTAAAGAAATTAAAGGCATTTAATATTTTATGAACATTTGTTGTTAAAAATTTAATCTATTTTAATGTAATAAATGTATTAAACGCCCATTAAAATTTATGTAAATTTAAATAGATAGTAAATTTTATGGCATATTATGTTACAACATCATGAAGTTTTCTGATTGTTTTATTTAATAATTAGCGTTTCTCGTCCATAAATGTTTATTATATCTACAAAGTTGATCTTTAAGGTAGCATAGACTCAATATTATTATGTTTTCTTTACGGACCCCCGTGTGCTTTTATTTTATCTCGCAATTCCTTAAAACATCACTAGCAGAAGTTCAGAATACGATCACGCTTTTGTTTTAACGGTTAATTTTTTAAAGTCTTTGGAACGCTGCTCTTTTTAAAACTAAGTTCCCTTCAACAGTTCGCATTTTGGAGACTGAACTTTTCGAGATAAGTCACTGCTATATTAAATTTACTTTTTATCTTTTTAGATTAATATGTTAATAACTGCATTTTATTTTAGTATTTAGTTTATATTTAATTTTCTAATTGTTTTTTTTTACATTTATTACATTTTATTTAATAATTAGCGTTTCTTGTCTATAAATATTTATTTTACCTCCTTAGTTGATTGCATAAATAGATTAGGCAATTGTATTCAATTTCAGTTCCATAGAGGGAATCTATCACCATACTTTCCCTTAAACACGCCAATCGGACTTTTAAGTCCAATATTTAATAGAATATTTTTAATGGACAGTAGAGAACGCATTGTGGATGCGTTATCGGCAGCTCCCATTACTCTGGCTTCTCTTTATTTGTCCCTTAGTCCCCCTTTTTTAATGAGTGATTTTTCTGACAAAGGGAGAAGAAAAAGCTGTATTATAGGTTGGCAGTAGTTTGCGCGATCAGTAGCCAGAGATTTCGGAAATTTTCTGTTTCTATGTCTATCCTTGTAGCAATGTCACTAGTAAGGGTGCTGGATGTAAACGTTATATCTGTGATGACGTTATTCACCTGATAGTCAGGGACCCGAACCTTGAATTAACGACTAAGGAGGGTGTCCTATCAGCATGCACAAAGTACTGGGACTGCTATATTGCCATTTAGTGAATGGATTCTGGACCATGCAGTAGTTTCTGGTTGGGTCTCTCGATGCCATACTAATGGTCAATTGTTACGGCTTTAACTTATCATGTTTTACAAAAATTTCTTCGTTTCTTTTTATCTCTTAGTTTCCCTCTATGTCCTACTCTATGCAAGTCTGACGACTTAGACCACAAATTCCAAAACTCCATCATGACAAGTTTCAAGAACAAATACAAGATTAAACCCGGATCTCCAAGTTCCAACGTAGACCCCCGTTACTATGTCTCCTTCTCGAACATCAGGGGTCTATGTTCTAACCTTCCAGAGGTTGAAACCCAATTACAGGAGACTAAAGCAGACTTATTTTTTCTAAGCGAAACTGGAATTGGACACACTATTTTCCTAGATGAGTTCGTAATTAAAAGGTACTCTAACTAACTTCCAAATCTGACCCCCGAGATCGCCATGGGCATGGAATATGTGCCTACATAAAAGATGGATTTCCATTTGGTAGGGACATCTCCAGAGAAGATCCTAACTTACCCTATATGTGCTTCCGGGTTGCGCTTACTCACACTACTGCATCTGTATTTACTCTGTATCGTCCCCACAGCAGCGGAGTTTAAAACCATATCTGAGAAAATAACATAGCTGATCATGCTTCAGCTAACATTCACGTATGTGGAGAGTTCACTGTTCACAATGTGAAATGTTCGACCCACTCAAACAAGACCGATTATGAGGGAAAGTTCTGTTATGATTTCTCCATTGCTTATGACCACACAGATTGTTCACGAACCCACCCGTATGCCCGACACTGACGACATGTATGCGAGTCTCCTAGACCTTTTCCTTAGAACTTGCCCTGAACTGTGTTCAGTTTCCGTTTGGATCTTCCGACAACTCTGTTCTATCAGTTAAGATAAAAATGAAATGTAATAAGTTCTCAGACGTAACTCTCATCGTACAGTATATCGATACACTATGGCTGACTGGGGTAGGTTCCGTTCATTTATATCGGATCTACCTCTGCGTTCCATGTTTAAAAAGGAAGTGCCCTCTATAGTATCATATATGACGGAATGGTACATTGTAGATATAGACCGTTTCATACCCTCGGAAAAGTTCCAGCAAAAACCTAACAGCCAGTCATTGATTCTCTCCAGAATTTGCTGCGGCCATTGCGCTTTTTCTATTGCATCCAACGTAATAGATTCATGGAAACCAAAGTCGCTTTCAGGACTGCCAGAACAATTGTAAGAAAGTAATAAGGAACGCAAGAGATGTGTATGCTCAGTCCGTCAAGTCAAAAGTAGCTGAGCAGCGGCTTGGTTCCCACCAGTTTTGGCAAATTGCAAACAGAATCCTGAACAGAAGCGTGCGCTCTATCCCAACTATTATCAATGGACCTGAGTTAACTTCGTCAGCATCAGACAAAGCCGAACTCTTGCCTTTGGAAACTTTGCAGCTAGTTCTACCCTTTGCGACCAAGGCCGCCAACCCCCAATATTTCTTCCTGTATCAGAAAACACACTATGTGATATAGAAATATCTGTACGTGATGTTTCCAAGGTAATCAAAAACCTTGCTTCCAGTAAAGCAACTGGCCCTGACGATATTCCAATTATAGTACTACAAAATCCTCAACCAGAACTAGTGCCCATCCTTACAAAACTGTTTAAACGTTGTCTTAAGGAGAATTTGTTCCCATCACCCTGGAAAATCTCATCAGTATGCCTCGTATTTAAGGATATAAGTGATCGCTCATCCCCCTCTTAGTACAGGCCAATAAGTCTCCTGTGCGTCATGAGTAAGTTGCTGGAATCTGTGTTAAATACAGAAGTAATCTACCATCTCAGCAAAAATAACCTTCTTAATGGCACACAATATTGTGTCCGTTCTGGTAGATCTACAGCAGATGTGCTTACAGTTATATCTCAAAGATTAGCGAATCTCTCGACGGAGGCTACCTTTCTAGGGCAATCGGTCTTGACATATCAAAGGCCTTTGGTAGGGCATGATATAAAGGTTTACTTCATAATATCTCCAGCTATGTCTTCTCAATCAAATAATTTTTTCTAATAGGTTCATAAGAGTAGTAGTTGATCGGACAAAATCAGAAGCTCACAGTATTAATGCTGGATTCCATCAGGGGTCGATCCTGGGCCCAACTCTTTTCCTGATCTACATTAATGATCTTCTAAATCACATCCTTACATCATTCGTAGACATTTATGCTGATGACACGACTATCTATGGTAGCACATATAAGACTGTAAACGGCCAAGTTCTCTCCGATTCTATCTCCACTGATCTATAACCTGGTACAATGGGGAAAGAAGTGGCTGGTTACTTTTAATGCATCGAAAACCAAGCTTCTGTCTTTACATCATCAACGTTTTGGTCCCCATCAGGCATCAATGTAAATGGATGTCTCTCGTCATGGGGAGGCCTCCTGTTTTGAGAAGCATCTGGGTTTGTCTTTACTTCTGATCTTAAATGGAACACATACATCAAATCTGTTGCCAATGTCGCTGGAAAAATCGTATGATCTTTCTATTGATCCTGTAGATATCCCACTGCTGATGCAATTCTCTATCAATATAAGAGCCAGGTACGTCCAAGGATGGAGTACTGTTACTACATCTTGGCAGGAGCTGCTAGAAAGGACTTGTCCTGCCTTGATAGAGTTAAAAATAGACTTCGGAGTCTCGTAGGAAATGTCCTTCCCTGCACCCTCTATCTCACAGAAGAGATGTTGCGAGTTTGTCTGATGTACTTTACATTTTAAAGTGTAATGTGAACAAACATCTTTCTACTGATCTACTTTTATAATGCCACTGCAATTTATGTCCCCGATAGTAGCTCCATACTTCAAAGTGGCACTGTGCCTTGTTTGTAACTAAATATTATTGTTGTATATACAAATAATTTATAAGTAACTATTTGGAAAAGCAAAGATTTAAGTATTTTTATTGTGTCAATAAATATCAATAATAGAGAGAGCTTTGTTTATTTCTTGTCTTATTATAACGCTAGAGACAGAGAAAACTTTTAAGTGTCATAAGGAGCAAAAGTTTTATCATGTTTCGACACCCTCATAAATCATAACGGGAATGTCGCTCGCATGCCATGTTACGCTTACGACGTCGCCTGTTAAATCGGTGTATCTCTTTTTTCTCCGTTCTTGTTGTTTATTTATATGATTACGTCATTGATTTTACTGTTTCACCAAAATACGACTTGTTTGTAATAATGTGAACTTTTGGAGAAAAGATTAAATGATAGCAAGAGGAGGTACGGAGAAGAGAGAGAGAGAGAGAAAATACAGAGAGAGAAAGAGAGAAATAAAAGGGGAGAGAGACAGAGATAGAGAGAGAGAGAGAGAGAGACGACTGCATAAATAATTTTTGAACATTATTTTCATTAAATTATTAGGAATCTTAAAGTAAAGAATTATTCTGAATAAAATGGACTAATATATATATATATATATATATATATATATATATATATATATATATATATTAATGTAAAATTTCACAGAATGTAAAAAAGACATTGGTACCGTCGGTTTGAAGCCAAACATAAGGGGGACCAATTAATAGTAAATCGTAAATAATGTTAGGCTCTCGTCAGCTACGCAGTTTTGTGTTCAAGGAAAATGCGGGGCTGCATATATTGTCTACTACAATGTGAGTTCATTTTCTACAACAATGCGAGTACATTGTCTACTACAATGTGAGTTTATTGTCTACTACAATGAGAGATCATTGTCTACTACAATCTGAGTTCATTTTCTACTACAATGCGAGTACATTGTCTACTACAATGAGAGATCATTGTCTACTACAATGTGAGTTAATTTTCTACTACAATGCGAGTTTATTGTCTACTACAATGCGACGTCATTGTCTACTATAATGCGACTTAACTGTCAACTACAATGCGAGATCATTGTCTACTACAATGTGAGTTTCTTGTCTACTACAATACGACTTCATTGTCTACTAAAATGTGAGTTTATTGTCAACTACAATGCGAGTTCATTGTCTACTACAATGCGACTTCATTTTCTACTACAATGCGAGTTTATTGTCTACTACAATGTGAGTTCATTGTCTAATACAATGTGAGTTTATTGTCTAACACAATGCGAGTTCATTGTCTACTACAATGTGAGTTAATTGTCGACTACAATGCGAGTTCATTGTCTACTACGATTTGAGTTCATTGTCCACTACAATGTGAGTTCATTCTCTACTACAATGTAAGTTCATTGTCTTCTACAATGCGAGTTCATTGTCTACTACAATGTGAGTTTATTGTCTACTACAATGCGAGTTCATTGTCCACTACAATCTGAGTTCATTTTCTACTAAAATGCGAGTACATTGTCTACTCCAATGTGAGTTCATTGTCTACTACAATGTGCGTTCATTGTCTACTACAATGTGAGTTCATTGTCTACTACAATGCGAGTTAATTGTCTACTACAATGTGAGTTCATTGTCTACTACAATGTGAGTTCATTGTCTACTACAATGTGAGTTCATTGTTTACTACAATGTGAGATCATTGTCTACTACAATGCCAGTTCATTGTTTACTACAATGTGACTTCATTGTCTACTACAATATGAGCTCATTGTCTACTACGATGTGAGGTCATTGACTACAACAATGCGAGTTAATTGTCTACTACAATGTGAGTTCATTGTCTACTACAACGTGAGTTCATTGTATACTAGAATGTGAGTTCAATGTCTACTTCAATGTGAGTTCATTGTCTACTACAATGTGAGTTCATTGTCTACTACAATGTGAGTTCATTGTTTACTACAATGTGAGGTCATTGTCTACAACAATGTGAGAGTATTGTCTATTACAATGTGAGATTATTGTCTACTACAATGTGCGTTCATTGTCTACTACAATGCGACTTCATTTTCTACTACAATGTGAGTTCATTGTCTAATACAATGTGAGTTTATCGTCTACTACAATGCGAGTTCATTGTCTACTACAATGTGAGTTTATTGTCGACTACAATGCGAGTTCATTGTCTACTACGATTTGAGTTCATTGTCCACTACAATGTGAGTTCATTCTCTACTACAATGTCAGTTCATTGTCTTCTATAATGCGAGTTCATTGTCTACTTCAATGTGAGTTTATTGTCTACTACAATGCGAGTTCATTGTCCACTACAATCTGAGTTCATTGTCTACTAAAATGCGAGTACATTGTCTACTCCAATGTAAGTTCATTGTCTACTACAATGTGCGTTCATTGTCTACTACAATGTGAGTTCATTGTCTACTACAATGCGAGTTAATTGTCTACTACAATGTGAGTTCATTGTCTACTACAATGTGAGTACATTGTCTACTACAATGCGAGTTCATTGTCTACTACAATGCGAGTTCATTGTCTACTACAACGTGAATTCATTGTATACTAGAAAGTGAGTTTATTGTCTACTACAATGTGAGTTCATTGTCTACTACAATGCGAGTTCATTGTCTACTACAATGCGAGTTCCTTGTCTACTACAATGTGAGTTCCTTGTCTACTACAATGTGAGTTCATTGTCTACTTAAATGTGAGTTTATTGTCTACTACAATGCGAGTTAATTGACTACTAGTATGTGGGTTCATTGTCTACTACAATCTGAGTTCATTGTCTACTACAATGCGAGTTCATTGTCTGCTAAAAGGTGAGTCAATTTTCAACTACACTGTGAGTTCATTGTCTACTACAATGTGAGTCCATTGTATACAAGAATGTGAGTTCATTGTCTTCTACAATGTGAGTTCATTTTCTACTAAATGCCAGTTCATTGTCTACTACAAAGCCAGTTCATTGTCTACTAAAATGTGAGTTTATTGTCTACTACAGTGTGATTAGTTAACTGCTTACTACAACTTGAGTTAATTGTATAAAAGAATGTGAGTTCATTGTCTTCTACAATGTGAGTTCATTGTCTTCTACAATGTGAGTTCATTGTCTACTACAATGTGAGTTTATTGTCTACTACAATTTGAGTTTATTGTCTACTACAATGCGAGTTAATTGTCTACTACAATTTGAGTTCATTGTCTACAACAATGTGAGTTCATTTTCTACTACAATGAGAGTTCATTGTCTACTACGATTTGAGTTCATTGTCTACTTCAATGTGAGTTCCTTGTATACTACAATGTGAGTTCATTGTCTACTACAATGTGAGTTTATTGTCTACAACAATGCAAGTATCTTGTCCACTACAATGTGAGTTCATTGTCTACTACAATGCTAGTAAATTTTCTATTACAATGTGAGTTAATGTTCTACTACAATGTGAGTTCCTTGTCTACTACAATGTGAGTTCATTGTCTACTACAATGTGGGTTCATTGTCTACTACAATGTGAGTTCATTGTATACTAGAATGTGAGTTCATCGTATACTACAATGTGAGTTCATTGTCTACTAAAATGTGAGTTTATTGTCTACTACAATGCGAGTTCATTGTTTACTACAAAATGAGTTCATTGTCTACTACAATGTGAGTTCAGTGTCTACTACAATGTGAGTTCATTGTCTACTACAATGTGAGTTCATTGTCGGCTACAATGCGAGTGTATTTTCTATTAATGTGTGAGTTTATTGTGAACTTAAATGTGAGTTCATTGTATACTAGAATGTGAGTTCATTGTCTACTACTATGTGAGTTCATTGCCTACTACAATGTGAGTTCATTGTCTACTACAATGCGAGTTCATTGTCGGCTACAATGTGAGTGTATTGTCTACTACTATGTGAGTTTATTGTCTACTACAATGTGAGTTCATTGTCTACTACAATGCGAGTTCATTGTCGGCTACAATGTGAGTGTATTGTCTACTACAATGTGAGTTCATTGCCTACTACAATGTGAGTTCATTGTCTACTACAATGCGAGTTCATTGTCGGCTACAATGTGAGTGTATTGTCTACTACTATGTGAGTTTATTGTCTACTACAATTCGTGTGTATTATCTACAACAATGTGAGTTCATTGTCTACTTTAATGCGAGTTCATTGTCTACTATAATGTTAGTTCCTTGCCTACTAAACTGTGAGTTCATTGTCTACTACAATGTGAGTTCATTGCCTACTACAATGTGCGTTTATTGTCTACTACAATGCTTGTTCATTGTCTACTACAATGTGAGTTCATTGTTAATTAAAACGCGGGTTCATTGTCTACTACAATCTGAGTCCATTGTCTACTATAATGTGAGTTCATTGTCTACTACAATGTGAGATTATTGTCTACTACAATGTGAGTTCATTGTCTACTACAATGTGAGTTCATTTTCTACTACAATGCGAGTTTATGTTCTACTACAAAGTGAGTTCATTGTCGACTACAATGTGAACTAATTTCTACTACAATGTGAGTTCATTGTCTACTACAATGCGAGGGCATTGTCTACTACAATGTGAGATTTTTTTCTACTACAATGTGAGTTCATTGTCTACTACAATGTGAGTTCATTGTCTACTACAATGTGAGTTCCTTTTCTACTACAACGTGAGTTCATTGTCTAATAAATGTTAGTTCCTTGTCTACTACAATGTGTGTTCATTTTCTACAACAATGTGAATTTATTGTCTACTAGAATGTGAGTTCATTGTCTACTACAATATGAGTTAATTGTTTACTACAATTTGAATTCATTTTCTGCTAAAATGTGAGTTTATTGTCTACTACAATTAGAGTTCATTGTCTACTACAATGTGAGTTAATTTACTTCTACAATATGAGTTTATTGTCTACTACTACAATGTGAGTTGATTGTCTACTAGAAGGCGAGTGCATGGTCTCCTCCAATGTGAGTTCATTTCCTACTACAATGTGAGGTCATTGTCTACTACAATTTGAGTTAATGATCTACTAAAATGCTAGTGCATTGTCTACTACAATGTGAGTTAATTTTCTGCTACAATGTGAGTTCATTGTCTACTACAATGTGAGTTCATTGTCTACTACCATGTGAGTTCATTGTCTATTACAATGTGAGTTTATTGTCTACTACAATGTGAGTTCATTGTCTACTACAATGTGAGGTCATTGTCTACTATAATGTGAGTTTATTGTCTACTACAATGTGAGTTATTTTTCTACTACAATGTGAGTTCATTGTCTACTACAATGTGAGTTCATTGTCTACTACAATGTGAGCTCATTGTCTACTAGAAGGTGAGTTCATTGTATACTACAATGTGAGGTCATTGTCTACTACAATGCTAGTTCATCGTCTACTACAATGTGAGTTCATTGTCTACTACAATGCTAGTACATTGTCTACTACAATGTGAGTTCATTGTCTACTACAATGTGAGTTCCTTGTCTACTACAATGTTAGTTCACTTTCTATACAATGCGACTTCATTGTTTACTACAATACGACTTCATTGTCTACTACAATGCGAGTTCATTGTCTTCTACAATACGAGCACCTTGTCTACTACAATATGAGTTCCTTGTCTTCTACAAGGTGAGTTCCTTGTCTACTAGAATGCGACTCCATTGTCTACTTAAATGTGAGTTTATTGTCGTCTACAATTCGAGCTCATTGTCTACTACAATGTGAGTTCATTGTCGACTACAATGTGAGTTCATTGTCTTCTAAAAGGTGAGTCAATTTTCAAATACACTGTGAGTTCATTGTCTACTACAATGTGAGTTCATTGTATACTTGAATGTGAGTTCATTGTCTTCTACAAAGCGAGTTCATTGTCTACTAAAATGTGAGTTCATTGTCTACTACAATGCCAGTTCATTGTCTACTACAATGCTAGTTCATTGTCTACTACATTGTGAGTTAATTGTCTACTACAATCTGAGTTCATTGGCTACTACAATGCGAATACAATTTCTACTACAATGTGAGTTCATTGTCTACTACAATGTGAGTTCATTGTCTGCTACAATATGAGATCATTGTCTACTACAATGTGAGTTGATTGTATACTAGAATGTTAGTTCGTTGTATACTACAATGTGAGTTCATTGTCTGCTACAATATGAGTTCATTTTCTACAAAAATGTGAGTTTATTGTCTACTAAAATGTGAGTTCATTGTCTACTTCAATGTGAGTTTATTGTCTACTACGATTTGAGTTCATATACTACTACAATGTGAGTTTATTGTCTACTACGATTTGAGTTCATTGTCTACGTCAATGTGAGTTCATTTTCTACTACGATTTGAGTTCACTGTCTACTACAATGTGAGTTTATTGTCTACTACAATGTGAGTTTATTGTCTAATACAATGCGAGTTCATTGTCTACTACAATGTGAGTTCCTTGTCTACTTCAATGTGAGTTCATTGTATACTACAATGTGAGTAAATTGTCTACTACAATGTGAGTTTATTGTCTACTACAATGCTAGTTAATATTCTACTACAATATGAGTAAATGTTCTACTACAATGCAAGTTCATTATTATGTGAGTATATTGTGAACTTAAATGCGAGTTCATTGTATACTACAATGTTAGTGCATTGTCTACTACACTGTGAGTTCCTTGTCTACTACAATGTGAGTTCACTGTCTACTTCAATGTGAGTTTATTGTCTACTACAATGCGAGTTCATTGTCTACTACAATGTGATTTCATTTTCTACTACAATGTGAGTTCATTGTCTACTACAATGTGAGTTCATTGTCTTCTACAATGTGAGTTCATTTTCTACTACAATGTGAGTTCCTTGTCTACTACAATGTGAGTGTATTGTCTACTACAATGTGAGCTCATTGTCTACTACAATGTGATTTCATTGGCTACTACAATGTGAGTTCATTGTCTACTACAATGTGAGTTCATTGTCTACTACTATGCGAGTGCATTGTCTACTATAATGTGAGTTCATTTTCTCCTACAATGTGAGTTTATTTTCTTCTACAATGCGAGTTCATTGTCTACTACGATTTGAGTCCATTGTCTTCTTCAATGTGAGTTCATTGTATACTACAATGTGAGTTCATTGTCTACTACAATGTGAGTTCCTTGTCTACTACAATGTGAGTTCATTGTCGACTACAATGTGAACTAATTGTCTACTACTATGTGAGTTCATTGTCTACTACAATCCGAGTGATTGTCTACTACAATTCGAGTTTATTGTCTACTACAAAGTAAGTTCATTGTCTACTACAATGCGTGTACATTGTCTACTACAATGTGAGTTAATTTTTTACTACAATGTGAGTTAATTGTCTACTACAATGTGAGTTCGTTGTCTACTACAATGTGAGTTCACTGTCTACTACAATGTGAGTTCATTGTCTACTTCAATGTGAGTTTATTGGCTACTACAATGTGAGTTCCTTGTCTACTACAATGTGTGTTCTTTGTCTACTACAATGTGAGTACATTTTCTACTACAACGTTAGTTCATTGTCTACAACAATGTCAGTTCATTGTCTACTACAATGTGAGTTCATTGTCTACTACAATGTGAGTTCATTGTCTACCACAATGTGAGTTCATTTTCTACAACAATGTGAGTTCATTGTCTACTACAATGTGAGTTCATTGTCTACTACAATGCTAGTGCATTGTCTAATACAATGTGAGTTCATTTTCTACTACAATGTGAGTTCATTGTCTATTACAATATAAGTTCATTGTCTACAACAATGTGAGTTCATTGTCTACTACAATGTGAGTTTATTGTCTACTACAATGTGAGCTCATTGTCTACTACAATTTGATTTCATTGTCTACTACAATGTGAGTCCATTGTCTACTACAATGTTAGTTCATTGTCTACTACTTTACGAGTGCATTGTCTACTATAATGTGAGTTCATTTTCTACTACAATGTGAGTTTATTGTCTACTACAATGTGAGTTCATTGTCTACTACCATGGGGGTTCATTTTCTACTACAATGTGAGTTCATTGTCTACTACAATGTGAGTTCATTTTCTACTACAATGTGAGTTTATTGTCTACTACAATGTGAGTTCATTTTCTACTACAATGTGAGTTCATTGTCTACTACAATGTGAGTTTATTGTCTACTACAATGTGAGCTCATTGTCTACTACAATGTGAGTTAATTGTCTACTACAATGTGAGTTCATTGTCTACTACAATGTGAGTTCATTGTCTACTACGATTTGAGTGCATTCTCTACTATGTGAGTTTATTGTCTACTACAATGTGAGTTTATTTTCTACTACAATTCGAGTTCATTGTCTACTACAATGTGAGTTCCTTGTCTACTTCTATGTGAGTTCATTGTCTACTACAATGTGAGTTTATTGTCTACTACAATGCTAGTTAATTTTCTACTACAATATGAGTAAATGTTCTACTACAATGCAAGTTCATTTTCTATTATTATGTGAGTATATTGTGAACTAAATGCGAGTTCATTGTATACTACAATGTTAGTACATTGTCTACTACACTATGAGTTCATTGTCTACTACAATGTGAGTTAACTGTCTACTACAATGTGAGTTCATTGTCTACTACTATGCGAGTGCATTGTCCACTATAATGTGAGTTCATTGTCTACTACAATGTGAGTTGATTGTCTACTACCATGTGAGTTCATTTTCTACTACAATGTGAGTTCATTGTCTACTACAATGTGAGTTCATTTTCTACTACAATGTGAGTTTATTGTCTACTACAATGTGAGTTCATTTTCTACTACAATGTGAGTTCATTGTCTACTACATTGTGAGTTTATTGTCTACTACAATGCGAGTTCATTGTCTACTACAATGTGAGTTCATTTCCTACTACAATGTGAGTTCATTGTCTACTACAATGTGAGTTCATTGTCTTCTACAATGTTAGTGCATTGTCTACTACAATGTGAGTTCATTGTCTACTACAATGTGAGTTCCTTGTCTACTACAATGTGAGTTTATTGTCTGCTACAATGTGAGCTCATTGTCTACTACAATGTGATTTCATTGTCTACTACAATGTGAGTTCATTGTCTACTACAATGTCAGTTCATTGTCTACTACTATGCGAGTGCATTGTCTACTATAATGTGAGTTCATGTTCTACAACAATGTGAGTTTATTTTCTTCTACAATGCGAGTTCATTGTCTACTACGATTTGAGTTCATTGTCTTCTTCAATGTGAGTTCATTGTATACTACAATGTGAGTTCATTGTCTACTACAATGTGAGTTCCTTGTCTACTACAATGTGAGTTTATTGCCGACTACAATGTGAACTCATTGTCTACTACTATGTGAGTTCATTGTCTACTACAATGTGAGTTCATTTTCTACAACAATGTGAGTTCATTGTCTACTACAATGTGAGTTTATTGTCTACTACAATGTGAGCTCATTGTCTACTACAATTTGATTTCATTGTCTACTACAATGTGAGTCCATTGTCTACTACAATGTTAGTTCATTGTCTACTACTTTACGAGTGCATTGTCTACTATAATGTGAGTTCATTTTCTACTACAATGTGAGTTTATTGTCTACTACAATGTGAGTTCATTGTCTACTACCATGGGGGTTCATTTTCTACTACAATGTGAGTTCATTGTCTACTATAATGTGAGTTCATTTTCTACTACAATGTGAGTTTATTGTCTACTACAATGTGAGTTCATTTTCTACAACAATGTGAGTTCATTGTCTACTACAATGTGAGTTTATTGTCTACTACAATGTGAGCTCATTGTCTACTACAATGTGAGTTAATTGTCTACTACAATGTGAGATCATTGTCTACTACAATGTGAGTTCATTGTCTACTACCATGTGAGTTCATTTTCTTCTACAATGTGAGTTCATTGTCTACTACAATGTGAGTTCATTTTCTACTACAATGTGAGTTTATTGTCTACTACAATGTGAGCTTGTTGTTTAGTACAATGTGAGTTCATTGTCTACTACAATGCGAGTGCATTGTCTACTACAATGTGAGTTCATTGTCTACTACAATGTGAGTTCATTGTCTACTACAATGTGAGTTCATTGTTTATTACAATGTGAGTTCATTGTCTACTACAATGCGAGTTTATTGTCTACTACAATGCGAGTTGAAATTAAAATTATTGTTGCTCTCTGCACAATATAATTTGTTTGTTTTATTGTAATAAATAGTGAAAACTGGGTAATGGACAACTCTATTGAAATACAAACGGATTAACGTAAATCTAGAAAAACTCTAACTTAAAGGATGAAAATTATGCAAAGACAGGTGACGAGTGTTAAGATGGGAGCATAATTTTCGTCGAAAAGGAGGTGTGCAATTTGTCTATGCAAGTAACACCTTGATTTTTTATGTTTGTCTTTCAAACGACTATGATAAATATGTTAAATCGGATGCAGCCTAGCGCTATTGTGTTTTAATATATTTCGTTCATGAGATTTTCATTTCTTTCTAGATACAGACAAAAATAAATATACGCATGTTTTACATGGTCGGAGTCAAAGCACCTCGCATGTAGTATAAATGCTTGATTATAAGTATACATTCTCTAATTTCTATGCAAACGAGATACACAATCACGTCTCTAAGATGAAACTTCTATTTCTTACATATTTTATATATTCAAACCTTTCTAATATAAATATACAGAATAAGTAAAATGTCCTAAGAAATTCCAAATACTACTTGTATATAACTGTTTCTTATTTTATTCTTCATTGTAGGCACTGAATGGCATAGTATTTGCAGAATAGCGCGATTGGTACTTGAGAAAGAACCATAAAAGTATCCAAAACAAAGGTGGGCATGAAAAAAAAATCCCATTTATATTGTGCATTGTCGAGGATAACCAATTGTTTGAGGTGAGATTTTTCATTTTCTGTAGTTGTACATTAAAGCCATTGTTAGTGCTGATCTTTTCCTATTTTGCCCTTCAGCCATTAACCAAAAGCAACATTCCTTTTCGATTAAGAATTTTACACAAATGAATGTAGAATTTTAAAAGAAAGGTCTAAACATTATTTTAATGATTATCTTTAGTCTTTATATTGCAAGTTTTTTAGTTATTTATTTTTATTATTATTTTATTCCCTTTATATTATATATCACTTCTTTATTATTATTATTATTATTATTATTATTATTATTATTATTATTATTATTATTATTATTATTATTATTACTATTATTATTATTATTATTATTATTGGTGGTGTTGTTATTTTTATAATTATCTCATTTTTTATTGACATTATTAATATAATTATTTTAATTATTATCCTGTATATAATAAAAACGTCGCAGTTTTTCCCACCTGGACCAAAATACCGTAGGTTTGCAAGAACAGATGCCACACACAAATGTATTATTCCTGGACTATTAGCCACTGCTTTTTGTAACTGCAGAACGATATTTTAGCCACATTTTGTCGTTATAACTACATCTTACATTTAATCCTTGATGTGCCATCATTACTATCGCAATCATCTTCACACGAAGTAGTTCCATCTTTTCTAATTACAAAGGCCTCCCACCGTCCCCAGTCGACACTGTGTAAAATTACATGCAATGTACATGTATTTAGATGACACCTTCCGTAACTGAATCGTAAACCCATAGACATAGCGTTAATATTTCATTCCTCGAAACAGAACATATTAAAGTGTCCCCTTACATTTTCCTTCCTTTCTGATTGTCTAACACGTGACATTCTCATATCCCAGAATAACTTTAAATTAATGGAGTCGCTTAACACGTGCTACACTACCGCTTCAAAAACACTAGCATTAACAATAACATAAATCTAGATTTAAACAAGGATAATATTATGCACAGGTAAATTATCGTACTGAATCAAACCAGCTTCCATTGTTTGTGTTTTTTTTTTGCATTTTTAGCTGTCATCAAAACAATCACTCAATAAAATGTAAACACATACTTTTGCAAGCCGTTACTTACGTAAAAACAGTTATAAAACTAGAAAAAACCTATTGGAGATTTACCCCTAGCCTCCATTCAGTCAAAAAACACTCAAACAAATACATAAAAAATACTTCCGTCGATCGCTTGTGCTAACTGTATTCTGTATGATTCAACTAAAAGGCATTAAAAGCTACGTAGCAACGCTAATTGAATGAGCAACATTTAAAAAAAGTGTTTTTTGGTAAACTTCCGTATTGAAACAAATGCCCGTTACAGTATTTGTTTTTTCTTCTTGAAAACACAAGGATTTTTCATAAAAAATTATAATAGCAGAACATATTTCTACTTTTTTTTTAAATTTCAAGTTTAGCATAAGTTTTTATGTAAGATTTTTATATTTTTCTTGTTTTAATTAATGTGAAACTTTCAGCGTAACATAAGTTTTATATAATATTGAACAATAATAAAAAAAATGAATTTAAAACAGGAACATAGAAAAATAATTAAATTAAAAAATGGTAAAAATTATACAAACGCTCAGGATAGGAATATACGGATGCACCTCTGGGAAAAAAGAAAAACTAGCGCCCCTTCTAACCTCTTAATTAGATGACGTCATTTTCACGGTCTTTTGACTAGCTGAAATTTTTGGCTTCCGTATATTTCGTGTTTACAAGACTTTCGTTTGTTGTCAATGTGTGAACGGCAGAATCAATCGGTTTAGGGTCTAATTAAGCTCTTTTTTGTACAAACAACGTGTTTTTATTTAATTGAATATCTTATGACTTTACTAATACTTTGAAATAGAACTAGAAAACTAATATAAGGATTTTAAAACCGTTAAAGGATTTTTACAATTAATTTATTTAAGTTCAAAATTTAGATGAGTTGGTTAGCTCGCCGTGAAAACATTTTTCATAACTTTTTTTCACATGTAAAAATATATTTCTCCTTTTGAAAATTAAGTTTAATCTTTAATCTCTCAAATACAATAAAAAAAATAGTCGGAAGCCTACAGAAAAATTATGACAAACCGGCTTTCAAAACTAGGTCCCCCTATCTTTATTTTTCCATTTTCGCCCGTACCTATAAGATACATCATCGCTAGGATGAACGTTAGTGGTGCTGGGCAATATTCTTGGAAAATAATTGCATGTATCTTATTCCTATATGCTAGTTTAATTCTGTATTTTCTCATTATTTTTTCACTTTAATTGATAATTTTATATTGTATACTTGATTATATATGCTTGTGGAATCTTGTTGTATGTTGTCTTGTAGCCTATTCACGTCAGGAGCTCGTGAGCACACGTTTCATTTTCTCATTTCAACACTTTTTTTATGTCGGGCAGTAATTTATCGTGTAGTAAATATCTTATTTATACTGTTCAGCGTTTCTACATAGTTGATCAGCAGGTCATGGGCATGCAGTTGCTGTGGGAGGTTCTTTTTTGTGTTTTTGTATTGATTTGATAATGTGTCTTCTCAACCATCTGGGCAAATCAGCTTAGAGGGTACACATTTTCAGAAGAATCTGTTATTTGTGTTGTTTGGTATCTTTGAGGAACTGTTATCATTTTGAGTGCTATATGCACAATATTGCGGTGAGTGTAACCCCCGACCTTCTTTAGGCGTATATTGCCAAACAATGGAAGGTTTCAGTTGAACTCGGCATCTGGACGGAATTTCGAACGAAATTTTTTATTCACTTCAGAGAAATTGTATGCTCTTGTTCTGCAATCGTAAATGGATTAAAATCCTAAGTAAATCGCAACTGAATTCCGTGGCGCAGTGATCAAAGTACTTCGAAAAAGATCAATTGCAAAGTGATATGCTCTTGAAGGTTAAGGTTAAAACCTCTATGTGGGTGCAGAAAAATACAACTGCGATCTACTAAAGACATCTAGCAAACCATATTCTACGGAACTTAGATTTAAATAAAGTGTTCTGTTCGAAATTCCGTCCAGATTCCCAAGTTCATCAACAATATTCCCGAATTCTACAAGATCCACATAAAGAAATGTAGAGACTACATCGACCAAACAGTTGTAAAAATTACATATTTCTTTAATGGTCTTGTCGCTCCTTTCCTACTTTGCTCCGGTAGATTTTTGTTTTTTTAGAGCTTTTTTGGGATTTTCCTGAAATATGTATGCACATATATAACTAATAATGTTTCTATTATAAACAATCTAAACATCAACTCTGTATTACATTGACCACTCTTAAACAATCACGCGAATTCCTTTACATCTAGGAAACAAATATATACAACCATTACACACACACACACATACACACACATTCATATATATATATATATATATATATATATATATATATATATATATATATATCTCAGAGAGAAAAACAAAGAGAGGGAGAGAAGGAGAGAGAGTAAAAAGGAGAGAAAAAGCCACGTCTTTACTGGAATAATATATATGCTGAATGTGCTGTATGTAAAATGGTTATTTTCTGTTAATTGTGATCAAGATGCGTTCTAGTTAAAAAAAAACGTGTGTAAGTAAAAATTTAAACCATATATGGAAACACATAATCAAGCATAGTATATGCGAACTGCTACAAATCAGTAAGAAAATTGGAAGCAAATAATAAGTAAACTGAAAAAAAAGTGCTGAAATTAGCACAAGTAAAAGCCGGTTGTATCTCATTTCATCGTTATGTAGACTAAAAATTGGATCAAAGTAACATATAAGACGAGCTATTTATAATTATTCGCATACCAGCTTTCTTAATCTGTGCTAAGCTCTAAAGGATGTAATAATTTAAGTTTTAAATAATATAACGTTTAATCCCTTGTAGAAAAATAGACAAAAGTTTTATTTACTATTTAGTAAATATAATATAATAATATAATCATATAATAATATCTAGAGCTAACATCGGAAATTCCAAGATCACCGAAGTTAAGCAACGAAGAGTCTGGAAAGTACGAGATTCGAGGCAATTTCAGACTTTCAGGTGCTGTATGTGTTCTACGCTTATCTTGGCATTGGTTCCAATCGTCCTGGATTTCTCCTTTCCTCTGTACTGAAGTAGTTTTGATTCAGGGGAAGTGTCGGGGTTTCCTTTGTCGTTCGAGACTGAACGGAGGTATCGAATATAGTAAAAGTTAATGCAAGTTTGTCGTTATCAGATCTTTTACAAAGGTTAAAAGATAACGGCTTGATTTACTTTGAAACATAGCTATATCTATAATTATCAATATTTTATCATAGTGTATTTTTATTGAGATGTATTGAAAAAAAGACTTACATCATAGGAGACGTTGACTACAACTGATGCTAGTTAAAATCAACACTCACTTGCACGCTGAGGATTTGTGTTGTATGTCATATTTTCTGATTAACAGAGTAAATAGCAATCACGCATTAGATTTTAGAGAAATTTCAATAAGTGTCAAATCTTAGATTGATGACAGGCAACATAATAGAATTAGATTTCCACACCAAGTTAAAACATTGCCCTACACACGTTTGGATCATGACAATTATATTGAAAGCTAACTGATTATCTCGGATAAATACTCTTTCAGCAGGGACGATCAGGCAGTCCCATTAACCCTGGTGTGCTTGACGTTCTTCGAATAATAGAATGCGATCAGCGTTCTGGATTAATGGCATCTTGTGTCTCTGGAATTTCGTAACTAGTTTCCCTGTTCATTTATCATTGTCCTTAAAAAGAGCGCGTAAGATGTTCAACGTTTAATCTTCGCATCTATATAAGTTGCGTTCTTCCAGATACGGAATCAATCTGTATTAAACTAAGTAGCTGCAGTGTTTCAAGGTTTGCAGTTTTAATAACATATTCTCCCTGCAAACGCAGATCAACTTTGCTTGCATACACACATACATACACAGACAGAGTCACATACATAAACGTATATATATATATATATATATATATATATATATATATATATATATATATATGTGTGTGTGTGTGTAGTGGGGGGTGTAGCAAGTTATAAAATATATATAGCAATTAAGCTACATAGAATATTCCGCGTTTCATCCACGCTAAGATTCATCAGCCTGAGCTTAATTGCCATATATATTTTATAACTTACTACCTAGCTCTACCTACGTATTGAGCACTGTTGAAGTAAATACTTAAAGTTTACGCATATATGTATACTTTCATGTATTAATTTATGTGATTCAATTAAGTAGTCATATATATGTGTATATATATATATACACACACTTCTCATGTATATATATATATATATATATATATATATATATATATATATATACATGAGAGGTTTGATTTAGATTATGCATAATTAGAACAAAATTCATTGTTTAATAAAAGTGAAGACACTTATTAACGTCTTTCTCTTAACCTATGCATTTTCATTGAATCGATTATCTCATAAAAGAATACGTTGTAAACAAAATAGGTATGGGTAATTATAGATCTTGCTTAATAGCACATGCATTGAATAATTAAAAATTGAAAATTAAAATTTAAGACATAATGTTTTACTTTTTTTTTTTTTTACATTTTCACCCCAAACAAGGCACATTACCACTTTGGTGTAGGGGGCTACTATCAGGGGAAACATCTACTGGGGTACTATGTAGGGATTTGGCATCAAGATGTTGGTTCACGTGGCACTTGAACTTATGCATGTCAATACAGTTGGGGAAGCAGGGACCTGGAATGGAATTCCAAAGTCTAGCAGATCTGGGGAAGAAACTACTGGAGTAGAAAGATCTTTTACATCTAGGGATCTTTACAGTGTGCGGGTGGGATTTTGCAGCTTGTCGAGTCTGTCGAGGGTGTTCACGTCTTGGGGGCACAAGTGCTTGCAGTTCATCAGAGCATTCACCATTAAAATACTTGTAGAACAGGCAGAGTGATGCAACGAGTCGTCGATGGGACAGAGGCTGAAGCTTAGATGCCAGTTTAGGGCCTATCAGATTGGCGACTCTCTTTTGAACCCTGTCAAGGAGCGAGAGACTAGTAGCCGATGCACCAGCCCAAATATGACAGCAATACTCCATACATGGGCGAATGGTGGCCTTATAGAGGTACAGGATACTTTCGGGTGTTAGTAGTTTTCTAGCACGGTAGAGAGAGCCCACCTTCCTCGCAGCGGCCCTGGCAATGCCCTCGATGTAATTGTCCCAACTCATGTTTCCTGTGAACGTTAGGCCAAGGAGCTTGAAAGACGTACTCTCAGATAAAGAGTCGTTGGCCATTGCTATATGTGGTAGAGAAGGTTTCTTGTAATTATTGAATGAAACCAGTTTAGTCTTGGCGGCATTGAACGTGACCATCCATTTTTGTCCCCATTCCACTACTGATTGGAGGTCATCGTCTAGTGTTTCTGCCATTACTTTAGATATATGTTCATTTGTTTTCCTGTCGTGCCTGCTATAGAGTGTGGTGTAATGAGCATATATACCTATCTCAGAGGCAATTTTGTCGGGGAGGTCATTTATGAATATCAGGAACAGTAGAGGTCCAAGGATAGATCTCTGGTGCACTCCCGCATTTATATCATATTGTTTAGATGTACGACCGTCGAGGTCAACTTGGATTTTTCTCTTATCTAAGAAGGATTTAATTATGTTAAGTATTCTACTAGTGATACCGTATGATCTAATCTTCCTGAGGAGACCCTCATGCCATACCCTGTCAAAAGCCTTAGATATATCTAGAGCTACGGCTCTGCCCTCTCCCGCTTTGTTCAGTGAATGGTATATGCGTTCAGAGATTACAGTGAGGATGTCTGCTGTGGAACGGACTTGTCTAAATCCATATTGTTGGTCGGTCAGAAGTTTAGCATCTGTAAGGTGCTGGACTAGAGCATGGTTAATTAAGGTCTCCAATATTTTGGCAAAAGGTGGGAGGAGGCTAATAGGGAAATAATTTAATGGGTTAGTTCTTTCGCCAGAATTCTTGAATACTGGTACCACAGAAGCAGTTTTCCAACAGCTCGGAAAGCAAGATTCATTAAGGCATTTGTTGTAGACTTTGGAGAGAACTGGAGCTACTACGGCTGAGCACTTTTTTAATAGCACAGCTGGGATGAGGTCGGGTCCACATGCTTTTGAAGTGTCAAGGTTTTTTATGATAGCATGTACCTGAGCAGGTGTGATTTTCAGATCGTCTTGCGTCGCGTCTGTCCGCATATGAAATTTAGGTAGGGGGTGGTTGGGAGGGTCCAGTGTGGAGTTTGAGGCAAACCGACTGGCAAGCATGTTAGCCTTCTCGGTTGCTGAGCAAACAACCTCGTGATTGTTGGTTAGTGGGGGAATTGTTGATTGCCCATTATTTACTACACTGTTGTAGATTTTCCAGAAGTCACGAGTTCCTAGTTTTTGTGCTTCGATGTGATTTTTAGTGGTTTCCGTAAATTCCCTCTTAGCTGTCGCTATTTCTTTCTTAACGTTACTTCTAGCTTCTATGTCCTTCTGTCTGTTTGAACTGGACTTATGTCGGTTAAACCTGAGGAATACATGCTGCCTTTGAGCAATGGCAGTTGCGCAAGTCGAAGTAAACCATTTGGGAGAGTGGGGCTTGCTATAGAATTTCCGCATGGGAACATGCGCTTCGATTGCAGTTTTGAACAATTTAGTGGTCTCGGTTGCACACTGTTCAGCAGAAAGAGAAAAATATTTCCCCATGTAAAAAGAAAACCTGAAGTGTAAATAATGATTATACTTGTATATTCCAGAATCGATTGCGGACGGTAATATCTAAGCCAAATCTATTTGGTAATTCATCTTTTCTAAAGTAGTTTATTTTTACAGTATTATACAACCAATTTTATTACTGCACTTTAATATTATATAATATATATATATTTTATGTTAAACCACACAAAATATTGCAATATTTGAAGGCGATTATATATCAAGAAATAGGAATTAATATATATATTATGAATCAGACCTTTATAACCGCGTATTCTACAGGTGCATCTAATGCATATGACCAGCTTGTTACTTTACAACTTCACCCTGATGAGATGGTGGACGAGTTTCGTTTGGGGACCGTTGGCCGAATGTAGATTAACGTGCACATTTGTTTTTAGACTAACGCAACATGTCAGACATATATCACGTGTTTCGATCAGGATGGAAACGATGAGTGCGGAGCAACTGTTGATCCCTACGAGAGCTGTTATTACTGACAACAAATGCTCTGCAAAATTGGTTGCCGTTACATCTACCAGATTAAAACCTTCAGAATAAAAAGTGCGCAATGACGGTAGAAAATTTGTTTTCTACAGGTATGTTGGTTCCAACAACTTGACAAAGGATAACTTACAGAATCGCCAGGAATACGGCAGAATAAATATAGAGGTTGGCCAAGTGTCATCTGTCGATATTGAGGCGTTGGTCGTGAATCAACAGCTGTTGGGCTTCGATCTACTGTAAGGGTTGATGCGAGCAAGCAACTCGGTCGAGTTTATTTCACGAAATCAGGCAAAACGTGTTTCGGAGGCTTAAACAGATGCTTCTATATCGGACTTTAACGTGGCTTAGTATCGCAGTAACAATAAAAGAACTGCGTCGTCGAAATAGACAAACAGACACTCTCCCAGTGGTAGCAGAATAAATTGCTAGTGCCATATTCATAGTTCCATATATACAGTGGTATAAAAAAGAAAGTCCGCATTTGTCATTTATTTAAAAAAAAACAAATTGTAAGCTAAATTGAATGCAAGAGTTTAAACAACCTATACTTAATTTGATTCGCTTTTATTCATCCATAATTTTACCTGTTTATATTTGACTTTTAATTGATGTATTCTAGTGTTCATGTACATGTAAAAAAGTAACTGCCAATTGAAAAGGAGAAAAGAAAGTCTGCAGCAACAAATTAGCTTAAAACCAGCTTTTAATACATTCTTTTTAGGCAGCAAAGCACCTCTAATCGTAATTGTTGTTGTTCCAGGTTATACAACCTAACATTTAGTCCATATGCCTCGACTTTCCCTTAATGATCGTCAGGAGCACATTGGGCTTCACTTCTCTGGTCTCGATAATTTAGTTTGCGAGGTTTTATTGCAAGACGCAAGAATGATTCCTGTAAAGAACAGAAAGCGCTGTCTCTATTTCGTTAGATGCAATATCGATCATGAGTTTATATATTATTTGAAAATAATTTTTAGCGATTAAAGCAAGTTCAATACGCTAGTCAGTAATAATAGGTAGTATGACCGTCGGAGGAAGGACGAAGAATTTAATCATAGGTGCAGTTTCAATGCTAAAAGGTGATGGAGGTTAAGTTTTTATGTTGGGCTTTATTTGTGCCAATAGTCCAGGGTCTATACTTCGCTTGCAAGGTCGAATTTATTCGAGCAAGTACATAATTATGTTTACTGAACATTTTCTACCCTACTTTGGCTGAAATTTCAACTTTATGCAGAATAATGCTCCCATTCACACAGCTGGAAATGTCAAGAGGTTCTTGAAGAGGATGATTGACCTGCACAATTCCCAAACCTAAATCCTATCGAAAACGCACGGCATTACATCAGGCATTACATTCAGCAACAGCTATGCAACTATGGGCAAAATTTAAAGAGAACTGCCCTTTCACCGAAGTATTGCCACAGATTAATTCAAAGAATTTCCAAACGATTGCTGATTGTCAAATTGCAGAAAGGCTATGCTACTAAATATTAACTAGTTCATTGTGTTCCTGTTGTATGTGTGTTGCGTTAATGTTCTAAAGTTACATTTAAATAACAATTTTCCATTGTGCAGAGTTTCTATTTGCCTTCTCGATTTCAAGTTGAATTTTTTTAATTTACGTGAAAACTAGGCTACTTCAATTAAAAACTAAATACCAGGAGAAAAAAAGTATATATATATATATGATTAGTTTTTTTTTTGAAAAAGAATTCCAGCAAAGTGCTCAGTAAAAAGGAAAATCCAAATTTTAAGAGCGTATTTATATTTTCTGTACAGAAAGTTGTTAATTGAGACAGATCATTTGTACCGTCAGTTTCAAGCCAGATAATAAAGCCCGTTTAAGGTATCCTTATCAAGCTCTTTTCAGCCAATATTAGTCTAATATTGGCTGAAGAGAGCTTGATAAGGATACCTTAAACTGGCCTTATTATCTGGCTTTAAACCGACGGTACCAATGATATGTCTCAATTAACAACTTTCTGTACACAATATATATATATATATATATATATATATATATATATATATATATATATATATATATATATATATAAAGCGGACCTAATAAGGTGTAGGTTGTTTAAACAGTTACATTCAATTTAGATTAAATTTGCATTTTTTTAATTATTGATAAGTGTGGACTTTCTTTTTGGCGGCACTGTATATATATATATATATATATATATATATATATATATATATATTAATACAAGTGAGAATGTGATGTTATTTCTCTAATTATGGACTCAATGTGTTATTAATCTGCACACTTGTAATTTGATATATACATTATTCAGACATGTAAAAACATTTTTAATCGTTTTTCATCCGGAAAAACGAGCTACTTAGAGGTCAAAACTTAAAAATTGGTACTTAGGGAGTCATCAGATTTTTATCTGCTTGCCAACTTTTTCACGAGGTATGAAACCCCTTTTTACGCATCAAAGCAGCTGGTCTAATGTTTATCGTATTTGACTAACTGTCTTTAGGTTTTAGTTTTGATCTAAGCTCGAGTTTTATTCAGTTTAAAGAAAGGAACTGTCTAGTAGAAAAAAACATAATACTCGCATGCATAAGCCCCGTTTTCTTTTCCGTTCTTTTGCTTAATTTTTTTTAAGTAATTTAACGTTACATTTAATATTAGGCAACGTCGCTTACATCTTCTAATATATATATATATATATATATATATATATATATATATATATATATATATATATATATATATATATATATATATATATATATATAAGGTATATAGACCTGAGGGTTGTTGTCTGCTTGTTCTGTGGCAATTGGTTTGCACCGAGTAAGTTAATCAGCAGTTCCAAAAAGTGTGGATGGTCCTACACGAGCCTTCACCACTTAAATCAAGTCCTTTGTGTGGGTTTCGGACAGCCTGTCATAATTTCTTTATGAAAACCTCATAATCTCCTGCAAGAAGTCCACTGGCGATGGAGTGAAAGCGACGGGGACAGGTAAAGGATATTACTGGAAGTCCTCAGCCGGATCTCTGCACAGTGGCGGCTGATGGTAGATGGCCGTTCTAGCACAAACCTGTGAGCAATTGTGCTGTTCGTGTCCTCCATCAAGGACAAAGCAGCCCTATTTAAGGATAGCACTGCTTTCCCTGTGGCGGGGAGGGGGCGATAAAAGGAGCCCTAAAAAATTGCTTGCTCACCACTTAACTTGGCAGCCCGCTGCAGCTGTCTGGTTATCCAGTTACGCAGTCAGAACAATAGAATACGACAAAAACCTCAACAAAGAATCTCTCAATAGGGTGTTGGAATGTCCGTACCCTCCAGGATAATAATGCTCCACCCGAGCGCAAGACAGCCCTTGTTTCTCTTGAGTTACAGAGGTATGATGTTGACATTGCTGTCTTATGTGAAACTCGCTTGCCTGGCAATTCTCAACTTCGAGAGAAAAAGGTGGATATGACTTCTTTTGGTCAGGAAAGGCAGAAAATGAACCCCGCCAATCAGGCGTTGGTTTTGCCATTAAGTCCAAGATGGCAAAGTCCTTGTCGTCTTTTCCCAAAGGCATATCTGATCGTGTGGCAACTCTTTCCCTAGAGTTGGAAGGAAACACCAGGGTGACGCTAGTTAGTTGTTACGCCCCAACGTTAGCCAGTTCAGATCAAGAGAAGGATGACTTCTACGATACCCTCCGTGATGTCCTCTCCAGAGTTCGACACTATGATAAACTCGTTCTTGCTGGCGATTTCAATGCTCGTGTTGGTAGTGACCATCTGTCGTGGACCGGTGTACTTGGTAAGCATGGCATAGGCAAGGTGAATGCAAATGCTTTACGACTTCTTACAATCTGTAGGGAGTTTGACCTCTGTATTACTAATACCATATTCCAACAACCTGTGCATCGGAGGACGACATGGATGCATCCTCGTTCAAAGGACTGGCATCTTATTGACTTCGTCATAACAAAGCGAAAGCACATGAGTGACTTCAAAATCACTTGCTCTTTCCACACTTCTTGCTATCTTTCGGATCACGCCCTTCTCAGAAGTAAACTGCCGTTGCATGTGCGAAGGCACAGAGTTAAAAAATCAACAGTCCCCAAACGCATTGATGTGCGGCCTCTTAAATTCAGGGAAAAGAGAACTGAGCTCTCCAATAAGCTTGATGAAAACCTTGAGGGTGTTGATGTAACTGATGATGTTGAATCTTCTTGGAAAGCATTGCGAGAAGCAACTCAAGCTGTAGCAATAGAAGTCCTTGGAATACCGAAAAGAAAACACCAGGATTGGTTTGACGAAAATGACGATGAAGTTAAAGCACTGATTAACCAAATGCACTCATCACACAAATCTTGGATTGAGGACAAAAACTCAACAGTGAAGCACACAGCCTACAAAAAGTGTAAAGGTGAGGTACAGCGAGCTCTCCGAGCTATGAAAGAACAATGGTGGTACAATAAGGCAATTGCACTGCAGGGAGCTGCTGACAGCAAGAACACGAAAGCCTTCTATGATGGTCTGAAACAGGCATTTGGTCCTCAGAAAAGTGGTGCTTCCCCATTAAGCACAGCCGATGGAGAGGCATTGCTGACTGATAAAACTTAAACACCTCATCTGTCATTGACAGCGATGTTGTGTCCTCTATTCCTCAGAATCCAGATGTTCCAGAATTGTCATTGGAACCTGCTAATCAGGAGGTATGGGAATCCATCAAACAAATTGCTTCTGGCAAGTCCCCATCACCAAAGGATCCAATTCCGCCTGAAGTGTACAAGCATGGTGGGCATGTGCTGGTAAAAAAGCTACATGCTCTCTTTGTAAAGATATGGAAAGCAGGCCGAGTTCCACAGGACTACAAAGATGCCTGCATCAAACATCTCTACAAAAATAAGGGAGTCAAGAATGTCTGTGACAACCATCGGGGGATATCTCTGCTTTCAATTGCAGGAAAGATTCTGGCTAGGCTCATTCTAAACCGAATCATAAATCGTCTCGTTGATAAGGTGTATCCAGAGTCACAGTGTGGGTTTCGGTCGGGTCGCGGCACCATTGACATGATATTTTCCTTACGTCAGGTGGCAGAAAAGGTCCGTGAGAAAAATCAGGAATTGTATATGGTGTTTGTTGATCTGACGAAGGCCTTCGACACTGTGAATCGCGATGCTCTTTGGCAAGTTTTAAGAAGGCTTGGTATTCCAGAAAACATTTCACGAGGGGATGAAGGCCAGTGTTGTCTCAGATGGTATGATGTCTGATCAATTTGATGTTACGAATGGGACCAAACAGGGATGTGTAATGGCGCCAGTCCTCTTTGCGCTCTTCTTTTCACTAATGCTGAAACATGCATTTGATGATTTGGACACTGGTGTCAAGTTTCGATTTCGGTCATCCGGTGGCTTATTTAACCATCAACGGTTTAAGGCCAAGACTCTTCTTCGCACCGAAATTATTCGCGACTTGCTCTTCGCTGACGATGCCGTACTGGTAGCCACGTCCTTTGAGGAAGCCCAGGTTCTTCTTGATCGATTTTCAGCCGCGTGCAAGGCCTTTGGCCTGACAATTAGCATAAGGAAGACTGAGGTAGTGCATTAACCACACCCTACCCCAAAACAAGTTGAAGGCGTAAAGCAAAATTCACCAGAGTATAGATTTCCTGCGCGCAAGCTGAAAGTCGACGGTCATGATATCAATTATGTCAAGTCCTCTCCTTTCCTTGGTAGCAAGGTGAACCAGGGCGGTTCTCTTGATGATGAAATTGTCAACAGGGTTGCTAAGGCCACTTTTGCCTTTGGAAATCTCCGCCATCGCTTGTAGAACGAAAGGGGTATTCGACTAGACACAAAAATCCTTGTCTACCGTGCTGTTGTTCTTTCCATTCTTCTTTATGGATCTGAGTCATGGACTCCATACAGACATCACATTAATCAGCTGGACGTTTTCCACAAAAGCTGTCTACGCTCCATATGTGGTCTTAGCCTCCGCGACAAGGTATCAAATGCCGAATTATTCACAAAATGCAAAATATCTGGCATTTAATTATTCCTTATTCAATCGCAATTGTGGTGGGCTGGTCATGTATTGAGGATGCCCGATGACAGAATTCCAAAAATTGCGATGTACAGTCAATTTGAGGGTGGTAAAAGAATTGTCGGACGTCCTTGGCTTAGGTACAAGGACAAGTTGAAGAGTAACTTGTCTGCAGTGAACATACCATACAGGAGTCTTGAAGATGAAGTGAATGACCGAAAAGGATGGAGATCAAGGTGTTTTGAAGGTCTCCAGAGGTTTCAATCTGAAAGCTTAAGGCAACTGAAAGAAAACAGAGTAAGAGCAAAACGACTACCAGCCGAACCAATATCTGCAGCATTAAATCCAAATTCATGTTCTATTTGTGGCCTTGTCTGCAAGTGCCTTGCTGGACTCAAAAGTCATCAGAGGCAAAAGCATAAATGAGTTTTAGAAATATGGGTTGTCTGAACCTCATACGTCGAAATCGACGGGAGAGTCCATCATATAAGGTATACAGGAATGTCATCGACATAAAAACATTTAAAATCAATACGTATGTCTCTTATATATATGTTGTTTATTCTTTTAGACTTTCATTTTGATTGTTTCAATTATTGACATTTATTAGAATGTTCATAACGCGTTTTGGACGCGTTTATGCCCACCCCAGATATTTCATGGAATAGATTCGCGAAGCCATTCCAAAAATTAATTTTCTTCTGTGTTTTATGAACTTAAGTTCTTTCCACCGACTGTTCAGTTGAGTTGGGTTTAAGTTGATTCCATTCCATTAATTGCGAAAGCATTCGAATTTTTATTTTTTTTACTATACATATTGCTTGTGTGGGGTGTGCTTGCATATGTGTATATTTTTCTGTCGTTGCTGTATTTCATTGGTGTGTATTTGCTCTCGTATGTGTGATATCTCATGCTTGTGTGTGTGCGCGCCTGCAGAGAGGGTGTGTGTGTAAGTGTGCTTGAATCTGATTGCTTTTAATGTGTCTCTTTGATCATGTAAATAGGATTTTTCACGCATACATATTATGTAATGACCATTATTATTAGACGAAAGGTACTAAATATTCGTATATGTTACGTGCGTTCTTATTTAGTGTTCTTGTTTCTATGACAACTTATATATTTGTTGTTGTTCATATTGTGTACTGTGAGAGATAGCATATTGGTGACATTAAAAGGTACATGTAAAGAGAGAGACAGTTGTACATTTTTATAAACACAAAGTTCATATCAATACACATTGAGAGGCGATTTGATATATGGATAGATAGACCGAGAGATTGACATTTGCTTTTGACAGTTCTGTATGAAACTGGAGTGTGTATATAACATTTATAGTTTGACACATATACTTTCTAACACATATTTTTTTAGATCATGATTTTATCAAAGGTTCTTATAAATTGACAATACATTTTCTGTTGAATTACAACACGAAGACGCATGTTATGAAAAACCTGATGATCATTTATTTCTTCCATATGACCGGTCAATGGCTTTGTATCCAGGAATTCAAAGTTTCTTTACATCTTCTTCTTCTAAAACCCTCTCGCATCCAGACGGTGCCAAGCTTCGGTCTGACCCTCTCTGCTTCCCTGGTCGAACCGATCTAACTCCCCTGACTCCTCGACTCCCCTAACTAACTTCGAATTCTTTCCTATATTGAGAAATCACCTATTTCTGCTCAATGTGACTATAAGTCACGTGTCATTAACGTGCGCGATTTGCACGTTTTTGAAACCGTTTTGATGACCAGGAAATTTCCAATTCTACTTGTTTTACAAAGGAATTTGACCTACTTCTCTAATTCTATAACCCATATTTTATTATGCATTCTTTCTAACCATGTGGATAGTTTCCAGCCAAATTTTTATTTATTAAATATTTTTACAGAATCAACAATTTACTGGACATTCCATTTAAAACCTATTGTTCTTTAAAACTTATCTACAGGGTTCGATTCCCGTTTTATCTGATTTTATTTTCATTTAACTAATTTTTTTGTTACTTACATCAAAAGGGGACAAGCATTTTCATGTAACAATAGGTACTCATACATTTGGATGAATTTCATGCACACACACACGCACATACGAATACATATTCACACACTCACACACACACATACGAATACATATACACACACTCACACACACAGGTATATATATATATATATATATATATATATATATATATATATACCCCGTGCCAGAATTATACGCAAATCGATATTTTGTTCTAACTCGGATAGTTTTCATTGAAAATTTGTGAAATTTAGCACGTTATATGGCAACACTAACACAAGCACAGATTTAAAATTTCAAGCTAATCTGCACAGTAATAAACAATTTGCAGCTATTTTGATGATTTGCATTTTTTCAGCGTGCCAACTTTATATGCAAACCAATGCTAAAATATGGTAAAGTGCTAAAAGGTCATCGAAACATTGATTGGAAATTGAGAACAACAATAATAAAGTACAAACAAATTCAATATTGTTTCATAGTAAAATCAATATCTTATATAATTGCCATTTTTATTGACAAGAGCAAAATGCCTTTGGCCCATTGAAGATGTCAAACTTTGGATTTCATCTGATAAAATATATTTGGCAGCCGTCAGAATAGCATTGCAGAGGTCATCCTTGGATTTGTACTCCCTTCCTCAGGAGGAATATTTTCTTTCAAGATGCTCCACAGATTTTCGATGGGATTTGAATCTGGATAACAGGCTGGCCATCGCATTATTTTCCCATGTCTGGCAAAAACTCTCTTCAAATATTCAGTGGATATCCTTGCAGAATGAGACGGTGCATTATCATGCATGAATACCATCTTTTTCCAGAATGCCAAATTTTTCTTCTTTGCCAGGGTTCCAAGTGCTCCTTAATGAAGTCAATGTAGAGTTCTGTGGTAATCTTCACTCCATCTGCGACTCTGAATGGTCCTACCAGCTCATTGCCAATGATTGCAGCCCAAAACATCACATCACCACCTCCTTGTTGACGCTTATCCTTTGGGGACGTAGACCCTCATTATAATATCATCCTCCCCTCCACCCATCGGGTCCAACAAGGGTCGCTCGACACTCGTCGGTGAACAAAATAGTTTGAAAATTCACCTTCATGTGATCTCTTGCGCACCCCATCCTCTTTTTCTTGTGGATATCCTTCAATCTATGGCGGAGATCTGGCATTCCAGATCATGCAATCGTCCTCAACGAATTGATTTGGGCACATCAGGAACGGCCGATTTAAAAAAAAAAACGCTTGCTAGTTTCAAGTGAGTTACGGTGAACTTCTCTCTTGATCTTGCTCATTGTCTGACGTGACAGATATGATTTCTTACGGATTTTCCCTTTGTAAGAACGTCCGTTTCAAAGTTTAGGATTTGTACAATTTTTTTTGGATTGTACGATGATCACAGTGTAATTCTTTGGCGATTTCTAAGATGGAAATCTTATTATGGAGCTTTTGAACAATTTTAGACTTCTCAGCTTGACTTAAAGCACCTTTACGTCCCATCTTGCATATAAAGTTGGCACGGTGACAAAAACTGAAAGTCACCAAAATGGCTGTCCTTTGCTCGCTATAGACTATTCAGCTTAAAATTGTATATCTGCACATGCGTTAGTGTTGCTGTATAAACATGCAACGTTTCACGAATTTCCATTGAAAACTATAAGAGTTAGAATAAAAATATCGATTTCTATATAATTCTGGCACGGGGTGTACATCACTAGTTCTTCTTTTTAACTATTATATTATATACATCTTCTCATGTTTTTTGGTATAAATACATTTCCGTAACTTAATATTAATTCAATTATTTCGTGTACTTATTATGAGAAATATAAGTAATATTTTCGTGTACTATTCGTATATTTTTCAATATTCTTTATTTGTAACTTGTTGCTTGGGAAATAAAGTATTTTTAATTAATGTTTGTATTGAAAATAATTATAATTTTATAAATAATTATCATATTTCAGTTAATATGATTTTCTTCATTAGTTTTTTTTTTTTGCATTACTATTAGAAAAACATTTAAATTATTATGGTATGTGCTACTATAGACGTTGAATTTTTTTCTTATACATTATTGATAAAAAAACATTGTAAATAATAAGATATAGACATATCAATAAATAATGATTAAATAAAAGAATAATATCATAAAATAAAAGTTATAAAAAGTATTTCATTAACATTGTTATTAAAATATCTCAGTTTGAGTGTATTTGGTAATGTGTTAAATTAGATACAATGGCAATTATGCTGAAAACATTCTACTTTATTTGTAATATATGCATATATAAGTAAACAAACAAATATATATATATATCAATATATCTATCAATATATATATATATATATCTCAATATATATATATATATATATATACATAAATCAAAAAAGAGAGGTGTTACATTTAACACTTTAAAACCAAATAACAACGCGAATTTTTTAACCTTTATAAAGTAAACGAATGTTTATCTTTAAAGAGAGAAAATATATTTCGGAGATGTACACTCCTTTTTTAATTTGTATATATATATTTTCCTCTTATTCTTCGTCATGATGTAAAATGGAAGAATTTTAAGTTAAGTCCACTTGATGTTAGCTGTGGTTTTTCTGTAGCCGGATAATTACGTATGGTTGCACGTGATTTGAAAGTCTGGGCAGATTATCCATAAAAGGCGTTGAGTTTAATTTGATAATCAACATTTAACACTTTACATCCAAATAACAACGCGATTATAAATAATGAATGTTTATTTTGAAAGAGAGAGATATATTTCGGAGATATACATTCCCCTTTCAATCTGTATATATATAAATTTTTCCTCTTATTCTTCGTCATGATGTAAAATGGAAGATATTTCAGTTAAGTCCACCGGATGTTAGCTGTGGTTTTTCTGTAGCCAGATAATTACGCGTGGTCTTGCGTGATTTGAAAGTCTGGGTAGGTTATCCATAAAATCATCATGACGAAGAATAAGAGGAAAAAATATATATACAGATTGAAAAGGAGTGTATATATATGTATATATATATATATATATATATATATATATATATATATATATATACAGATTGAAAAAGGAGTGTATATCTCCGAAATATATTTCTCTCTTTACAAATAAACATTCGTTTCTTTTATAAAGGTTAATAAATTAAAAAGACATCGCGTTGTTAATTGTCTTTAAAGAGTAAATGTAACACGTCTCTTATTTGATTTTCAAATTTCACTCAACATCTTTTATGGATAACCTACCCAGACTTTATATATATATATCTATATATATATATATCTATATATATATATATATATGTATATATATATATGTATATATATTTATATATATATATATATTGATATGTATATATATAACAATATATATATGTGTGTGTATATATATACATATATTTATGAATACATATATAATCACAAGTATATTTAAATCAAATCCATATGATTTTATTTGATATATGATATGTCTTACATGTGTTTCTTTAATTGGTGTGTAGGGACCAAACCATTTATCAGAAAACTATATACATCCATAAAAGTTTGTCTTTTTTTAGAAAGAGGTTAACAATAGAATATGTAACATATGAATAAAAAAATATATAAAAACTTACACTATTTAGGCTTTTTATAGATCGTTCAAAGTATAAACCACAAAAAACACATGGATTCCATGAGAAGCAAAAATGTTATGCTTACATCAATAACATACATATACATATACATATATATGTACCTGTATATATATATATATATATATATATATATGTGTGTGTATAATAATCTTAAGTAGTTCTGACGATTTAAAAAAAAAACATCTTTATCATATACTAGCAATCGGTGCCCGGCGTTGCCCAGGTGTTTTGAGGTTAATGCTGAGAAAAAAAACGGTCAATTTTTTTAAACTTTGACCCCTATTATGACCTCTTAACATTTATTGTTTAGGGATCAAGTAAAGTTAATAAGTTAGATCCATGTCCAAGGAATCTATATCTAAAATATCACGTGTTTAGACCCAAAATTGTAGGAGGAGTTTGGTAGAGTTCTCAAAGGTCAAATCGTTGAATATTGACCACTTAATCGCCAAATTTCTGTCGAAAACCTATCACATCGATTTTCCCAAATCTCAGTACCCTGTATATCAAATTTCGAATCTTTAGGCTTAAAATTGACAGAGTTTTAGCGTAGGGAAATGCACACAGACGCACAGACACACACAGACACTATCACTTATATATATATATATATATATATATATATATATATATATAAACATAAACATCATATATATAAGGATAATAGTACGTCATATATATAACAAAAGACCATTATTTACTCAAGTGAAAGGAAAACCCGGGGAAACTTTACCCAAAAATAAATCTATATTTTTTTTTGTGTGTATTGATAGTCTTATAATTATTAATTCAGCCATCTTGATTCTTAACCAAACAGGAAGTTCAAGTAGGGGGATTTCCCTTTTTTTTATAGCGAGGCCAAATTTCGCGAATTTGACCTTTTTTTTAAAGCAGTTTGGCCTTCAAAATTTCTGTTTGGCCTTTTTCTTCACCGATGAAATCTGGGGACGCAACGGGAATTTTCGGCAAAAAAATGTTGTTACTATGCACATCTATGTATTGAAATACAATTTGTGGCAAAATTTCTGGAAAAACTAATGGATGGTTCTCTCGCAATAGTCCGGACAATTCGCTAAATTATCTCGTCAAAACCTTAAATCTCGAAATTTTGTGCATTTTTGGGGCGTCGGGGGCTAATTTGGCATAATAGTGCCCATTATATAGTATTATCTTGAAAAAATAAAAAAATAAGGAAAATTACAAAAAAAAAACAAGAACAACAAAAGTGTGCCGTATTTTTAAAAGTTTTATTGCGTTGTTTTTATTTGCTTTTTTTATTTCATCGGTGAAGAAAAAGGCCAAACAGAAATTTTGAAGGCCAAACTGCTTTTAAAAAAAGGCCAAATTCACGAAATTTGGCCTCGCTATCAAAAAAAAAAAAGGGAAATCCCCCTACTTGAACTTTCTGTTTGGTTAAGAATCAAGATGGCTGAATTAATAATGACTCGCTTGTAGCGTTGATTTTTTTCTTTTTTCGCTATAAAAAAATAACTACTTGATGAAATTACGTGATTTTTTCTGTAGGAAAACTTTATCCCATGACGAGTACGTACAATATATTTTTTTAAAAATATTTCCATTTTTTAATGTCAATGGAAAACTGCACAAGTGCCCAAACCCGAAATGAAAAGACCACGAGTGAACGCGCGTTTTTTTTTTAGTTTAGTTTCATAATGGCGGCCGTGATGTCGGAGGTTCGATTGTTAGATTGTAAGTTTCGTATTTTTGTAATTGGTAAATCGCAAGTTAGGAAAAATTAAACCCTTCCAAGATGGACAATAAATAAAGCCATAATATTTTATGGTAAAGTTAAGAGCCTACGAACCATAGTTTTTTAGGAGATGTGATTATTGGATTAACCAATCAGAAATCGTCTGTGGCACACACATCTCTGTTTTTATAGATATATAGATAGATAGATACAATGTCAAAGTATATATATATATATGTATGGATATATGTATGTATGTATATATATATATATATATATATATATATATATATATATATATAAATGGATTGCTGCCACTAAGACTGCATTACTGATTTTCATCAGCTACGGCTGTTCACAATATGAAAATATCGATTGAACACATCATTTTTAGTCAAAAACGAATTCTCAAAATTATTTTATGAAAATTTCTAGACGCAGGTTGTATTTCGCAATGCATCTGTTGTTGGGTTATGAACAATACGTTAACCATTATGTAAAGATGCAAATACTTATGCATCTTTCATTTTTTTCTAATATGTATTTTATTCCGTTTTTCCTGTTTTAGATTTAACTTTCGTAAACAACATCTGCAGTTAAATAACACCTTAAAATGCGTAATCCGACACAGCTTCTTGATAAATGACATTCTATAGGGAAATCATTGAAACCAATGAACGTAAAGCACGTGCATACTATTTATGAAAACAGTTTTTGGATATAAGTTCCCTGTCATAATTGAGATGAAAATTGTAAAATTACGTTCTAAGAACACCTGCAAATCTTCCAGTACGTTTTAATTTAAAAAAAAAAGTACTTTATCTACGTTTTATGACTCGCATTCGGCAATTTACCAGGAGGGGAATATTTAATCAATTTTAAAGGATTATTACGAACAATGTACACGACAGTTTATTGTATCTCAATTTATTTTAGGTGTTTACTATTCATAGTATACAAGGCAAGAAAACACATCTTATACATAACAATCGATGTAGGCTTTCCTTTGGACTTTAATAAATTCAAATTGTTATCGTGTCTGATTGAAGGCACTTCCAATGCGAAACTTTTTGCTCTTATATAATTATTATATTACTAGTCGTACCCATCCACGCGTTGATGTGGCGTAAATAGTGTAAATTGACAAAAAAATGCATGTATCTGATATGTTTAATTTTCCAATACTTGTGGATACACAGTATTCCTGGTGGTTCCTGATTCAGTGCAAATGAAGTGATTGCCTGGTTTGCCGACTCTAGTAATGCAACATATAATTGCCCATGTGAGAAGCAATCAGTATGTAAATATAAGCCGCACAATTCTAAAGATTGTTCCGGTGCTTTGTTGATCGTGATAGCAAATGACAGTCTAATTGGGAATTGCAATCTCTTGAATTGAAATGGCATATCTGTAGTAATCATAGGACATCAGGATATCCTCAACTTCGAAAGGCCCCATTAAAATTGTGGCTTCTATTAGGTTAATTATTTTTTTTTTACAGAAAGACGTGTGCCATTACAAAACTGATTAATATTTCGCAACAGAATGATTGGCACGCCAGTTTTCAATTGCAGTACATGAGGTGGCATCCCTGGTAAATCCAGTGAATTCAAAAATTCTTTTGGATAGTTGACTTCTTCGTCTTCTTCAGGAACAGTGTTGACGGAGTTGTATGTGACTAACTCACCAGGAATGTTCAACTGAATAGTACTGTTGAGTTCATGAACATCTTTTTTCTTGGGGGCAAGAATTCCTCGTTCACTCAGCCAACTGGGGTCCTTATAGTTAAATTGAATGTCCGCAAAAACCGTTTTAATCAAGTCGTCTTTTGTTGTCACTAAATTACAGAAGTTTTGTGGCAATGAAATTCGTCCTGAGGTAAGATTAGCCGGAACATTTCCATTCCCGATTTGCAGTAATTGATTTGAAAATAACTCTGCTGAGTGATCGTTTTGCTGCTGGACACGCATATTTCTAGTCAAATGGAATGTTCTCACATATCGCCAAAAAGTGGAATATTTTAGGCAAGCATTTATTTCATCTGCTGGTGTTGATCGAGGAATTATAAGTAGTGTTTGCCTGAAATCTCCAGCTAGCAATAATACTGCATTCCAAAAGAGTTGGTCATTACCACGCACGTCTTGCAATGATCGATCCAGAGTGTCCGGTGATTTTTTGTGTGCCATTGTGCATTCATCCCAAACAATAAGTTTACAATTCTGCAATAACTTTCGCATACTCGATGTTTTGGAAATGTTGCATAATGGAGTTTCGATAAATTGCATATTCAATTGTAGTTTCAAAGCAAAATGAACAGTTCTTCCACCTGGCAGTAATATTGCAGCTATTTCAGATGATGCAAGAGCTAAGGCTATGTCAGAATGTGATTGAATGGTTGCCAAAATTAATTTAAGAAGGTTTTACCAGTTCCTCCTGGCGCATCTAAGAAGAAAGTTTCTCCCACCCCATTATTGACTGTTTCCACTACTTTGTTGTAAATGTGTTTTTGCTCAATAGTTAGTTTTGTAATATTTGAATGAATGTACAACAAAAGATCATCTGTGTTGAAAGTTTGTTCCCGACGCAATTTTACATCAAACAAAGTCGCAGCAGATTGATTCGGTGACGTCAATCCCAATTGACTGAGAACTTTGTTTGCAATTTCTAAGCACAAATTGTCAATCCGTATCAATGCCTTATAATAGATTTCTGATTTAAAATCCAGGTAGGTATTTGCAGTTTCATTGCGTTTTTGATGCAAAATATCTTCGGCCATGTGTGATTTATATTTCTCCCATAACTCTAATGGAGATGAGGGGGAGCAAGTTGTCAATATGATGGCAAACAATGCACGAATTTGAATTGGCTGCGATGTGTAACATGCACCATTAATGCATTCATCCCAGTGTCCGTCATTCTCCAATAATTTCAGTGCTTGACATGCACTGCGAAATGTGGCATGCGTAACAACATTGACTATTTTTAAGTGCTGGAAAGATGTTTGAGCAGGGACATTTACCAATAGCATGCGAAGGAAAAAAACATTCATCTTGTTTGGGATGAATAATATAAAATCGGTCTATTGTGTTTTCTTTGTAAATTCCAGGGTGTCCGTCTACTCTATCTCTTCGTTTGCGTCGTTCAAATAATTTTCTACTTCTATTCCATGTGTAATACATGAGCACTTCCGAATAGAGCAGTGTTGATGCAAAGGCGTCATTTTGACATAACGTGAAAAAAGCCGTTAATGTTGTCGCCGGGGGATTAAAAGCTATCTGTTGTACATTTGAAGCTTTAAAGTAAACCTGTTGTCCATTTTCTAAATGTACTGATAAGTGAACAATAGCTGGACTTTGTTCAGGTATGGGAAATAGAAGAATTCGCGATACGACTTCATTACTGCTTAGATATCTTCCAGCTTTGAACTGTGCAATTTCATCGATATGTATGTTTGCATTCCTATCATTGCCTTGAGTTTTCAAACCAAAAACTGCCATATCGCTGCCTTTATTCACATACTTGCAAATGTATTTGATGGACTCAACTGAGTTACAGTATTCCATATTAATGTTCGATTTGTAGGATTTGGAAAGCAAAGGTGAATATGGAACAACCCACCGGTTATTGACTTCAATATCACCATTGCGCATTTGTATGATTGCTAATTTATCGTTATTATCTGAAGATTTTCTCCTGTATAAAGGATATCCATCATTTCCTGTAACTGTGTCTGATAGTAATGCCCGAGGATATCTCTTAGAGCATTTTCCATCTTTCATGTATGATGAATTTGGATTTAATATACCACAAGGTCCATGTATCGTATGTTTTTTCACAACTTCATGCAAGTCTTTATCAATATCAGCATCAGGTATTTCAGCACGTATCACATTGTCGATTTGATCTGGACTGATTTCGTTATGGAGCCAGATTAGTATGTGTGAGTGTGATAATCCTCTCTTTTGCCACTCCACTGAATACATCCAGCAGCACACAGACCCAAAGACTTTATGCTTAACAATAAAATCTATTAGCGATTTCAGCTTCTGTCTGAAAAGACGTGCTGTAATATCATGCCTATTTACTGATGATTGTCCAGGAAAAATAGTAGCTGTATATCATCCCAGGCAGGGTTGCATGTGAATGCAATGAACATGTCAGGACGGCCATACTGACGAACATATAAAACAGTATCCTTAGTGTATTCATGCATATGACGTGGACTACCTATATATGAAGACGGCAAAAATTTTAATCTTCCAACGTTTGTAGTATTACCATTAATTTGAACTGTATCTCGCAAGTGAACATATTCCTCAGAGCGAAGTTTGGACTGATTCAAACGTATGAATAGCAAACGTTCAGATTCAATTTTTGCGTACATGTCTACGATGTATTGGTGGAACAATTTGCAGCATTTCAGAATGTGATTGGTTTCATTTTCCCGAATCATTAATCGGTATGAATAATAGTTTATTGCGCTGCATTTTTTATTTGTTTCCTCACCAGTAACTGGATTTATCATGTTAACATTGAAATGATACCCATCAGCACCATCCCAGAAAATGATTGGGTATTGCAGAGCATCATAGCATCGATGAGATTCTGCAATGTTTGTCAATTGATCATTTCTCCTATGAAGGGCAATATCCCTCGGTTGAAATTGATCAACTATAACAATTGCCACCTCATCTATAGTTGGAGCATTTAATATTCGCACGTGTTCTCCAGCAGGAGATTCGTCAGCACGAATAACAATCTTATGTGTATCAGATGACATCATTTCAATTGCAGTTTTTAATAAACGCAACAAATTGTTTTTATTATAAAGCATGTCTTGCAATTCGGAAACAATGGACCTTTTGGTGCCAATTGAAATTTCACAGCGTGCATTCAGTTCATCATCGATAAAATACAGTTGTAGGAATCTATGATGACCGTCTGGGCAAGGAAGCAGAGATCCAACTTTATGATAAATCTGTTCCTTAACTTTAAAAGTTGGCATGAATTGTGCTGTAATGATTTCTGCACCAAGCGACGTCATTTGGAAGCATGAGTTGTATTTCCTGATGTTCGATAGAAAATACTTTGATTCAGCAGTATATCCAGCAAGCAAAGATTTTAATGGTTCTGGTGGTTCCTCAAGTTATGGTAGTTGAATTTTTCCATTGACACAGCACAATCCTTTAGTTTCCCCCTTAAATTTCAGAGCCTTGCAGTAGGGACACACTTCAGTCATTATGCCGATTTGAACCTGGTGACTCCAACTGTAATCATCATCAGGGTCGTAGTGAAATGCAAGCCATTTTTCCATAGCTACCAACGTAATAGATGCACTGAGACTAAAGCTGCTTTCAGGACTGCCAGCAACCACTGTAAAAGAGTAATAAAAAATACAAGAGAGCTATATGCCCAGTCTGTTAAATCTAAGGTAGCTGATCAGCAGCTTGGTTCCCACCAGTTTTGGCAAATAACAAGTAGGATCCTGAACAGAAGTGTGCGTTCTATCCCAACAATTATCAATGGACCAGAGGTCATCTCGTCAGCGTCAGACAAGGCCAAACTATTTGCAAAGAACTTTGCAGCTAATTCTACCATATGCGACGAAAGCCATCAACTCCCCATATTTCCTCCTATAACACAGAACAAGCTAGGTAACATACAAATATCCGTGCATGATGAGGTCGCCAAGCTAATCAAGAACCTTGATTCCAGTAAAGCAACTGGCCATGATGGCATCCCAATTATAGTGTTAAAAAAGCATCAACCAGTACTTGCTCCCATACTAACGAAACTATTTAAGCGCTGCCTTAAGGAGAAGTGTTTTCCGACTTCCTGGAAGACCTCATCAGTTTGCCCTGTATTTAAGAATTCAGGTGATAAGTCATCTCCCTCTCAGTACAGACCAATACGTCTCCTGTGTGTTATGAGTAAGTTGGTTGAATCCATATTAAATAGAGAAATAGTCAACCACCTCAGCAGGAATAACCTTCTTAGTGACACACAATATGGTTTCCGCTCTGCAAGATCGACCGCAGATGTGCTGACGGTTATATCCCACAGGATTAGTGAATCTCTTGACAAAGGCTTCCTTTCCAGGGCAATTGCTCTCGACATATCAAAGGCCTTCGACAAGGTATGGCATAAGGGTCTACTTCACAAGATTTCCAGCAACGGTATAACTGGAAATGTTTTCTCAATCATTAACTCATTTCTCTCCGATAGGCTCATAAAAGTAGTGGTAGATGGACAAAAATCGGAGGCCTGCAATATAAATGCTGGATTCCCTCAGGGGTCAATCCTGGGCCCAACTCTCTTCCTGATTTACATCAATGACTTCCCTAAACACATACTTAAATCATTCGTTTGCATCTATGCTGATGACACGACCATCTACCGTAACACATCAAAGGCTGTAAATGACAAAGTTCTTTCTGATTCTCTCTCATCTGATCTCAGTGGGGGAAGATGTGGCTGGTTACCTTTAATGCATCCAAAACCAAACTCCTATCCTTACATCATCAACGCTCTGATCCCCATCTGGCATCAATTGTGATGGATGGCTCTCGTCTGGGTGAGGCCCCGTGTTTTGACAAGCTTCTGGGTTTGACCTTTACTCCTGATCTGAAATGGAACACGTACATCAAGTCTGTTGCCATTGTCGCTGGAAAGATGGTGGGATCTTTCTACCGCTCCAGAAGATATCTCACTTCTGATGCAATTCTCTATCTATATAAAAGCCAAGTACGTTGAAGGATGGAATACTGTTGCCATATCTGGACAGGAGCTGCTAAAAACAGCCTATCCTGCCTTGACAGAGTACAAAATAGACTTCGTGGCTTAGTGGGGGATGCCCTTTTCTCTACCCTGCAACCTCTCTCCCACAGAAGAGACGTTGCGAGCCTGTCCTTGTTTTATCGTTATTTCTATGGCAGGTGATCGTCTGAACTCCAATCTCTGGTCCCCCCTCGCCAATCTTTCACGAAAAACACCCGTCTAGCTGAATGCACTGTGAAAAATTCCCCCCACTCTATATCTGTGCCTAAATCAAAACGCGGATTCCATGAACAAAGCGTCTTTCTTAGAACTGCAGTCCTGTGGAACTCTGTTCCGTCTGCCTGCTTCCCACCGGACTACAACTTGGATGTCTTCAAGTCCAATGTTAACAAATTCCTAATGAACCGCCCCCTTAAGTAAACACTTCATCAAATCTCCACACTAACGTAATGCACTTGCAATAACCCTTATCCTTGGGTGGATTCCGGGCCTTGATAAGTGGTGATCACTGTTTAAAAAAAAAAAAGCCGATCCCAATCCCGGGTTTGTTGAGCATGGAGTAGAGTTTGACACTGAGCTGCAGGTTCTCATTGACGTCTTTCCGCATGTCACAGTCTCTCACGTTCATTCCGTCGAGATTGAAGCAGAACTGTATTACAGGATTGTTGCCTCAAGCCTCGATCTGCTGCTTCATTGGCACGTATCAAAATCATCCGTTGTCTGCTCTGCTCGTTTGCCGATGTTCGTTGTTCAGGATTTTGACTGTCAACTAATCGTCGAATTAGATCGGTATTTCGGGTACGCCGACCTAAGTGTGATCTGTGGCGGGGCATTTAAAACGGAAAACAACTGTAATGACACCGGTACTTACCAAGAACGACTTTAGATTTAAAGAACAGCCAAAAGGAAAAGGGGTTATTCTAAGCAGTAAATGGACAATTGCTAATGTAAGAATCGAACAAAAGAAAGAATTCTATGGTTTATTATTTGTGGTAAATAGGAAAAGTGACGTAACAGTAATCCACGTGAATTCACTGTTTATGTGAAAAAAGAATAAGGAAGCATGTAGAAAAAAATTGATTCATGGAGTTTTTTTTTGTTAGAAAAAAACGGTTGTAAAAAAAGAGAAAAGAAAAAAAACAGCAACAAAAAAACAAATAGCGAAATGAAATAGCATACACTGAGATAAGACAATTATACATCGCAAATACAAAAATAATATATAAAGAAAAAGCAGGATGAAAAAAAAGTAATGCAAGTAAGGTTGGCGGAAACAAAGTTTGTTTAATTTGATCAAAATAGAGAAGACGAAAAAAACAAAAAACTGGAAAAAGTAAACGACACCGCTAAGTGTAAAAATTAATACATAAAGTATAAGACAGGCTGCATAAAAAAGAAGAGATTAATACACTGGTTTATATATAAATGTAAAGTGAACAAACAGTAATGCAAGTGAATTTACTGCTTATGTAAAAAATAAGTAAGCATGTAAAAAAAAATTAATTTACGGTGTTTTTTGTTAGCAAGTAAAAAAAAACAGTCGTTTATAAATGAAAAAAAAACTATATCGAAATGAAATAGCAAACAGTGAGATAAGGTAATTATACGCCGTAAATGTGGAAAGTAAGCTGTAAAGAAAATGGAGGAAGCAAAAAAAGTTGGCGGAAAAAAGGTTGTTTCATATGGTCAAAATAGAGACGAAAAAAAATAAAATAAAAAAATCGGAAAGTAAACAACACCGCTAAGTGTAAACAAATTTATATATATATATATATATATATATATATATATATATATATATATATACATTACTTAATTTTTAAACTGAAGCCTGCCTTTTCATATATATATATATATATATATATATATATATATATATATATATAAAATTTGTTTACACTTAGCGGTGTTGTATATATACATATATATATATATATATATATATATATATATATTTATATATATATATACAACACCGCTAAGTGTAAACAAATTTTATATATATATATATATATATATATATATATATATATATATATATATATATATATATATCAAAAGGCAGGCTTCAGTTTAAAAATTAAGTTACAGTGGTTTTATGTTAGCAATGAAAAAAACGGTTATATAAAAAAGAGAAATGAAAAAAAGAAAAAAAAGAAATACGAATTAATTTATTAATCGGCTGTAAATGGAAACTGAAGTTGTAGGAAAAGTTTTATGTAATATGGTATTTTTTTTTATTTTTAATATTTAAAAACACAATTAGGTTAGATAAAATAACTGTTTCCGAATATGATAAAACAACCGAATTTTCTGAAACAGAGTTAAAGAATGCGAAAATACTTGGAAGGAAATAAAAAGCTAGCCACGATATAGATCTTCGGCACGTGTGTATTTCAATAGAATTTAAAAATAAGTCAAATATACACCGCTAATGGTTAAAGATATTATCTAAAGAAAAAGAAGGCCGAAAAAAGAAATAACAAAAAGAAAACGAATTAATGTAATTGTTTATATAAAAATATGACATGGTTACTTAGCGGTAAAGAACGGCGTGGAAGAAGCCGAAACGGCGTTGAAGAAACCGGAAGTATTTACACTCAATGTCCTAATCCAAAAACGGAAAGTGGCGGTGTCGAAAAAAAGTTTTTTTCTTAATATGGTAATATTTTTTTAATATTTAATATTTAAAAGCACAGTTAGGTTAGGTACAGTCATTGTTTCAAAATATGTTTGCAAACGGACTTTCTAGTTTGCAAACGGACTTTCTAGTTTATCGAATTTGAGCCAGACGTTTCATTTATATATATATATATATATATATATATATATATATATATATATATATAGGACAAGATGGAGCATGTATTTTACAGTATTTTAGAATAGTCACCAAAAGGTTTTTATATATGCAAGCTAAGTGTGTTATCTTATATGTATTCTCCATCTCAAAATAGTAATCGTTATTTCTTGAAATACTTTTGGAGGAACATTATATCAGAAACTATGAATAATACTTGTCTTTGCTAGTTCTATAATATTAAACTAATATAGAATGTAGAAAAGACGTAAGATGTTATTTATTAGTTGTTTCGATGTGTGCAAGGCTTCTTTATTATTTGATTTTTCAAGAAGCATATACTGTTCTTACATTTTTGTAATTCACATCTATAAGCATAGGAAAATAATATATATATAAGATCCATTCGTAAAGAGACGACTAGTCGGGTAATAGCAAAGCTTACTGAATTGATTTGGAGCTTATATAAGAATAAAAAAGAAGAAAAGGGCAATATAAAACTATAAACTAATACATATAGATGTATTCATTATTCAGAAAAGCGATACATCAATTAAGGGTGTAGGGTAATTGGCAACCACCCTGTACTCCCTAAATGATTTATACTTTTTAAATAAATTAATAAATTTATATATATCAGTATATAGTTTTATATCGTAATTTTCTTTCTTTATTGATTCCTATATATCTCCCTCTCCCTCTCTCTCTCTCTCTTCCTATATATATATATATATATATATATATATACGGTAGTGTATGTGTTATATATATATATATATATATATATATATATATATATATATATATATATATATATATATATAGTTATAGTTATAGTTATTTTTTGTATTAGTTTTGGTTTTGGATTCGATTCAAGCTGATGCACCCAAATTATGTGGATATATATTTTTTTTATTTTTGACATCACATATTTCTAATATATAAGAATCGAATAAAATTGTCTCTATAATAATAATATATACTAAATCTGCAAAAATTAAAATAGCATAATTAAGCGTATTTTACGACCGGGCGTTCTTGCTAGCTTAGATTAATACTTTCGCGGTTTAATAAAATAGATAATATACTATGAGGACGGGTCTATTTATGCTGAACATCGACAGGATGCCAACATTAATATATTACATGTCAAAGAGTCTGTTGTGGAATTTCTATATGGACGGTTTCATGTGTAATATATTGATGCTCCACAGGTCCAGCTAATTAAATAAAACTTGTTTTTATTGGATGTTCATCAAAACACTCCTAGGAAAGAGAGGAAAATAGGGGACGGTACTACATTCTGCTCAGTTTATCTCTACTATCTGCGTTATTATTGCATTATAATCTACCCACTCCAACATTTCTCTAATTGCAAATGATCACAAATTAATCACGCGTTTCGCGTCTTTATCGAAAATAAGCTGAATCATGTAATGATTTTCCTAGACCACTTCAGATACAAATAATTCCCAACGAGAAATCCACCGTTTGTAAAGTGTTGGTAATCTAATTGTCAATATTCAAACAATAAATGAAAAATTTCAATAATAATTTAGCACCGAATTCTCTTTAATAAAATTAAAGTTCTTTTCAGTTGTTTTGTTTCGGTTTTTTTTTATCAGCGCCATTTTCTCTTTTTTCAGTCTTTTATTTGATTATTCATTTTGTGGCATCATGGAAACGGAAGTTAATTAAATATCTTGTGTGTCTGTATTTCTCAGAACTACAGGATTCGACTAATTTATGTGAGCAGATAAAGACGTTAAAACATTGTAGTTGTAAAATACTAGCAGTCCAGTCCGGCTTTGCTAGGGCCCTATGTACTGTTCATAACTTGCCCTACGCGTGAAGAGATGTATGTAAGATTTCAAATGTTTACAGCAAAATTTGTCTGAGTAATTTCGTAGAGACCGCAGAGGTAAAATTTATATATATACTAACAGTTCAGCCCGGCATTACTTGGACCCTATGTACATTTCATAACTTTATGTGCATATGTATATATTAAAAAGTGTGAATATGTACGTTAATGTCTTTCTATATAATAGGCTTCATTATAGAGATAAGTTGGTAGAGACCGTAGACGTCAAATTGTTTTAAACTTTGGCCCTAATTTTGACCCCTTAACATTTATTGTTTTAGGCTCTAATTAAATTAAAATGTTTGATACATGTACACGTAACCTACATCTAAGATTTCGAGTGTTTAGACTCAAAATTGGCCAAGTTGGGTAGAGTCAGCAAAAGTAAACTTTGTAAACTTTTACCTCTTGCCAGCCAAATTTTCGCCCAAAAACTAATTAAAAAGCTTGCTGGATTTCTGAATACCTTTTATGTAAAATTTACTTAATATTTTGCTAGAGACTGCAAAGGAAAGATCTTTTGAACTGTGCTCCATTGAAAGCTAAATTCTCAGTAAAAATAAAAAAAAACTATTAAAAAGCTTGACCTATGTCTGAATACACTTTATGTAAAATTTAAAATGTGTAGACCAAAAATTGACTGAGTAATTTTTTAGACACCACAGAGGTCCATTTTTTTTTTAAATTTCACGCCAATTATGACCCTTAATATTTACTGTTTTGGACTCAAATCAAATTATAAAGTTAGATCCGTGTCATAGCAACATATATCTAAAATGTCAAGGGTTTAGACCAAAAATTAGCGGAGAAGTTCGATAGAGTTCTTAAAGGTCAAATCGTTGGACTTTGACCCCTTAACGGCTGAATTTCTGGTCGAAACTGATTAAAACGATTTTCCCAAATATCAGTACCCCTTATGTCAAATCCCGAGTCTTTAAACCGAAAATTGGCAGAATTATTTGGTAGGCAAATGTACACAGAGAGACAGACAGACAGACAGACACCTTTTCACTTTTATAGATATACTATCATTTGGAGGTGTGTGTTGAGCAATAAAAAGTGGTAGTAGGAAGGTAGGCTCGAACCCGTACCGCAAAGGAGGAAAGAACGGGAAAAAACGTGGTCTTTGCTGTTACGACCACCACCAAACCGAAAATGATGGAGGTTTAAATTAAGGCTAGACAATCGAAAATAGGGGATGACTTTGGAAAATATCGACGAAAAAAGCGACCGCTCCCTATAGAAAACTGCCCAGTTGAGGGTGAAGAAATTAATGTTTTTAGCCAATTTTCGGTATTTGTCGTCTGAAGTGTGAAGCTTCAAAACGATACTGATCTTGTGAAAATTGGTCGCCGCTGTCGAAGGTTTTAAGCAGACATTCAAACACACATACATACATTTATATATTCGTAGCTCAAATTTTCGACCCAAACCGATTAAAAGGCTTGCCCTATCTCTGAATACCCTTTATGTATAATTGCAAATGTTTACACCAGAAATTGTCTAGTTAATTTGGTAGAGACTACAGAGGTAATTTTTAAAAACTTTGGCCCCTATTATGACCGCTTAACATTTACTGTTTTGGGCTCAAATCAAGTTAGATCCATTTCCAAGAAACCTATATCCCAAATTTCAAGTGTTTAGACCCAAACTTGGCGGAGGAATTTGGTAGCGTTCTCAAAAGTCAACCTTAACAACCAAAATTTCTGACCTAAAACGGGTTACAAAGATTTCCCCAAATCTCAGTACCCTGTATATAAAATTTCTCGTCTATAGACTGAACATTGGCAGAGTTATTGCGGAGGGAAATGTACACAGACACACAGACAGAAAGACAGACACTTTCACCTTTATAGCTATACTAGCATGGGTTCCCGGCGTTGCCCGGGTATTTGGAGATGTATGTTGAGCAAAAAAAGGTGGATCATTTTTTTAACTTTACCCCTATTATGACCCATTAAAATTTATTGTTTTGGGCTCAAATCAAGTTTTTAAGTTAGATCCATGTCCAATGAACCTATATCTAAAATTCCAATGTTTAGACTCAAACATGTCGGGGGAGTTTGGTAGAGTTCTCAAAGGTCAAATCGTTCAGCTTCAACCAATTAATCGCCAAATTTCTGGCTGAAAACCGATCACATCTTAATATTAACATATGGAAATTCAAACATTCAGGAACATGTGAGATGGAAATTTATTTTATTTTTAGTATTAGGTCTGATCTAGGGTGTTATTCTTCAAAATATTTCAGTCCATACAACAACCCATCTTTTGTTGGTGCTCTTGTAGAACGCTGGACCTTTATATTTAATCCAGGAGATATTTTGTACTCGGAGACATGGCGAAATAGATATCTTTTATTCTTAATTATATTTTTTCTATCCCTTGTACTGATTATATAAATATCAGTACTCAGATGAGTAACACTGTTGAAAATTTCATCAACCGGAACTTTTTTCATAATAATAACAATAATACCCAAATATATCAGTAATGAAACTAAAATTATAAAAATATTATTAAAATAAAATACTTGGTCGCCACAAAGTATCCTACTGTACAAAGAATAAAGTTAAACGATATCGGAATAAAATGTTACATCGCATTGCTGTTTCATAACAGTAATCGAGATAACATGTTTCACAGCAAAATTTAAGTTTAGAAGTTCCTGTTTTCTAATGATACCTTTTATAGTTGATCGCATGAATGTGTGATTCTCTTTAAACTTTTTGTTTTCTGAACTTTACGAGTGTTCACAAATGTAAAAGTGATGTTAACAAATATCTTTCCTCTGAATTCACCAATTAAGATGCTCCCTATGGATTTAATTTTCAGTAAGCCTATCGTGTAAGTGGCTATATTCTTGTTTGTGGTGAATAACAATTTCAAAATATATATTCATATTTAATGTTAAATGTTTACAGTCGATTCTATATACAAATGACGTCCATTAATTTACCCAACGCGTGGTTAGAAACCCAACAATCGTCAACGCTTACAATCTTACTTCTCAACTCGGGCTGCTTTTATACAGCTTATCTACCTCGTTTGTGTGTGCAGAGAGATTTCGCGAGACCACATCTTATAAAACCACATGCACATCATTTTCTCTCTTTTTCGTCGGACCTCGCGCGACACACACACACATACACGATAAGATCTCTAGATCGCATTTTGTTCCCTCCCATTCACTGTAGCGGTCGTCTTTTCATACTCAGATGCCGAAGTGTCTCATCACCTTCATGCTGCACATCGATTCCCACTGTTTCATAGTCAAGAATATGTCTCGGTTCCCCGTCTACTGCCATGTTTTTGCCCGTATTACTCACAGTCACGCATTCTCTGCTTCACTGTGTGGTACATCACGCTCCTGGAGGCTTACCCCTGTACTTCATCCCCAAGTTTGATGGTTTCTGTTTTCTCGGCCTTCTTGTTTGCTAGATTAATCCTGGGTTGTCCCGAGGATGAAACGAGGAATAATCTGTGTAGCTTAATTGCGATATATATATTCTTTTACAATGTACTATATGTATATATCAATATATATATATTTATATATATATATATATATATATATATTATATATATTATATATATATTATGTTCAAGTATTTTATGTGTAAAAGCATTTTAATATTTTATAAATTAATATTTTTATTTTACTTACACTTTATTTAATATAATTTCTGCTCAGTTTTCAATGAATACGTATGTGGTAGTTCTGACCTACCGATTATATATCCTTGTTTAGTCTTTAAATATCATACTATAGTACATAGAGATTGTTTGTATATTACCATTCGGTAACACACCTAAGCATCATACATACACATACATACATACACCCCCCCACACACATATATATATATATATATATATATATATATATATATATATATATATATATATATATATATATATACTTCATATAGCGGGGTTATTTGAGACGGCACAAGTAATTCTTATCTTTTGCCCATTTACTTACGAATCCTCTAATTTCCGCTATTATTATTTCAGTCACTAAATTTTGATGGGTAAGTTACGTTTTATATTCTGGAAATTTGATTCGTTATCCCAATTTTTCCGGCAACGCTTGGACTATCTATGAAAAGATTCATCGAAATCCACATAATCAATCTCTGCATTCGTGGACTGCAAGTACCTCAAATGTTTAAAGCATACCCACCATACCACAATGCTGGCAACTGGTCCGCAATTTTCGCACAAAGATCTGTTACTCTAGAATGAACGAATAATAATCTGCCAACGTAAATTTGCTTGCAGTTGGTTTAAATAGGTGACAATGAAATATATTTCTGTGTTTATTATTCGATTCATGAGAATGCAAGTAACAAAATATCTAAAAAATAATAGCACAAAACCTGATTTTAAAACATAGAAATAAAACCAATATTTATCAGCTACCCAGCAGAGCTCTAGCAAAACATGGGGCGTGTTTTTTTTATTATTTATAACATAACTAATTGAAAAAACTAGGAAAAGTTAGTATTCTCACCTTAGAATCGAACATTACTTGAACAGCTCGAATACCATTTTTTCAAGAATATAAATATGTTAATTGCGACATTTTTAAGACTTACTTCTTACTTAAAAGTTAAGAAGTTAACTATACCTCCTATAATATTATATAACCGAGTCATAATACTAACATTTTTGTTTTTAACATTCAAGATAATATTTAAACTGGCCTAAGGTCCCCACAAAACACCGTTTAGCAACTAAAACTAAAACTAAGACTAAAACTAAAATTAAAACTAAAACTAAGACCAAAACTAAAACTTAGACTTAAATAAAACTAAAACTAAGACTAAAACTAAAACGAAGACTAAAACTAAAACTAACACAAAGACTTAAACTAAAACTAAGACTAAAACTAAAACTAAGACAAAACGGATGAAAACTCGAAAGTGAAAGCGAAAAGAAAAAATGTTTAATTCGTTTTCTTTTTTTTTTTTTTCAAGTTATCTATATATTAATACGATTGTAACTATCTATCTATGTGTGTCACACTTTCCGGCAAATTTGATTGGTTGGGAAGAGTTTATTCTGGAATAGCGGATTACACATTTAACGAACGCTCGATGCAGAGATCAGGGTTGCCATGTTGGCTAATGTAAATTTCACGGTTTTTTGTTTCTTTTGTTTTTCTCTCTCTCTCTCTCTCTCTCCCTAGAAGTTGTTGACTTACAAATATAAACATTTAGTAAATAACTGTGGAAACAGATTTTAAAATATTTTTAATTAACGAAGACTCTCTCTTTCTCTCTCTCTTTCTCTTTCTTTCTCTGTCTATCTATCTATCTACTCTGCCTTGAGCGTTCGTTTAATGTGTAATCCGTAAATAGATAGATAGACAGAGATAGAGAAAGAGAGATAAAGAGAGAGACTTCGTTAATTAAAAATATTTTAAACTCTGTTTCCACAGTTATTTACTAGGGAGAGAGAGAAAAACAAAAGAAACACAAAAAAACCGTGAAATTTACATTAGCCTTCGTTTGATGTGTATTCCGCTAATCCAGGAACGAAACATGAAATATTTTTATAAAAATATATGTTTACGCCTACAACATTAAATTTCATGAAAAAAAAACTTTCCGGCAAATTTGATTGGTTGAGAAGAGTTTATTCTGGAATAGCGGATTACACATTAAACGAACGCTCAAGGCAGAGATCAGGGTTGCCAGGTTGGCTAATGTAAATTTCACGGTTTTTTGTTTCTTTTGTTTTTCTCTCTCTCCCTAGAAGTTGTTGACTTACAAATATAAACATTTAGTAAATAACTGTGGAAACAGATTTTAAAATATTTTTAATTAACGAAGACTCTCTCTTTCTCTCTCTTTCTCTCTCTCTCTCTGTCTATCTATCTATCTATCTATCTACTCTGCCTTGAGCGTTCGTTTAATGTGTAATCCGTAAATAGATAGATAGACAGAGATAGAGAAAGAGAGATAAAGAGAGAGACTTCGTTAATTAAAAATATTTTAAACTCTGTTTCCACAGTTATTTACTAGGGAGAGAGAGAAAAACAAAAGAAACAAAAAACCGTGAAATTTACATTAGCCTTCGTTTGATGTGTATTCCGCTAATCCAGGAACGAAACATGAAATATTTTTATAAAAATATATGTTTACTCCACCAACTACTACTGATTGCTGTTAGATATAAACAAATCCAAGAGGATAGAGAGGGAGGGGGAGAGAGGGGGGAGATAGAGGAGTTAGATGGGGAAGAGAGATAGAGGGGGAGAAAGATGGGGGGTGGGAAGAGAAAAAACAGAAAAAAGTATTTTGGCCATCAGATTTTCTGTTTGGCTTATTTTTCAAGTTCAGCCCTTTTCTGTACGCACGCTCAAGGCAGAGAGAGAGAGATAGATAGATAGATAGATAGATAGATAGATAGAGAGAGAGAGGGAGAGAGAGAGAGAAACGCGGTCTTCGTTAATTAAAAATATTTAAAAATCTGTTTACACAGTTACTTACTAAATGTTTATATTTGAAAGTCAACAACTTCGATATAGTCAATTTTCCTTTAATTTTCAATTTGGCTTTTTGTTAGCCTTTTTTACTTCAAAAATGTGGCCTTCTTTGCTTTTTTTCTGAAAAAATTGTCTACAAATAATTATTATCGTCTGCCAACCCAGGCAGAGAGAGAAAAAAAAGAAAATTCATTTATTATTGACAGATTAAACACATACCGTTTGGCCCATCTAGAGCAATGGATGAGAGAAGAACACAGCAAAGAGAAGCAGCAAGAGAGAGACAGAGAATCAGACGACAGCGTTTGCGAGAAGAGGAAAGACAATCAATCCGTGATCGAAACAGATAAAGAATGCAACAGCAAAGTCGTAATATGAGCCAGGATGAGCGAGAATTACATCTTGACCATTTGAGAAATAGAGATCACGTAAGGAGAAATAATATGAATATGGAAGAAAGACAACAATTTCTAGAAAACATGAGAAACAGGGACCTTGTAAAAAGAAATAATATGAATATGGAAGAAAGACAGCAATTTCTAGAAAACATGAGAAACGGGGACCATGTAAGAAGAAATAATATGAATCAACAAGAGCGCCAAAATCATCTTGAAAATGAGCGAAATAGTGTTCAACGTCATAGAAATGCCCACAATATGGAACGCCAAATATATTACATTGGGGCCATGGATGTCCGATGTCAATTTTGCAGAGCCTTAAGATTCCAAAGAGAACAACTAAATTGCTGTCATAACAGAAAAGTAATGCTACCCCCCTTACAAGATTACCCCGAAAATTTAAGATTATTATTTGATGCCAACAATGCCGAGGGTGCAAATTTCAGGCATAATATAAGAAACTATAATTCTGCATTTGCTTTTGCATCTTTTGGTGCCAATATTAGACCCCCTCCAGGACGTGGACCCTATTGTTTCCGTTTACAAGGTCAAACTTACCACTATGCAAGCAACCTCCATGCAAATGACCCTGAATAGAGAAGATATGGCCAGCTGTACATCATAGAAACCAATAAAGCCATACACAATAGAGTAAATGCTCCAGAAAATGCTAACTGTTTAGTGTCTGTTTTTCAAAAGATAAATGAAGCACTGATTAATAATCCTTATGCAGCAGCATACCATAATATGAGGGATATTGAACAAGAACAAAAGAGAGCTGCAATTGAGAACGTGTCACCAAGACAAGTAACCATGCACTTCATCCCTGGTCCTGGCAGAAGGACATACAACAACCCATCAGGCAATGAGATTGCAGCCATATTCGTTGGTGATGATGGTGCACCTCCAGTACATCGTGATATCATTGTTTATCCCATAGGTCAACAGAGGGAGAGGATTGCTTATATCTCTTGCCATCTTGATCCCATGGTTTATCCTCTTCTCTTTCCGAATGGCGAATCGGGATGGCATATACAAATGGCTCATGTGGCACAACGCCAAACTCGTGTTCGCATCAAAGTCACTATGCAAGAGTTTTACTCATACCGGCTAGCAATCAGAGATGGCTTTAGTGCTTTGCATCGAGCTGGAAAATTATTGCAACAATATATTGTTGACGCTTATGTGAAGGTGGAGGGATGCCGTCTGAACTGCATTCAAAATAACCAATCACAATTAAGAGTGGCACTTTATTCGGGTCTCATGACAGAATGAGCATCAAGAGGCAGGTGTTCCAGTCATTCACAGGAAGTCCGAGAAACATGCAACAAGCATATCAAGATGCCATGGCGATCGTCTGCAAATTTGGAAAACCAGATATTTTCTTGACATACACGTGTAACCCAAAGTGTCGAGAAATCACAGAGAACCTTGGACCGCATGAAACAACACAAAACAAGCCAGATTTAGTTGCACGAGTTTATAACATGCACCTAAAGGAACTTATGATTGATATCAAAGATAGACATATATTTGGTGTTCCAGTTGCTCATATCTATGTCATTGAATTTCAAAAGCGCGGTCTACCACATTGCCACCTTTTGGTAATGCTGCAAGAGGAAGACAAACTGAGGACAAGAGAACAAATTGATGAGATGGTTTGTGCTGAAATACCTTCATTAGACTACCCAGGGTTGAGAGAATGCGTGAGAACATTGATGATCCATGGTCCATGTGGGATATCAAATCCTAATTCTGTGTGCATGGTTGATGGAACATGTGAGAAAAAATTTCCAAAAAATTTCCTTGAGGAAACGAATACAAATGTATCCGGATATCCAGTGTACAGACGGAGAAACAATGGAGAAAAGGTACAAGTTGGCACTCATGAGGTTGACAACAGATTTGTTGTCCCATACAATAAGTATCTACTGGAAAAATACCGTGTCCATATTAATGTTGAAGTGTGTTCCTCGGTGAAAAGCGTAAAATATTTATTCAAATATATATATAAAGGTCACGACTGTGCAAACATGGAAATCAAACATGTTTTAGATAATAATGAGCCTACTGGAATACATGAACACAGTGAAGTTAAACAGTTTTTGTCATGTAGATATGTGTCTCCTCCAGAGGGCTTTTGGAGATTGTCAGAGTTCAAAATGCATGCTCAATCCCACACTGTTTATCGCTTGGCTGTACATTTGCCTGATGAGCAGCATGTTTACTATAGATAAGGGAATCAAAGACAGGCGGCAGCAAGAGCAGAAGAACGTGACACACAATTGACAACTTGGTTCAAACTCAATCAAATAGATGAGAATGCAAGAAATCTTTTCTATTTTTCTGTACCTGAGCATTGTGTCTTCAACAAACAAACAACAAAGTGGACACGGCGAATTAGATTCAGCAACATTTTAACCAGAATGTACTCTGCAAGTCCTCGAAATGAAGAAAAATTTTATTTGAGGATGTTGCTCCTTCATGTCCCCGGAGCGACTTCATTCAGCAATTTGAAGACAATCGATGGTCAAGAAATTGCCACCTTCTATGCGCATGCATCAGACTGCGCCTGGTTGAGAATGACAATGCATTGCAGGAAGCTTTGACAGAAGCAGCAGCTCATCAGATGCCACGACAACTATTATCCATGTTTCCATTATGTGCGTCTTCAACCAGCCCGTGAATGCTCTGCATTTATGGAATGAGAATAAGCATTTTATGATCGAAGATCTGCTGCTTAGATATGATAACATAACTGCTGAAAATGTTGCTCTCCACTTTCTGAATACCTTATTCAAGGAAAATGGTATGAATTGCAACATGTTTGGTCTGCCTGAACCAGTTGGAGCTCATCCTGGACATGAAGGAGATGTTGGAAACTCTAACATAGATGTGACTTCTCTTAATATTGAACAGAGGCAGATATCCAATGCTGTGGTTGCAAGTGCCTTCTCTGTAGAGCAAGGTGAGCAAACAGAAAATAGATTGTTTTATGTGGATGCACCCGGTGGTTCAGGAGAAACCTATCTTTTCAACAAGTTATATGAATACCTTAACGCTAACAACATTAAGACAAACACTTCTGCTTGGACTGGTATTGCTGCAACACTACTGAAATGCGGCAAAACTTTGCACAGTATATTCAAGCTTGCGGTTCCCCCAAGCGAAACAAGTGTCTGCCATGTGCCACCGAACTCTGAGCAAGGAAACTTTCTGATGCAAGTTAAAGTCTTCATTATTGATGAAGCTTCTATGATCCCATGCTATGCGCAGAAAGCCATTGATAAATGCTTGAAAGATATAATGAACACCCACACTGCATTTGGTGGTAAAGTAATTTTACTTGGAGGCGACTTCAGACAAGTACTTCCGGTTGTCCCGAGAGCTCCTCCTGCTGCTGTACTAGATGTGTGCCTCAAACGCTCAGACTTATGGCACAGCTTTCATCACATGAGCCTCACACAGAACATGAGAGCAAATTCAAATGAACAGGAGTTTTCAATATGGCTTCTGCAAATGGGCAATGGATCACTCCAGAGTTCTCTTGATGAAGTGGCTCCAGATGTTATTGACATTCCTGAAATGTGCACATGTAATGGCTCTTTGATATCGGAGGTGTTTGACAACTGTACGGCTGAAGAGATGAAAGCAAGAGTAATCCTATCTCCAAAGAATTCTGAATGCTTAGCGGTCAATGAGGAAATTTTGAGAATGTTGCCAACAGAAAATAAAACGTACCTCAGCACTGATTCTGTAAGTTGCGATAATGACGAGGAAGCACAAAATTATCCAATGGAATTCATTAATTCTCTCACTCCATCTGGCATGCCTCCTCATAGGTTGAATTTGAAAATTGGAGCAATAATTATGCTACTGAGAAACCTCTCCATAACTCAGGGACTGTGTAACGGCACTCGACTAGAGGTCATTCAGCTTCACGAGCACAGCATCAAGGCACCAATAATCAGCGGTTCACACGCTCATAAGAGAGTATTTATCCCAAGGATAAAACTGAAACCTAGCGATGCCAATATTCCTTTTGTTCTTCATCGCACTCAGTTCCCAGTTCGCCTCTCATACTCAATGACAATAAATAAAGCTCAAGGTCAGACTTTTGATAGAGTTGGCATATATTTACCAAAACCATGCTTTACTCATGGTCAGCTATATGTAGCGTTCTCAAGAGCAAGAGCAATGAAGACTGTGAGAGTTAAAGTCCAACATCTTAATGATTCCACGCATGGCCACAGAAGAGGAATCACATTTACACGAAATATCGTATACACAGAAGTCATCTAAAATTGTCCATGTGTTTGGGTTCCCTGAGGCAATCTGAATAGTGGACGTATATGGGAGAAAAAACAGATGTAATGACAGTTTATAATTTTTAAACGTTGACATTTGAAATGTATTTTAAGTAATCAAGCATATGCATCTAAACATCAAGAACATATTCTGGGATAGTTTTGGTTAGGTTCAACGTTAGGTTCAAATATGTTTGAACAAAATGCACAGGTTTGACTCATTACTGTGCGAAATTAACAATATCATGTTTTAAACACTCTAAGTCTCCATTATATAATAAGTATATGATAAATAAGCTAAAAATTAAATAAAACTTTTGAAAATATTTTTAAATAAACATATTTATAAAACATAATTGAGGATGTATTTATTGAGAATATTTGGAGCACTAATATCGTGATTTTGGTATATACATATTTACATACATTTTACCTACCGTACTCTTCATTTACTATTAAAAAAAACAGTACCCAGGGTGAATTCGTCGGCCAGGGCAGTAAAGAGTTAATGTAAATGTTTCAAGGTACGGATATGTGATGGGATAATGTGTATGTGAAAAAAAAAGAAAAGAAAACGTGAAATTTTCACGGGTCCAGCTAGTTATTATTATTATTTCCGTCTCTGATTTATTCGTTATTAAGTCCTTCTTTTGCGACAGTATTTTAAACGCAGTAAACATTTATTCTTTCTTTCTTCATTTTAAACCTTTTTTTCTGGAATGGCCTGATTGAGTGGCGCCAATACTCTTTACTATTTACTTGTAACACAAACGCTGTATGCAGACAATCGCAAGAAAACAAACACAAGGGAAGGATTCCACTTATTTTTTCAGTTGAGCCAACATGTATTTGCTTACAGATATTTTAAGAATACTGCCTTGTCTCTTGTTCAGAAGTTTTCTCGTACTCTAAAGGTGATTAATGAGACTCAGCCGTGTCGAACTCGTGGTATTTGTCGGGCCTTGTTAAGGACAATTCTTTGTTTATCGCTCTCAAGTTACGTTTATAACACGTCCATTTCTCAGATCTTCTTGGGTCACATTTTTCTATTTTATAATATTTTTTTGCTTCTTAATTTACATACGTTGGCTGTGGTAAAACTGTTGCCGCTATTCGTTCGTCTGCACTTTATTAAATATATACACACAGAAAAAATATACTCGACTATATATATATATATATATATATATATATATATATATATATCATATAATATAAAGCTGGACGTCTGTGTGTGTGTCTGGTCACGAATAGGCTCCTATATGGTTGACTATTATAGAAAACTGATCACATATAATGATAGAAGATGTATCGAGACACGGGAATGGGTATGTTTGATCTGGCATAATGATGATTCATTAAAATTGTGGTGTCTGCGTATGCGCCTGGCCCACAAAGTATGAAAATAAAAAATAAAAAAAATAAAAAAACGTTTACAAGTGTTTTTGATATAGATGTACATCATAATACTTTGATAAGTATGTTTATATTAAATAGGGATGGTATAATAAAATGTTGGTGTCTGCGTTCGCGCCTGGCCTCCATACAATGGAAATAGGCACAAACTTTAATAAAAGACTTTTCATATCTATCCGCGTTAGTATATTTTGATAATTATGTTTCAGTTTGAAGAAATATGGTATAATAAAATTATGGGATGTTCGTTCGCGCCTGACCTCCATAGAATGGAAATATGTCACAAAGTTTAACAAGGTTTTTTTTTAATATAGATCCACAGAATATTGTGATAAGTGTTTCAGTGTGAACAGGTATGGTATAATAAATGATGAGGTTTATCTATTTTATTTTTACTTTCATCATACTTTGTTTTGGTTTTGATACCCCCGAATTCGAAGCTATCTCTTTACAACCCTTCCTTTTCATAAATCAGAGTTCATTTTCTGTAGGCTGTTTTTGAACCCAGTCAACGTCGGGTACTTTTGCTAGTATATATATATATATATATATATATATATATATATATATATATATATATATATATAAGAGAAAATGTCCGTATGTGTATGTCTGTGTATATTTTCCTACTAAATAACTGTCAATTTTTGGTCCAGAGACTGGAGATTTGACAGAAAGAGAATCGAGATTGTGGGGTCAAAGTTCGAAGATTATACCTTAGAAAACTCTTCTTCCAATTTTGCGTCTAAACACTTGGAAGTTTAAATTTATGTTACTTGGATATGGATTAAAAGTTTTAATTTGATTTGAGCCTTATGAATAAATGGTAACGGGTCGATATAAGGGTCAAAGTTTTGAAAAAATTGACTTCGGCGATCTCTACCAAATTACTCAGCCGATTTCTGGCCTAAATATTTGAAATTTTACGTAAAGCATATTCAGAGATAAGGTAAGCTTTTTAATCTTTTTGGGTCGAAACTTAAATCTGCCAGGGGGTCAAAGTACGAAAGATTTAGCAAACTACACAGCCAATTTTGGGTTTAAACATTTGAAATGTATATGTAACTAGTATTCAGACATGCGGCAAGCATTTTCATCAGTTTGGGAGCGAAAATTTAGCTGCCAAATGATCAAAGTTGAATGAGTTGACCTTTGCAGATTCAACCAAATTCCTCCGTCGATATTGGGTCTAAAGACCTGATCTTTTAGATGTAGGTAACTTGACATGTCTGAAACTTTGTAGTTTGATTTGAGACCAAAATAATAAATGTTATGGAGACAAAAAAATGACTTTTGAGGTCTCTACCACAAGTTTTGGTGTGAGCATTTGAAATCTTACATAAAGTCTATTCGCAGATAGGACAAGTTATGAACAGTGCATAAGGCCCTAGCAAAGCCGGGCTGAACTGTTAGTATAAATATATATATATATATGGAAAAAGAGAAACGAAACCTACGGCCTTTTAAAAGATTCTCAATGTTTCGTCTCCATTTACGGGGGACTTCTTCAGGAGAATGATAAAGATGATTGAGGAAAATAAAATCTACCAAAGATTAAAGGAAAATTTCATGAAAGTGCGATATTTATATGTTTTATGGACATATAAGGAAAGTAATTTAAATGTAAGCGTGGAATACGCATGCAAAACATAAGTAAGAAAACGTAAGTAACAATTAAAATTTAATAACAAAATGTGTTAAAGTCGAAACTGATCAGGTTTAAAATCTATAACCCATTAGGAAAGCTATTAAAAATTGTATGTGAACGAAAACTATTAAAAACTTATGTGAACGGACTTACTTGGTTTCAAATTGCGTCTTTTATTATTAATATTAAATATTAATAGAACAGATTACTTTCACGTGAAAGGTCGTGGGTAGAAGCATGGGACGATAGCGAGAAATACGTTGACAGTCTGATTTTCTGAGCAACATCTAAACTGATGACCAACAATGAATTCATCATGAAACATACAGAGAGAGATAGAGAGAGAGATAGCCGTCGATGCGTGATGATGATGTTAAAAAAAACATAATTAAACAAAAATGGATCAAGTTGACAAATGTGTACGCAAACTTGATTGATGCATAAAATTGAAGAATTAATCTATTATATCGAAACCTATTAAACCAACTGTTTTTTATCTACAAAAATGTTATGTATATATATATATATATATATATATATATATATATATATATATATATATATATAATGGCCTCTCCCGTAAATTTCGACGTATCAGATTCCGACATATATATATATATATATATATATATATATATATATATATATATATATATACACATATATACATATTTATATATATATGTATATATACATACACACACACATACATATATATATATATATATATATATATATATATATATATATATATATATATATATATACAACAGTAAGTTAAAAAAATGGTTAAAAACGATTTGAAAAAGAGTTAAAAACATATTTAATTTGAAAAGGAAACAATAAATAACTGGATAGTCCTTAATCCGCGGAGTTTCGAAAAAGTACTTTCTTTCTCATCAGAGGTTAGGATTCAGTCATAGATCTTACTTTATAACAAAAAGTGAAGCAGAGGGAATAGGGTGAAGAAGAAAGTGATTCCACGTGATAACATTTTATATATATATATATGTATGTATATATATACATATATATATATGTGTGTGTAAATAAATAAATATATATATATATATATATATATATATATATATATATATATATTGTACACAAAAGGATTGTCAGGAATCCCTTGGTTTTATGATTGTTTTATTATTGATAAAACAAATTACATCTTAATTTTTAAATAGTTTGTAATTTGTCTTTCTGTACACCTATTATTATCTTCCTATTTTACTATACGTTGTTTCAACCTAATTCTTATTTCTATAGATTCCACCATTCTCGCTTTCGTCGCTGTAGCTCTGCTCACTGTCTCCTTCTCCGAGTTTATTAAACAACCACAGGTAATAATTGTAAAGATACAATAGAAAACCTTAACAGTTCCTATTCAAACAACAAATATGAACGTATGCTTTAATACTATTAACTATTAGTTAAAAAGAAAAAGAAGAAGTAGTAGAGGTAAATAGACGCAAGACATTATCGCGAACAAAACGACCATTTAGGAATTTTCTTTACTTTTTCAAACTTTAACTGGAATTGAAAAATTACCTTACCTGGTTTGAAAAAGACAACATCAATGACTTACCTAAGGTGGACTATTCTAGTAGTATTATATTACATCATTTTACATATAAAAAGTGGGTTTTTTTATATGACACTTTATATAATACGCTCCTTCTTTATCTTTGAGTTCAATATAGTTCCTCAAACACCATAAACATTTTTAGTGATTCATTACGTTCCTGATGCATGCCTCGCTAGACGTCACAAACCCATTATGTTACATAGTCTCTTCTCGACTTTTCTGATGAGATGTATTAGGCTTCGAAGTACCTTGCTATAAAGAGTCCCCTTTATTCTCCAACTAAATGTATGTATACCCTTATAAAATAAATGTATCATTTTATATATACCAATACATAGTTTTTGTGACTTCATTTTCCACTCTTATTTTATCATATATATATATATATATATATATATATATATATTAAATCAAATATGAGAAATTAAAAGTTTTAATCTATATTATACCATAAGAACAATGATAACAAGTTGTTATAAGGGACATAATTACGGATAGCACCGGATACGAAACGGTGTATAAAAGAGCGTATTGCATTGTCTTGGAGTCAGTTCAGTGGTATGCACTAGCCCGACCGTCTCGCGGCTTACACTCTCCAAGTGTAGTCAGGATTAACCAAGCTCCCAGGACGAGCGTTCCGCTCACACACGTTAAGTTACCTTTTTCTTTTACCTTCATTTACGCGTATATCAACTTCATTTTGTATTGTGTATTATTTCGAAGTACGAATAAACCTTTTGTTACGCATTCCACTCGGCGTATTTTGTCATGTTATTATATACCGTCAAAACGGGATATAACAGTTGGCGACAAGGATTATTCTTATCTCTTAACAGAGATAAATTACCGTACTAATAGGACTGTGTACTATTCAAATTTACAAGGATTTCGTTACTGAACACATACGGCAAAGAACTATTCGAAATTGTCTTACATAAAGTACGGATTTCTCCGATATGAACTCACGGAAAGGTAATAAAATTGTACTTGAAAGATATTGACAAGGTAAAGTGAACTTTATTTATATTTTTTGAAGAAAAAAATATGTGAGGAACGCAGGCGGAATTCGAACCCGGCACCTTTGGATTACGTTTTTGGAAGAAAAAAAAATGAACTTTTACGATTTTTTGTTTCACTAAATTAAACAGACTATTGTTATAATTTAATTTTTTTTTTCTTTCGTGCAACCGTATTTTTGTTGAAAAACAGTTTGCTCATTTTCGGGCATTATTCGTTGTGTAAATTTGAAAAGTATTATTGTGTAAAATTACGTTTAGGCAGAATTACTATTGCTAAATTGTATGAACTGTGTGGGAACATTTATTCTTGCAAGACTTGTTGCTAATTGGCGAAAAACGTATACTTACGAAATTTTGTGGAATCATTGTTGTAAATTTTAGAAAGATATTTTTTTAAATATGGAACAATTGGCTGATTTGACGAAAGTGCTAACTCTTAGCGTTCAGGAACAGTTAAAAATGACACAACAATTCTTAGTGCAACAACAACAGCTGCAACAAGAACAGCAAGAAATGACACAAAAAACTTTAGAGGCACAACAAGAACAAACAAAAATACTTCAACGCCAAATGTCGACTCAACAAAAGAATTTGGAAAAATTAATTCAAACCTCGACAACTGAGAAAAAAAAACGAATTTTTCTGCAGAAGGTATTTCAAATTCTTTGTCGGAATTTCACTACTCTCCCGATACTGGCGTTACATTTCCAGCATACTATAGAAGGTATGAAACAGTTTTTACAAAGAGGTGTTCGGATTGGACCGACGAAGAAAAAGTCACGCTGTTGCTCCAAAAACTGGGTACTGACGAAAACACTAAGTACACTAACTTAATTTTACCCAAAAAACCGGAGGAAGTGACCTTTGAAGAGACAATTAATACGTTGTCTAGAATATTTGATAAAAGAGATAGCCTTTTCCACTCTAGATATAAATGTTTGAATTTACAGAAATCGGAATCTGAAGACTATTTAGAGTATGCTTGTATTGTAAATTGCTTATGTGAATCATTTAAATTAAATGAAATTTCTGCGGATTTATTTAAATTTTTAATCTTTGTACAGGGACTCACAGAACCAAGGGACAAAGATATCAGATCCCGGATCCTGACAATTATGGAGTCGGACCCAAATATAACTTTACAAAAAGTTACCGAGGAATGTCAACGTCTCATTAATATCAAGAGAAACAACACCCGCATTGAAGAAAAAAGCGTTTACAAGGTACAACATGTAAAAAGGCAAAGGACCCCTAGAACGTACAAGACCCAAGAACAAAGGACCCCTAGAAAGCACAACTACCAAAATTGTGAATGTTGCGGAAGTACGAGACACACCAAAAAGACCTGCTGGTTCAGGAATAAGATATGTTACGAATGTGGGTTCAAAGGCCACAAGGGAACGTACTGTGACCAGAAGAAAAAACGAAAGACTGACAAAGTGAATGCGCTTCGCACAAGGAAAGAGAAAAGTTGCGAAAGGCGTAAGTATGTCAGTGTTCACATAAATGGACATCCTGTAACATTACTCCTGGCTAGTGGTTCGGACATCAGCATCATAGATGAAGATATCTGGAGAAGGATCGGTCGACCCGAACTAATGGAAACCAGCAAGATGGCGAGGAGTGTGTGCGGCAAAAAGTTGGAATTTAAAGGAGAACTGAGGTGCAACGTGACATTTGATGGTCAGACACGCACGTCCAAAGTGTACGTGGTTCCAGGAAGGAACACAAGTCTGTTTGGAGTGGATTGGTTTGTCCTGTTTAACTTATGGGAGCGACCAGTTAATTCTTTTTGTAATAGGCTGAACACAGAGAAAGCAAACCAAGTGGAAGACTTTCTGGACGATGTAAAAGCAGAATTTCCAAGGGTTTTTGCTGAAGGACTTGGACATTGTGTGAAAGTAGAAGCCAAATTTGAAGTGAAGAAAGATACCACCCCAGTGTTCAAACCTAAAAGAAATGTACCGTTTTCATTGATGGACGCAATCGAGAAGGAGTTGGAAAGACTTCAACAGTTAGAGGTTATTGAAAAAGTTGACCATAAGGATTGCGCCAGCCCGACGGTATATGTGAATAAAAAAAATAACAAAATCAGGGTCTGTGCGGACTTCTCAACAGGCCTTAATGACTGTTTAAAGGACCACAATTATCCCCTTCCGTCGACAGAAGATCTATTCTCAAAACTAAACGGAGGAAAAAATTTTTCGAAGATAGACCTCTCAGACGCGTACTTGCAAATCAAGGTCAATGACGAATGTTCAAAGTACCTGTGCATTAATACGCACAAGGGTATCTTCAAGCTAAAGAGGCTTCCTTTTGGCTTAAAGGTCGCCCCTTCTTTGTTTCAACAGATAATGGATACGATGCTCGCAGGGTTGGAATTTGCGATGGCATACCTTGATGATATCTTGATAAAGAGCAGTAATTTGCAAGAGCAAAAGAAGCACGCGAGAGAAGTACTTAAGAGAATAGAGGGGTTTGGCTTCAGATTGAGTCCGGAGAAATACGATTTCTTCATGAAAAGGATCAAATACCTGGGTCAAATAATTGACGAAGATGGACAAGGCCAGATCCACAACGTACCGAAGCAATTGATAAAATGCGTGCCCCAGACTCAGTATCAAAACTACAGTCATTTCTGGGATTGGTACAATACTATGCGATATACATCCCTAATGTACATAATTTGAGAGCTCCTCTTAACGAGCTACTAAAAAAAGGCAGTAGATGGAATTGGACAAAGGAATGTGAATCTGCTTTCCAGAAAATTAAGAAATGTTTACTATCAGATCTGGCATTAGCACATTTCGATCCAGAGAAAGAGATTGTACTAGCAACGGACGCCAGTGATTACGGAGTTGGTGCTGCATTACTCCACAAGTATGAGGATGGAACAACAAAAGCAATCTCTCACGCGTCCAGAACTTTGATTGCAGCTGAGAAAAACTACAGCCAGATTGAAAAGGAGGCTCTCTCAATAATATTTGGAGTCAAAAAGTTTAACCGTTTTCTCCATAGTCGAAACTTCATATTACAGACGGATCATAAACCACTAATCACGATATTTGGATCGAAGAAAGGCATCCCTACGCATACTGCAAATCGACTACAGCGATGGGCTGTAACTCTCCTCAATTATCAGTTTAAGATGGAGCATGTGTCATCAAAAAAGTTAGGACACGCGGATGCACTGTCAAGGTTGATTCCAAAAAGAAATGAAAGTTTCGAAGAGACGGTAATTGCAGCTCTTAAAGATGAAAGCGAATGCTCAAATTCAATATGCAATATGATCCGTGAACTCCCGGTAACTCTAGAAGAGATTGAAAGAGAAGCTGCAAAAGACGTTTTTATAAAGCAAATGAAAAATCAAGTAGGACGGACGGAAAGAAATAAGATGGCAAGAGAAATTACACCTTTTTCCATTTGCGAAGATGTGCTTATGTATACCGATAGAACTGTAATTCCACAGGTATTACGAAAAAGAATGCTAAACGAATTTCACACAGGTCATCCTGGCATTTCAAGGATGAAATCCCTAATTAGAGGTTACGTGTATTGGCCTGGTATGGATAAAGAGGTGGAAAACTGTGTCAAAGCGTGCAAAGGGTGTCAGTTAGCAGCCCGAGATCCGCCTGTAAAAACGACCCCGTGGCCGAAGACGGACTTGCCCTGGTCACGACTGCATATTGATTATGCCGGACCCCTAAAAGGTTTTTTTTTACTTAATTGTAGTGGACTCTTTCTCCAAATGGCCGGAGATATTCAAGATCAGACATCCAACATCAAGGAACACTGTAAGTGCACTTGACGAAATTTTCAGCCGGTTTGGTGTACCAAAGACCATAGTGAGTGACAATGGTAAAGCATTCACAGGTTACGAATTTAGAGAATTCTGCAACTCACTGGATATACAGCACATCACGACGCCTATTTACCATCCTAGGTTGAATGGGTTGGCAGAAAAATTTGTGGACACGTTTAAGCGGGCATTAAGGAAAAACATGAACATTGACACAGATGAGCGGACAATACAAACATTTCTAGCGATCTACAGAGTAACCCCAAATCCAAACAATGATGTAAATTCATCCCCTGCAGAACTTATGTTCGCCAGAAAAATTAGATCCATTTTCGATAGACTTCTACCGGATAAAAAGAAAGTTACCAGAAAAGAAAACTTTAATGTAAAGTGCTATTCCCCAGGAGATAAAGTTTATTTTAAAAATTTTCAGAATGGAAAAAATCATTGGGTGGACGGTATTGTTAAGAAAAGAATTGGGAACATGGTCTATACTATTCAAGGTCCCAGTTTTGTCTGTAAAAGACATGTTAATCAAATCCGTTCCAGAATTTCGGAAAATACAGAGGAAATTCCAATGGAAACTTTGTGCGACACATTTGACATTCCAAAACCGGTGGGTATACATGGACCCATGAATGTATCTCCTGAACATACCGCACGGGCTGGACAGAATTCTTTACCTAAGGAAACTCTGACCAAAAGGAAAAGCACACGTAAGAGGAAAGTCGTCAGGCGTTTAAGTCCTGATCCTAAACGGAAGCGATATTAAAGCTAAAATCGGGAAGATTTCAGCTTCAGGGGGAGGTGTTATAAGGGACATAATTACGGATAGCACCGGATACGAAACGGTGTATAAAAGAGCGTCTTGCATTGTCTTGGAGTCAGTTCAGTGGTATGCACTAGCCCGACCGTCTCGCGGCTTACACTCTCCAAGTGTAGTCAGGATTAACCAAGCTCCCAGGACGAGCGTTCCGCTCACACACGTTAAGTTACATTTTTCCTTTACCTTCATTTACGCGTATATCAACTTCAAGGCGAGCAGCCATTTTGTATTGTGTATTATTTCGAAGTACGAATAAACCTTTTGTTACGCATTCCACTCGGCGTATTTTGTCATGTTATTATATACCGTCAAAACGGGATATAACACAAGTAAAATAAATCAAACAACTTAACGTCATGTTATGTCAAAACTAAATACTTCTCGTCGGAAAAATAAAACAATTATAATTATAAAAATGTTAATATGGATAACACCGGCTTAATAACATTTTGCTTGAAAACGAGAGTTAAGTAATAAGATATAAACATATATTCAAATTAGATTAAAGTTGTAAGAGTAAATACTTTTGGAAAATACAAAAATATTAACAATATATACAATATGACTAGAGGATGGAGTTAAGTATATGTAGAAAAAAGGAGGAAATAGAAAGTTAAATATGGGAAGGTATTATGTAGTTAAGTAATATTAAAATGAAAATAGGGATCACTATGAAATAATGGTAGTTATTAAAGCAGAATAAAAAGAAAATATTAATAATAGCGAAGACAGAAGAGAAGTGATGAAAGTAAAACTGGAGGCAGAAGAAGTAAAGGATTCGGAAGTCTATGTATAAAAAAAACAATTTGAATCTAAAGTAACACCTAAAGCTTACAACACTCCGCATTAAAAACTTTCAAATGTTCAAAAATAAAAACCGTTTATAGAAGTCCAATAGAATGTTTAAGAAAAAGGTTCCAAAATGTGAAGCATATTGCAACTCATTAATAATTAAACAATGACAAGATCCTAGTGGATTATTTTAAAACGAAACAATTTCTGTAAACCCTAAAAATCCATTATATTCGTGTGAAATTATAGCAAGATCGACGCAAAACAGAAACGTAAAATTCTTATCACTCCTGTATTATTGTTAGATAAAATTGGATTATCAAACAAATGGTATATCACAGAGTAATTAAAAACTAGGAGAATCAATAGAGTAGTTTAAAAAGGTCACGTTTCTGTTAGGAGGAATACAATCTATCCGTATTTAAATAAGATGATTTAAAAACTGAGAGAATGTTGTACAATATCAGATAATCAAAAGAATCTGGAGGTAATTAAATGAAATGGAAAACCCGCAGTCAAAAAGGAAATTGATGAACAAAATTGCAAGAATATAAAATACATTTTCGACTATCGTTTAGGGTTGATGTTGGCGCAACATCTTCTTCACTTTGATTTGTTCTCTTTGTGATCAAGTGTAGAACACGCACTGACAATGTGTGATAATGTTTCAATAGTTACCCTGCACTTATCAGAACAGACCGTACCAAAGATATTTCTATTGATTGCATTTGTATTAAATGCCCGCTCCTTAGCAGGAAATATAAGATTCTTTTCTCTTTTTTCGAGTTACACTTTAGATAGAAAATCTTATGTGTCCCGACATTTTAAGGCCCTTATTTTTTTGTTTAAACTGACTAAAAAGTTTAATTATTATCAACTCAGAAAACTTTGAGGCTTCGATTCTTGGATTGTACGTCAGCTCATTTTCCAATGAATCTTTATATAGCTCTTCCTCTTTTACCACTGCAGTAAGTAACATTTCATAAATGTTAGCCAAGTAGTGGTGGACATTTCTATGCTAAACCCCCTAAACAGTTTTATATCCCAGTCAGCCCTCTTCCTCATTTCTTCTCTGTTATGTACAGCTGTTATGTAATGAATGGCTGGAACCATCATACATAACTAAAAAGAAAAAACTTTAATAAAAGATTTAAAAGAGTGGGCATCGAATAATCGATTGTCTACCGGTTGAAAAGAGGAAGGGCTTACGTCATAAACAGAGAAATCGGACGACGATTTTTTTGTTTACAAAACAAAGAAACGTAACATTCCTCGTAAAGCTCTGGAATTACAGATATTGGCATGAGTGGGTAATTCACGTGTCGCTGCGTTGAAGACAAAATCGAATGATTTTTTGAGGTCAAAACGTGACTTAAGAACACATGTATCAACCGATTGACAGGACGCGTGGATAGAAAAAACAAAGCGACAAAATGCCAATAAAAACGGTGAATCAGCAGAGCAGAGAGAGCAGAGAGAGAAGAACACGGAACAGCATGTGTTGCTGAAGACCGTATTGTCGAAGCGTCATTTTTCCCTCCTCAGAGCACTGTGAGAAAAACTGCTAACTGTGAACTTCAGAACCACCAAAAGAAAAAAGACGATTTGTTTTAAATTGTAACTATATTGTAAAATATAATTTTATACAAAAACAAACACAATTGTGACTTACGTCTTTTAATGCATATTTTTAAGTTACAGCTGATCGTTCTAAGTCGTCAACCGCTTTGTTTTCAGGTTCAACGTTGTTATGACATTTTTGACAATTGACGAGAGGCAAGATAAGGAAAAAGTGCCAGTCTAAGGTGAGATAACTCACTAGTCTTAACTCGTTGTCATCACAACCGCTTAGTAAACAAGTGAACCTACGGACGATCGACGTAACTAAAACTGCTATGTACCGCAGCCAGGGAGTCCTACGCACTATTACGATTTCCCAACCTGGGAGCCACCCCATAATACAACATAGTATTAATTGGTGCCTTGATGACCAGTTCACTCCGCAAGAGTGATAAGTAAGAACTTTTTAACAAAAACAAAACTAAACAAAAAGAACTCTTACACAAAAAGAACTTGGTTACCACATACACAACAACAAAGAAGAAAAAAAAACACAACGTGAATCAATCGACGAAGAGAAACGCGAACGCAGAAGCAAGAAAAAGAAGAAGAAAGAACACTGGACCTGAGGAAAAGCAAAGGTTAGTTGATTTTTTCAATATTTTTCTAAACCTCGGCTCTTAAAAAAGTTTTATTAAAAAAAAAAAAAAAAAAAAAGTTATATATATTTCTTTTCTTTCTTCTTTCTTTCTTGTATAATTTTGAAAATAATTGTAAAAGATGGAACAGCAGTTTTTCACAGATTTCGCTCAGATCCTAGGGGCTGAACTACACAATGTAGGGAAGGTCATTTCGAACTCTCTGAGGGGGGAGGCGTTGTTATCAAAAATAAAACCATTAGACACTAGACGATCGCAGGAATACAGAAGATGGCTAAATGATATAGATAAATACACTAGAATAGTTAGCCAAACAGAGGAAGAAAAATGCCAATTAGCGTTAATTACGACGGCTGGCCAAATAGGACAGTTTGTTTCAGGACTACTAGCCAACAATGAGAGTGTGGCATGGGTAGACTTGAAGCGAGCTCTAGATAATTATTTTGGAGTCCAGGCAGATCCTACCAAGTTTGTTAGGGAGTTAGCAAATATTAAGCAGGGTAGAAGCGAAACTGTGCAGGACTACATGCAGAGGTTAGTGCACTTGGCTATAGGTTCGTATGGTAGTCTAGATACGAACAATGAAGTAATAAAAAGCCAAGTGATAGGTTTCTTCATCGAGGGGCTATATGACAGACAAGTCAAAATCGCTGTCATGAGGGAAGAACCATCGGACCTCAAGGTAGCCTATGAAAAGGCCCTAATCGAGGAACGGTGGCAAACCCGCATAAGAGGCAATGACCGAGAAGAAGAACCTATGGAAATAAATTATAGTGGGCGCCAGAGGAATATAGAAGCGATAAGGAAAAAAAGATTCCCAGAGCCAGATAGGGGGCAGAGGAATTATAGAGGATTTAATAGGGGACCCGGCTTCAAGGCAAGAGAAACAGAGCGCCCTTGGCCGGAGATTAAGTGTTACAATTGCGGCAGAAAAGGCCATATAGCCAGGAACTGCACCTTCCCTAAGTCGGGAAACGAGCAGACCCCACTCGCAAGACGCCCAGCGAGAGGAAGAGGGGTGAACAGTCAAAGATCATAGGACATATGGGCGCCGCTAATTGCATCCCTATTAAGATAGAGAAAAATAAGTTTAGGGCTTTAGTAGATACTGGCGCCGAAATTTCTGTAATAAAAAGTACTGTATTAGAAAGTCTCGGAGAGAAGCCTGAGATAAAGAAAATAGAGATGAATTTAAGGACTGCAAACGGGTCACCTCTCATAGTGCAAGGAGTGGCGCGTTTACAAATTAAAGTAGGAAGCCAGTACATTCAACATGATTTTGTAGTGACGAAAAACCTTAAAAGGAACGTCATATTGGGCCGAGACTGGCTCAAGCAAAATAGTGTTAGAATGTACTTTGATTTAGGAGCAATCCGATTAGGCAGCGAGTACATAGCGCTGCAAGAGGAGGCTTATATTTCGAGTATAGTTAGATTAAGGCACGATGTCACCCTGAAACCGCAGCATTTACATGCGTGCACAGCTCGTGCCGAAATGAGAAACGGTCAGGGTTTAGATTACGAAGTAGTGCAGATAGATAAGGGCTTCCTAAGTGATTTAAGTGGTGTATCCGTAGCGAACACGGTAGTTAAAATTAAAGGTAGGAAAAGTTTTCCCTTGCTAATTATGAATAACACAAACCAGACAGTAAAATTAAAGAAAGGTTACAAGATAGGTAGATGTAGAAGAACAGAAGTAGTAATGGCAATATCAAAGCCAAATAAACAAAAGAAGTCGGGAAACAAAAGTAACCTCAACGGCATAAAAGTGCCAGAAGAAATGAGGAAAGTTTTAAATAAAGTCCTGCAACGAAATACTGATTTATTCGTCACAGAGGATAGATATTTAGGCCGGACTGACACAGTAGAGATGAGGATCGATACAGGAAAAAACGATCCCATAAAGAAAAACCCGTATAGAACACCTCTCAAACAACGAGAAGAAGTTAATGTAGCACTAGAGGAAATGCTACAGGCAGGGGTGATAGAAAGGTCAAACAGTCCGTGGAGTTTCCCGATAGTTTTGGTAAAAAAGAAAGACGGAACAAAGAGGTTCTGTGTAGATTTTAGGGCCCTGAATAAGATAACAAAGAAGTATGCCCGAGCGCTACCAGTAATTGATGATATACTGGCCTCGCTTGGGTCAGCAAAATACTTCTCAAAGTTAGACTTGAAATCAGGGTATTGGCAGGTAAAGTTGAACGAAAAAGATAAAGAGAAAACTGCGTTCACCTGTCATAGAGGACTGTTCCAATTTAATGTAATGCCATTCGGACTTGCTAACGCTCCGGGAGTGTTTCAGGAGCTAATGTCCGTAGTGTTACAGGGACAGGAAGAATTCGCCGTGCCTTATTTGGATGATATTTTGATATTCTCCAAAACAAAGGAGGAACATGTTAGGCATATAGAAAAAGTGTTAGGTAGTTTACGTAGGCATAATTTAAGGTTAAAGGCGGCGAAGTGTGAGTTTTTCGGCAAGGAAGTGCAATATCTGGGATTCCGAGTAAGTGAGAAAGGTATCCAGCCGGAGGGGGACAAGGTTAAAGCAATTCAGGCAATTGCGACCCCAACCACTGTGAAGCAGGTTAGATCCTTTATAGGCATGACATCCTATTACAGGCGATTTATTAAGGATTTTTCTGTAATCGCCGAACCGTTAATTCGGTTAACTAGGAAGCATGCACGTTTCTGTTGGGACGATGCGTGTCAGTCTGCTTTTAATCGATTGAAATCGAAGCTTGCAGAGATGGTGATGCTGGCATACCCGGACACTAACAAAGGATACAGGTTATACACTGATGCCTCCGATTATGCGATCGGAGCAACCTTGTCTCAAATGGTCTACGACCCGGAGGAGGGTCGGGAGATAGAGAAACCCATTTATTTTCTATCTCATAAGTTGTCTGATACCCAGACTAGATGGTCAACAATAGAGAAAGAAGCATATGCGATTCACTATGCCTTAAACAAGTTGAATCACTACTTGCATAGTGCTACGTTCACCATCTACACGGATCACAGACCATTGGAGTACTTGCTGAAATCTCCGATACAGAATAGGAAGATACAGACGTGGGCATTAAGTATGGCTGGCTATGATTGCACCATACAGTACCTAAAAGGAAAAGATAACGTCTGTGCGGATCTCTTATCCCGTGCGGTAAATGCGAGTCGGGATGAAGACGATCCTTCAGTAGAAATAGATGATAGGAATTACACGGTGAGTGCGATAAACTCGAATCGTTTTGAACCAAGAGAGTTTGTATCGCATAAGGATGACGAAGACTCACCGGTAGTAAGCGAGCGTCCTACACTATCAGGTTTGGATATGTGTAAAGAACAAGACGCCGATAGTCAGATCGTCGAATTAAAGAAACGGATGAGAAGCGGTAAAACGTCTAAGATGGAAGAAAAAAAGTACATCATAATGGACGATATCGTATATTATTTATCGCAACCCGACGACGATCCTTTAGTTAGATTATATATTCCGTCACATTTGAGGATGAAGGTATTGAAACAATACCATGATGAGAATGGTCATATGGGTGTGGAGAAAACGTTCCACTCCATTAAACAGAAGTATTTCTGGCCTGGTTTGTTCAAGAAGGTAAACGAACACATAGGGAAGTGCGTCCCATGCCAGACCAGAAATTTGAGGAAGCAACAACCTCAAATGCAGGAGACCGACATGCCTTCTTTTCCTTTTGCTAAGATTGCATTGGATATTTCTGGACCCTATCCGAGGACTTTGTCAGGCAATCAATACATAGTCACGTTCATCGACATGTATAGTGGTTGGCCTGAGGCTTTCGCTGTGCCTAATAATAAGGCAGAGACAGTGGTGCATCTCTTAATTGAGGAAATATTTCCCAGATTTGGTGCACCATTGCAGTTACTTACGGATAACGGACCGGAGAACGCCAATGGGATCATGAAAAGGGCTTTAGAAGAGCTTAATGTTGATCACGTGACCACCTCATTTTACCACCCGCAAAGTAACGGGAAAATAGAAAGATTCCATAGGACGATGCATTACGTACTAGCAAAGAAAATAGGGGACAATGACCGTTCATGGGACATGTACTTGAACCAGATGCTGGCTGCTGTAAGGTTTCATGTCAGCGAAACAACAAAGTACTCCCCCTATTATTTGCTCTATATTAGAGACGTTGTCTTGCCGTTAGACAACATACTGAGGCCGCGTAGAATTTACTACGGGGAAGAGGATCATGAGATCGCTCTGCAGGACATGCATCGGACCTTTACATTAGTCAGGAACAATGTAAAGAGAGCTAGGAAGAAAATGATAGATAGGGCCAACGAGAAAACAAAAGCAGTCGATTTTCAAGTTGGCGACTTAGTTTATTATAAAAATAATAGAAAAAAGGGAAAGCTAGATGTAAGATGGTCTCCATATTACGTAATAATAGAGAAGACGGGGCCAGTCTCGTATAGAATTAGAAGTCAACTGACGGGGGCAGTAACAAAAGCCCATGGGGAACACCTTCGGAAAGCAGAACTGGAGGAATGGGATATCCCCAACAAGCAAGAGGGCTGTAGAAAAACTACCCTGTCAGCACCGGTAGAGGATAGTAGTTCAGATCAAGAATCCTCTAGTGGGGAGGAAGAAAATTATCCGCAACAGAGCAATCGCCATCAACGAGAATCCCCAAGTCAGGAAAACAGGGTCCCGTTGATGGAACGGAAAATAATCACGCGTAGCATGACGGCTGAAAGGGCTAAAGAAGTTGATGAAATATGGAAGGAAGATATATATAACTTAGTGCCCAGGTCGTGCAGAGTTGATTATGATAGTAGGGATCAGCCAACCGTAGCTAGGGCTAGCACGGGGGTTGGGAACTCAGGTTATAATCGAACTGCGGGTCGGGAGCGCGGAACAGGATGTTTGGAGTGGTTAAGAAAATTACTCTGTTGATGTTAGGCAACATCCTTATCATAGGGAGTTCGGAGTTGCCACCAATATTTAGGATCCTGGCGTTCTGGTCGAAATTTTTGTACTATATGCTGCCCACATTTTAAACAAGTCATTAAAATGTAAGACTCGTATTTAGTTAATTAGTCATATTAATTAAAGAGCCGAGGTAGTGGAGAATATTGGACAAATCGACCACTTCGGTAAAATTGGTAAATTTGCAGCGTATATTTTGCTGTTAAGTGCGGCCGATGCACTTATACCGAAGAAGACCTTATGCTTTTCTTGTTGATGTTTATTTTTATTTTATTTTTTTTTCTAAGTTAAACGGAAAAAAAAAATACAGTAAAAGAGATGAAAAAAATTGTGACATTAAAAAAAACATTATTGGAAATGTCGATGGACCGATAGACGATTAAATAAAAAAAAAAAAAATGGTTAATGGAGGGGTGTTATGTAATGAATGGCTGGAACCATCATACATAACTAAAAAGAAAAAACTTTAATAAAAGATTTAAAAGAGTGGGCATCGAATAATCGATTGTCTACCGGTTGAAAAGAGGAAGGGCTTACGTCATAAACAGAGAAATCGGACGACGATTTTTTTGTTTACAAAACAAAGAAACGTAACATTCCTCGTAAAGCTCTGGAATTACAGATATTGGCATGAGTGGGTAATTCACGTGTCGCTGCGTTGAAGACAAAATCGAATGATTTTTTGAGGTCAAAACGTGACTTAAGAACACATGTATCAACCGATTGACAGGACGCGTGGATAGAAAAAACAAAGCGACAAAATGCCAATAAAAACGGTGAATCAGCAGAGCAGAGAGAGCAGAGAGAGAAGAACACGGAACAGCATGTGTTGCTGAAGACCGTATTGTCGAAGCGTCATTTTTCCCTCCTCAGAGCACTGTGAGAAAAACTGCTAACTGTGAACTTCAGAACCACCAAAAGAAAAAAGACGATTTGTTTTAAATTGTAACTATATTGTAAAATATAATTTTATACAAAAACAAACACAATTGTGACTTACGTCTTTTAATGCATATTTTTAAGTTACAGCTGATCGTTCTAAGTCGTCAACCGCTTTGTTTTCTAGGTTCAACGTTGTTATGACATTTTTGACAATTGACGAGAGGCAAGATAAGGAAAAAGTGCCAGTCTAAGGTGAGATAACTCACTAGTCTTAAATCGTTGTCATCACAACCGCTTAGTAAACAAGTGAACCTACGGACGATCGACGTAACTAAAACTGCTATGTACCGCAGCCAGGGAGTCCTACGCACTATTACGATTTCCCAACCTGGGAGCCACCCCATAATACAACACAGCCTGAGTATATTATAATTTGGGTAAAGTTCTCCATACGTGACTGATAATTTTCGTGTGCATCTATCCAATGATTTTTCATTTTCGCTAGTGCCCATCCTACAAAAGCTGCACTGTACCGAATTACAGCAACCGCCCATGAATTGATGGCTGTGACCAAATTCGTACAATTCATTCGAGATTTCTAGAACTTAAAATCTTTTTATATACAATTCGTTCGTCTTTTCTTTTTATTTCATTGCATAGCATCGTGTCAAGTTCAAGCCGCCTCAGGTACTGGTAGCTTTCTGCGTCAGAATCTCCTAATTATCCACCATTTGACAAAATAGTGTATTTGATTGTTGCACTATTCACTGCGCATATGGAAATTCCAAACTTTATTTTCACTTCATTGTTTAAACCAAAGAGTCAATTTCCTTTTCTGATTGGTTGGTTGTTTTTGTTTTACGGCATATCAACCTTTTTCAGGTTATTTAATGCCGAATCTAATTATTTTGAGGAACAATTTTTAATGGAGTATATTTTTTTTACGTCAGATTCTATTTAACCCATAGTTGGGGCCCTAACAGGTACTACCACTCCGGGTCAGAGTGGACCTGGGAGCAATGGTAATTAAAGGGTGACTCCACACTCCCCAAAGCCCGCAAGGTTGGGCCTCACCATCGGATATAGTTTTAGGTCATATCAAGGATCTTCCTTTTCTGTTTTGCTAAATAATTTCAGATCGTCAATAAATAAGTGTGATTTATTTTCCGTCCGTTCTTCTCTAGTTGGAACTCCATTTTTATATCTTTTAGTACTTTTGTCAATGGTATGAAAGCTCTTACGAATAGAAGTGTCGAAATATAATATTTTTTGGTTTTCCAATTTCTTTATGAACTCGATTATATTTTCAGCTTTATCTACTATTTACAACGTCCTGAGTACCAAGTAATGCGACACGATATCATACGTTTTTTTATCATTTATCCCAGCTAAATTCAAGTTTGTGTTTCTCCTTTTGCAGTTCTTAAAATATATATTTATTAGGTGATAGTACGTCTTTTTTTCCTCAACACTTTTTCTTCCCGCCTTTTTGGCAAGTAGTAATGAACCATTTATTTCAAGATTTATCTATTTAAATAGATAAATAAAAGCATTAACTCCCCTCCACAATATCCCAAATCAACAGGTCTGCTAGTTCTTTCCTTTTCTTTTTTTTTTTTTTTTGGAGATGACCCCAAGAAGAAAGGGTCGCACGCTTCAGAGCTAAGCTAAGTTAAACAATTCTTTATCTTTAACTTTCGAAATCTACTTTTGGCATTAATATCACAAACATTTGTGTATTTTAACATTTTTCCTTCTTATTGCAGTTTTGACTTTAAACTCGGAGCAGCTCAACTATACCTGTTTTATTCTTTTGTTTTTCTTTTTGTTTAATCTTTTTTTGTCAAATATGCCTGGTACTACTTTAAACCAGTTTTTAAGTGAGTTCCTTAAATCTAAATTCAAAATAGCCCGAATTCACAAGTTCCATTACTGAAATTTAATTATAATGTGAACCTCGAAAGTTCTAACTCTAGGTATATAAGACAAAAAAATCCACGCATTAATATGAAAGGTGAGACTATCTTTAAATATCATCCTAAATCGGAAATGGAGAAACGGACTTATTATTATATATATTATATAAGTCCCTCTTACCCATTTTTAATGGAGAGTAGATAATGCAGTGGACGTATTATCGGCAGCTCCAGTAACTCTCGCTTCTCTTTTTTGTCACTCAGTCCTCATTTCCAATAGGTGATTTTTCTGACAAAGGGTGAAGAAAAAGCTGCTTTCCAGGTCGGTAGTACTTCGTGAATAGTACTCTGAGATGTCAGAAATTTTCTGTTTCTATGTCTATTCTTTCGGCCATGTCACTAGTAAGGGTGCTGGAGGAAAACGTGTCATCTGGGCTGATGTTATCCGCCTGATAGTCAGGAACACGAACCTAGGGTTAACCACTAAGGAGGCTGGTGCAAAGTACTGGGGCTGCTGTATTGCCATTTGGTGAGTGGATTCTGGACCGTGCAGTAGTCTCTGGTGGGGCATCTCGATGCCATATAAATGAGTAATTGTTACGGCTTTACCTTATCATGTGCGGCAAAAAATGTCCTGTCTTTTCTCTCCTACTTTCCCTCTCTGCTCTGCTCTAACCAAATATGCTGACCTGTTCCACAAATCCCAAAATCCTCAACATAAAATATCTAAAAAAAAAAGCACAAATAAACCTAGAACCTCATCCTCCAACGTAGACGCCTACTACCATGTCTCCTTCTCCAAGATCAGGGGACTACGTTCAAACCTTCCATCGGCTGAAACCAAATTACAAGAGACGAAACCGGACAAATTCTTTCTAACGGAAACTGGTATAGGGCCAACCACCTCCCTACATGAGTTCATAATTAAAGTATACTCTAACTTAACATCTAAATCTGATCAATCAAGATCGCCATTGGCATAGTATATGTGCCTACATTAAATATGGCTTCCCATGTGGCAGGGATATCTCCAGAGAAGACCCTAATTTACCTTACATATGTATCCGGGTTGCACTTGCTTACACCACCTCATTTATATTGGCCCCATATCGCCTCCACAACAGCGAAGTTACTATCTTTAAGAGTATATCGAAGAAAATTAACTACATCCTGTCTGCTCATCACTCAGCTAACATTCACATTTGCGGTGACTTCAATGTCCATGACGTGGAATCGCTGATCCACTCAAATAAGACAGACGATGAGGAGAGGTGTTGTCATGATTTTGCCATTGCCTATGCCCTCACTCAGATTTTGTCGCGAGCCCATCCGGTAAGTACGGAAGTTTTCTAGACCTTTTTCTCTAAACTTTGCTTGAGCTATGCTCATGTTCCGTTCTATCTCCTCTGGGATCCTCCGACCACTCCGCTGTATCATTTAGGATAAAAATGTAATGTCTTCAAAAGTACCTCTCCACCGTACTGTATATCGATACGCTATGGCTGACTGGGATAGCTTCCGTACATTCATATCTGATCTAACTTTGCATTCTAGTTTAAAAAGGATGTGTCCTCTATAGTATCAGACCTGACCGAATGGTTAATTGTAGGCGCACAAAAATCACTTTTTCCATAGCTAGCAACGTAATATATGCACTGAGACTAAAGCTACTTTCAGGACCCCCAGCAACGACTGTAAAAGAGTAATAAAAAATGTAAGAGAACTATATGCTCAATCCGTTAAATCCAAAGTAGCTGAGCAGCAGCTTGGTTCCCACCAGTTTTTGGCAAATAAAGAATAGGATCCTGAACAGAAGCGAGTATTCTACCCCAACCATTACCAATGGACCAGAAGTCATTTCGTCAGCTTCAGACAAGGCCACACTATTTGCCAAGAACTTCGCAGCATATTCTACCCTATGCGACGAAGGCCATCGACGCCCCATATTTCCTCCTATAACACACAACACACTAAGTAACATACAAATATCTGAGTGTGATGTCGCCAAGCTAATCAAGAACCTTGATTCCAGTAAAGCAACTGGCCCTGACGGTATTCCAATTATAATGTTAAAAAAGCTTCAACCAAAACTTGCCCCCATACTTAAAAAACTGTTTAAGCGTTGCCTTAAGGAGAAGTGCTTTCCAGCAACCTGATAAACCTCATCAGTATGCCCTGTATTTAAGAATTCGGGTGACAAGTCATCTTATTCTCAGTACAGACCAATAAGTCTCCTGTGTATCATGAGTAAGTTGCTGGAACCCATATTAAATAGAGAAATAGTCAACCACCTCAGCAGAAATAACATTCTTAGTGACACGCGATATGGTTTCCGTTCTACTAGATCTACAGCAGATGTGCTAATGGTTATATCTCATAGGATTAGTGAATCTCTCGACAAGGTTTTATTTCTAGGGCAATTGCTCTTGACATATCAAAGACCTTCGATAAGGTATGGCATAAAGGCCTACTTCACAAGATTTCCAGCTAAGGTATAACTGGAAATGTTTTCTCAGTCATTAAATCATTTCTCTCCGATAGGCTCATAAGAGTAGTGGTTGATGGCCAGAAATCAGAGGTCCAGAGTAATAATGCTGGAGTCACTAATGGATCCATCCTGAGCCCAACTCACTTCCTGACCTACATAAATTATCTCTCAAAACACATACTTAAATCATTCGTTGATATCTATGCTGATGATACGACCATCTATGGCAACACATCAACGGCTGTAAATGGCAATTTTCTCTCTGTTTCTCTCTTCTCTGATCTTGAGCGCGTGGTATAATGGGGTAAGAGATGGCTGGTTACCTTTAATGCATCAAAAACCAAACTCCTATCTTTACATCATCAAAGCTCTGATCCCCATCTGACATCAACTGGATGGCTCTCATCTAGGGGAGGCCCCATGTTTTGATAAGCTTCTGGGTTTGACCTTTACTCCTGATCTGAAATAGAACACATACATCAAGTCTGTGGTCAAGGTCGCTTGGAAAATGGACGAATCCTTCTACCGCTCCAGAAGATATCTCACTGCTGATGCAATTCTCTATCTATATAAAAGCCAAGTACCTCCAAGGATGGAGTACTGCTGCCACATCTGGGCAGGAGCTGCTAAAAACAGCCCATCCTGCCTTGACAGAGTACAAAATATACTTTGTGGTTTTGTGGGGGGTGCCCTTTTCTCTTCCCTGCAACCTCTCTCCCAAAGAAGAGACGTTGCGGGCCTATTTTTGTTTTATCGTTATTTCCATGGCAAGTGCTCGCCTGAGCCTCAATCTCTGGTCCCCACTCGCCAATCTTTTTCGAAAACTCCCGTCTAGCTGAAACCACTGTCAATAATTTTCCCCACTCTTTATCTGTACCTAAATAAAAACGTAGATTCCATAAACAAAGCTTCTTTCTTAGAACTGCACTACTGTGGAACTCTCGGCAGCTTGCTTGTTTCCCTCCTGGCTTCTACTGGGATGTCTTCAAATCCAACATAAACACATTCCTTATGAACCGCCCCCTTTATTAATGACACCTTATCAAATCTCCAATACTTACTATTACTACGATTCTATCCCATTGATTACCGTATAGACAATAACCTTTATCCCCGACTGGCTTCTGGGCCTTGATAAGTAGTGACCTTCATGTAAAAAAAGATGGCCATGCACGTTTGTATTACAATCCCTTTTAACATCTTCTAAAGCTAGTTCTAACAAGCAATTTGTCTGTAATTTTCAAACTTCTGGCCATTTATTTCATTCATTTCATTATTAGCATAGTCATTTCTGCAACAAGCCATTTGGGTATTTGGCACAATCTAACAAAATCAACCTGCAGGCTCCCCGTGGATTCTTACGAAAGAACGCAACCAGTATTCATTAATTCTATCATTTGAGGGCCCTTTCAACTCAGGCTTCAATTTAATTTGTTTCCTCAAATCTTCAACAAAAATGTCAATGTTCTCTTGTTAATGCTCTTTTAAGTATTCCAATTACTGTGTCGACCCATTCAGCATTCATCGTGTGGGAAATTTCTCTTGTCCATGTAATTGATCAAAACGTTGTAGCTTCTCCGGGGTTAGGAGCCAATATTTGTGTTTATACTCCTCCCAGATTTCTAAAGAACCCCGGCTTGTTTGCCTTGAATAACTTGTTTCGTAAAGCTGTTTCTTTTATTATACCGTACTTTAGGGTAATTGCACAAAATCCGGGGGTAATTGCGCCAACAAAAAAGTGCACTTTATATGCGTTGTTGCTATGTATAAATGTTGGCTCTAAACAATATATATATATATATATATATATATATATATATATATATATATAGGCTGTTTATTACACAAACATTATTAGTTAAATATGTGCATACATATTTCAGGGGAATCCTAGTTCAAAAAGACCACTTCATCAAACTAAAAAAGGGACCGATGTTAAGAAAAACATTAAGATTACTTTCGTTTTTATTGAAGATATTCGGATATTGTCTTCGTTTTGGAAGAAAGTGGCGTGTATACTTTGTGAATGCGAGCCTTAGGGGTTTTGTAAGAGAGGTGTGGTGGGGGAAAGGCAGTAGAGGTGGGGGTTGAGAGAAAAGGGAAGTGCGATCTCAAATGCTTAAGAGGTAGCAGCAGAAGGTATTGATATTATTTGATCTGAAATAATATTATACCCTCATCGCTTTTAACTTCAGTATCTTTGGTTTAAATTGTTATTAATCCTTTTCTGGCGGCAACTACATTATTAATTTACTTTATTGTTAATTTTATTTATTTATATATTTTATTCTTCCCCCTTTTTATCGGTTAATTTTCTTCTCGCTTTCAAATTATTTTTTTATTTGTTTATTCATAAGATATATGTTTATACGATTTAATTAACAGTAAGTGAATAGATATACGAGCATATGATTTAAACAGAATAGAGCTATATTTTCCACTCTACTGCGGTATTCAAAGAAATTAGAGCTGCAAAGGTGTCAATATCTATATAAAAACGTAATTTCAAGAGGTGACATTCTTTCATTTGGGTTGTTTATCTTTTTCTTAATACTAAAGCATAAATATGTTTTATAGGTTTATAAGGTTCGTTTTAAAAGATACGTCTAATCGGGTACACAGAAGAATATATGTGTCTATATTTGTGGCGTATTCCGTTCCCGAAAGGGAATTGTTGAAAATTCCTGTAACTAGACGGAACACGAGAGTTTGTATTGAATGCTTTATAAAGGAAACCATAGATTGCAGCTCAGGTGCATGAAAATAGCGACAAAGAGGTGATTACAACTGTTTCTACTTTTGTACCCGTAAACAAGTATTTACGTAAGTCTACGTACATATATTCACTAGGCTTCGTTCGAAGTTTAGGTTTAATTTTTTTCTGAATGAAAATAAACCAAACATGAGAAAAAGACTAGTATTCCATAAAATACCTTACTTACTTGTGAAGTAGTAAATGGTGGACTAAGCTAAGAAATATTTAATAAAAAGCATTTAGCTCTTAGCGATTTTCAAAATGATCTTTCAGTTATTATAGGATTATTGGTGATCAGTCTGGTGAAAAAAAATTATGAGAAATATTCTTTACATTGTCAACCTCGATATTTTTTTTACTCTAATGTTGTTTTGACCCCTAAGCTTATTGTGTTACCCTTTCCTTTTTATGTTGTTTACTTCTCAAATTTCGTGTCATTACAATATGTCCTTTGTTCGCATATTGTCAAGATTAAATCTAAGAGAAGTCATTTTTTATCCAATATTAAGTAACATATTGCGTTTAATAGATAAAAGCAATAGTCACCAATTAAATACAAAAAGTGTTAATGATCTTATCAAATACCAATTGCAATGATGACGGAAAGATGTGAATTGATCCTCATATAAGCAGCCACCCTTTCGATTATTCTGATTCCAAGCGATATATAAATATATATATATATATATATATATATATATATATATATATATATATATATATATATACTTCATTTACTCACATAAAATTAATATACAAAAGTATAAATTTATGCACACAATCTTTAAGTATTTACTTCAAAAGTGCTCAATACATAGGAAGAGCTAGTAAGTAATTTATAAAATATAATATGGCGATTAAGCTAGGATTCTTGAGGCTTATGCCAGGTTAAGCCTGAAGAGTCCTAGAGTCGATGAAACGCGGAATATTCAGTATAGCTTAATTAATCGCCATATATATTTTATAAATTACTATATATATATATATATATATATATATATATATATATATATATATATATATATATATATAAGAGTAGGTAGAGGTTTGCTTGAAGCATTGTTGGTAAAGAAATATATAGATTTTTTTAAAAGCCAAAAACAATGCGGAGAAATACCGGAATCATGAAAGTAAAGAATTGAAAAACAAACAAATGTAGACGGGTATGCTTGAGTAGAGGAGTGCCTAGCCTTTATTCGTCTATCTTTCCTCACCTCAGTGTATAATTATTTATTACCAAGTTGCTGGTATGTCATGTGTATGTAAAGTCCGTGGGTGGTATTGGAACTTTGATTAATTTCGAGAGAAACGTAGCTCTCTTTTTCAAAATAGAAGACAAAAGTAGATTCAAGATGGCGGAAGAAAATGTGACAGGACCGCAGAAAAGGGTCAGGGTCAGTTGGGGGTAATTTTATTTTACTTGTTTATTTTTTATTATTTCTGTTGTAAGCTTTGGTTATATATATACATATATATTATTTTTCTTTTATTTTATATAATATTGTATAATTTATTATTATTATTATTATTATTATTATTATTATTATTATTGTTATTGTTATCATTAATATTATTATTGTTATTATTATTATGCTTACAAGCGGTTTCATTCTTTCCGATAATAGTATCGCAGTGAGATTCATGTGATCTATTGTGTGAGGGGGGAGAAGATAATTCGGGCTTATTCTTTTATGCATTTATGTTTTTATTTGTTTTATTTTGTAGCTATAATACTCTCTCTTTGTTTACGTATATAGGCACTTATTTATATATTTTTATGTAAATATGCAGTACCGGGTAAAGTATAGTGTAAAGGAGATATTTCTGTTTAACTTTATTACTTGTATCTTTTCTTCCCTTCTTTTATATTGCTATTTTTATTGAAATATGAAGTACCGGGTAAATTATAATGTAAGGGAGATAATTCTGCTTAACTTTATTATATGTATATTTTCTTTTTTTATCTTTCTAAAGTTTAGTAAATATATACATACTATATATACCTACTACGCATGCACAAACGCCCGTACATAAATACACATACGCGCATAAATGTACGTATACCATACGCACATACCATATGTATACTATAGTAAGTGAATTATAGCGTAAGAGAGATAACTCTGTCGAACTTAATTTCTTTTGTCTTTTTCTTTAATCTTTTCTGTTTAGGAAGTTGTATTGACTTGCTATAAATATGTTTTATTTTCCTGGCCTGCATATATATATTATATATATATATATATATATATATATATATATATATATATATATATATATATATATATATATATCCTTAGTGGCTACAATATTATTTCACACTTTATGTATGGGTATTTACTTTATTTTCCGTGTTTCTATTTATTTTTTCGTGTTTGTTACATGCAATTTTTTTCGAGGATTACATATTCTTTTAATTTATATATATATATATATATATATATATATATATTATGTTTTATATGTTCTGTCTTGCTGTTGCTATGCGTACCTATATTATTTATTAATTCTATATACTTCAATTTATATATATGTATTTTTTTCTTTTTTAGTATTCATATATATTTTTTATTATCGGAATTTGTGTATTGTCGTTGATCTGGTTCGCTTGTAATGAGGGCTTGAAATTATAAAGGGAGAGCTCAATTCTAGTCTGTTATTCAAGGAAAATTTGTGATTTGAGATAAGGGGTGCTTCGGCAATTCTAAGGTTTCCAACGTTTCTAATTGAGGCAAAGATATAAACGCGAATATTACGTTTTGTGCGGTTGCATGAGATTATATGTTTGTGAAATGAGGAGATTCTGGTGTTTATATGTTCTTTAATGCGTTGGTCTAGTGGTCTAGTGGTATTTCCTATGTATGATTTGTTGCATTTAGTGGGTGCGCAAGATACAAGCATATGTTTGCGCACCCACGGTGTCTATGACCTGCAATGCACTAAAGCAACAAATCATACATATGGAGTACCACTAGACCACGGAGTGACGTCATGGAATAGTTCATTATTCCAGGTAGTACGAATTCGTCCTCAACACCCCCTCGCAAGCTTGTCATGCGTCAAACCTGTTGAGGAGATTCGAGAACACATGTCTCGAAAACAGTGTCTCTCGGTTCTTCTTTCAACTGTGGTATATCACTGGTATCATCTGCGCGACATCTTTTTAATTGGTAACGATAAAGTAAGCTTGGTGTTGTGGGAGGTTATGCTGTTATATATTCAATCATCGATGTTATCCTTGAGGAGTACCAAATTGATCTTTCGTTACATTTGAATATGTTATATAGAGTTCTTCATTTAGGGGCACATTTTACGTTTTCTATATAACATAAGAACGATTCCGTGTGCGTATGATTGTCTCTAATATAAATGGTTGTGTGTTTGATTTTCATAAAGGGAATCGTGTATGTGACATGTAATTTCTGAACCTACCTCTGTTTCTTCTCGCTGTTGGATCATCTGGAAATTTCTCATCCTGGAGGGAGACTGGATACCTGTTTGACGAAGATTTATCACTCCAAGACGATGAAATGGTTTTATAGATTTTATTTCACTTTCCCCAGAGGTCCTGCAGCAGGTGTAAAGTGAAATCGGCTTGTGTTAGTTCTTCTTCACACACGTCAGCGTTCGTCTCCCCCCTCCCCAGTTAAGAGGAGGAGACCACGGAAAACGTCCGTCTTCTTCAAAGCTCAAATCAAATCTCACAGATCTAGCCAACCACGTCACACATACGTAATTTGGTCAGCTGACCTTTGGTTCTGGTAAACGTGTCTACCTCCACGTTTACTCACCTCTCTCTCTCTCTCTCTCTCCCCTCTCTATTCTCCTATAGAGACACAGAGAAAGAAAATAGAAAGAGTAAGAAAGCCAGAGAGGGGGGAGAGATGCTCGTTAACATTCCTCCACCCCTTTTTTATCAAAATGTATGGCAAGCCATACATTTTTAATAACTAACTAACTAAAAAAAATAATTATGTCCGAAGTGCATCTTTATTTTTTCACTTTCCGGACTCACCCCTTTTCCAAGAAAGATCAGGCACCAGTACTCTTCTACTACACTATCAACCTTTCTGCTGCTTCTCGAAAGTCTCTCCTCGACATTAACTTGCTTCCAAGTTAGACAAAGATACAGCTTTGCAGATATACATCTTGTCTAGGCGGTCGCATTGTTGGATATTTTCCACTGACTCTGCTCTTTATTTGGACCACTTGGCCAAACAAATGGAGACTCCATTTTCGATCACTTTTTCGAAATGGGGCCAGCATATCACAATTACGACTAGAACGTCGGATGCTCCATGTTGGTGGTAGCTTTATCGCATGGGGACTCGAACCCCAGACCCTCAGATTAAAAGTCTGATGCTCTACCGACCCAACCATCCCACTCGCGTTCTCGACTTTCAGCATAGGCCTAATTCCCAGTTTTTTTTCCTTTACTGTAATGCCCTGCCGTCTTTCTCTGAGTGGTCCTAATACTGGAGCTTTGTTCTATTCTATCTACTACTTCGGGACTTCACAAAGCTCTTCTACTAACTCCCTTGGTTGGTCTAAGCTAAGATACGCCTTCACACTGATTCACTCGGACCCTGTTTGAGCTCCTGGAACCCGACAAGATACGGAATCATCACTCCCTAACTAATGCGCATCGATTTCTAACTAAGTAGCTTTCCCTTTGTGATTTTTCCGCATTCCCAGCAAGTCCCAAGATTCCAACCCAGATATCCCTCACACATTCCTCTAAAAAAATAAAAAAAATAATAAGGCTCTACCTTGTCCCTTACGTAATCTGCATCTTTCCCTTTCTTCTATCTCCCCGTGATTAGGCTTGGTACCGACTGTCCAGTCGCTCCGTACCCTGAGGAATTATCGCGACCTCGCACGCCAGACTTTTGTTGGACAAGACTTATTGCCGTTGCTTGGGACTACGTGGCATCTTCCAACTCACTGGAACCACTAGTATTGTTTTAACAGGGTTCTCATTACTCTAAAATAGTATTTCCCCTGCCAAATTTTCTAATTTGTGACAATACCGTGGCTTATAAAAAAAAAATAAAACAACAGAAAAAACTGCTTTCTACAGCCTAATCGCCTTGTAATTCTCATGAAAAAAATGCAACTACGCGCTAAACGTCCCTAAAATATAACTAAACCAACCAAATCTATTCCAAAATAATTTAATTTAATAATACCAATTAAATTCACCCAGCATGTTTTTTTGTTGTTTTTTTTAATTTTGGTACCTTTAATTCACAATAGGGTAACATTTTATTTTCCTAAGTACTTGCATACATATTTCATTCATCTTCTCTTGAGCGATTCGTAACATAATGGCCACGTCAGCCATTGCACCCCCTCTGCCCCTTACACCATGTCAGAGGGCATTTCATTTGCTCCCTGAAGTTGATTACAACTAGATCCGCTCACGCTGGACAGAATACATTCCGTTTACTGCTATGTCAGAAAAAACTTTTTTTTTCCAAAGTCGGTAAGCGCAACCTGCCTTGAAGACACATAGTTTCACGGAAAACATCGGATTTCCACACATGAAGTACTCAAACTTGCTCCATGTTGATTCTACTCGAAATCAACAGAAATCACGATAAAAAAAATAAAATTCGAATCATTTCCCGAGAATAATGAAATTAATAACTACCCATGTAATTCAACACCTCTCCAAAATTCTAACATGCTTGCCACAGAAATTAAATTCCATTCACGCCCCACTTTTTTCTTTCATTTCTTCATATAGTTTATTTAACCCTATATTTATCCTTTTTTTTCTACCTTACTTATATGGTCAAAACGTCACTCATGTCGAATAGAACATTTATTCTACTTTTCGAAAATTGAAATTAATACCGACTGAACCTTTGACTCTTCCGAAACTTTTTTTTTTAAATCATTTATTACACTGTTTAAATCTTATTTCTTTCTCTTTTTTCCAATTTTATTATTACTATGATGATTATTAATTAATTAATTAATTAACAACACGTTCTTTCTTTTATTAATCATTCTTTCAATAGACCCCACAAGCAAAGATTTCACCTCACCATTCTGCGAAAAAAAAATACATGTCAAAGAACAAGAAAATTCTGCCAATACCGTTTGACAACACATCAATTACATAAAAATAATAAATTAAAAAATACAAAAATATCCTATAAGCAATCACAAAGTCCCATCTCACTAACAACAAAATTCCAAATAACAAAACACAGATTCGTGGATACTCCTTTTGACCACGTCATCAAAAAAAAAAGAAATTCTTACGAAAAATTCGCACAATCAGCGAAAAAGAAAAAAAATCATTTTACAGGACATGACCATTGTCTTTTCATCAACAGTACATATTGTTTTTCATTAAAAGTTACATTTAGTTCACAATTTAAAAATGACACAAAATATTCATAACACATATTTTTGATTGACATGTTAATCTTTGTGGTAAAGGCTCGTTTCTTTTTGGTTTTCTCACTGGCTGTTGTTAAAAATTTACAAAATAAGGTCATTTTTCGTTTTCCCTTCTAATTTTGACATTAACTGATATTTTTCTTCGTTCATAACGAGCTAATTCCCAATACGATAAACATTTTTTTTAACTATTTTCTATATATAAAGTTTTACATCTGTGTGTCTGTATGTCTTCCTTTTCTTTCTTCGTGAAAAGGTTGTACGTGTGTATTGCTTTTCTTTTTTTTCTTTTTTTTTCTTAATTATTTTTTTAATTCGCCTAGTGTTTTAATGGACCCTACGTTGTGTGTGTGTTGATTTGTATTCTTTTTTTTTTACTGTTCTTTCTGTTTCTTTTTTTTCCATACATTTTATTGTTTTTCTTGTCCTTTTTTTTTCTTTTTTTTTTTTAGTCTATTTCTTTCTTCTTGGCACTAAATCTCCATGCTTCCACGTTGTATTTTCTTAAACACAGGTTCGATTATCGCATCGGTGATGCGACTTAGTCACGAGCACCAAAATGAATATGTTATATATTTTTATCATCGAGTTCTCACTAGGGTTATCATCCTGGGGCGCATTTTGAATTCATTGAGGGGGACCAAATTGAGCTTTTGTTACATTTGAATATGTTATATAGAGTTCTTCATTTAGGGGCACTTTTTACGTTTGTGTGTATACACTATATAACATCAAAGATTCCGTGTGCGTATGATTGTCTCTAAAATAAATGGTTGTGTGTTTGATTATCATAAAGGGAATCGTGTGTGTGACATGTAATTTCTGAACCTACCTCTGTTTCTCGCTGTGGAACCATCTGGCAATTTCTCATCCTGGAGGGAGACTTGATACCTGTTTGACGAAGATTTATCACTCCAAGACGATGAAATGGTTTTATAGTTTTTTATTTCACTTTCCCCAGAGGTTCTGCAGAAGTGGAAGTGAAATCGGCTTGTGTTAGTTCTTCTTCACACACGTCAGCGTTCGTCTCCCCCCTCCCCAGTTAAGAGGAGGAGACCACGGAAAACGTCCGTCTTCTTCAAAGCTCAAATCAAATCTCACAGATCTAGCCAACCACGTCACACATACGTAATTTGGTCAGCTGACCTTTGGTTCTGGTAAACGTGTCTACCTCCACGTTTACTCACCTCTCTCTCTCTCTCTCTCTCTCTCCCCCCTCTCTATTCTCCTATAGAGACACAGAGAAAGAAAATAGAAAGAGTAAGAAAGCCAGAGAGGGGGGGAGAGATGCTCGTTAACAATGCTGGTGATGTTCTCTATTTATTATTAAACGAAGTAGTCCATCGGGGCCAGGTCGGGAGATAAGAGTGCCAGTCTTAGAAGCGTACAAAGTCGTGGCAGTCCTTCTGAAGCTGAGCCTGCGTCTGTAAAAATCTGTTGATTGGCTCCGAGTTGTGCAGCCACATCCAATGACTTCAAGCAGACATAGGATTGCACCATGAATCGCCACACTCTTCGGCTCATCCAGGTACAATTTGGTGTTTATTTCCAAGCCGAATTTGAAGACGTGACGTTGTATTATGTGTCTGAAACCACACCAGAATTTATACCGTAACCGGAAACTTTGTTTTCATCATTCTGGGTACGTCCCTATTATTCGTGGAAATCCAGTTGCGCATTCTAAGCGTGTTTGCAATAGGTCTTTTGTAATAACTTTAATATATAAACCAGTAAAAAAATAGCAAGAAAAAACTTTAGTGTTCAGCGCGTAATGTATATATTTTCCTAGAAGCATAAACTACACACCGCAGCAATCACACATATGTATATCTGTATGTATCTTTCAATCAATAAGTATATCTATATTCACACACACATATATATATGTGTATATATATAATGTATATATGTTTATATATGAGTATGCATGCATATATATAAACTTATCTACGTGTATCCATATTTTTATGGAGAGCTAATCGATAGATATATAAACATACTAACGGAAGCACACTGTTTTAGATATTGAATCAAAGACTAGCTTCAATGCTAAAACTATATATATATATATATATAATAGTTTAACTATATTCATATCACAGTATGTAGTATATAGGTTTCATGAATTCAGCTATTTACTAGTATACACATAATATATCATAGTTTTATGGAAATACATTATTGGAAACGTGACTTTAAAACTTTAGTAAACTCCCCTCACAAACCGAATTTATGAATAATGAAAATCCAATTATCTTATGCTGTTTGCCATAAGCGTAACTGCATAAATTTAAGACGGATGAGAAAATATATTGACAATTTCCATTAAAAAGAAAATGAAATGAATATAATTTTTTAGGTTTGGTAATATACAAGTCAACGATTTTTTATTATAATATTTCACACAGTTATCAATCGATCTTCCCGTGATATTTAAACAAAATAAAGACTTGGAAGTTGTTTGCAATTCTTAATCAAATATATTACATTTTTGGAAATAGGACAAATGTCTTCACGTAAAATTGCAGGCTACGATTGTACATCTTTTTTTGTAGGAATAACGATACGATTTTGCGCGGAATATCACGCCTACTTCGAGACAATAATATTCCATTTCAATATGTTCATTCCAATATAAGACGTAAACGCCTTTGTTGACGTATACATGTAATTCATATAGGTACGGATATGGTTTCATTAACAAAATTATCAATACATACCGATTAAGATATATTATATTACATATAGAATTTAATGGAAAAACATGAATTCAAGGAAAACTGACAAATAAAAAAAGAAATGATCGGACTGGTTTCCCGTCGATGAAAGCGTAATGACTGAAAAGACCAGATGGGTTTATGCTTTCCGGCAAAAACCAACGGATGTTTCTAACGAGCAATCAGTGAAAACGGCTATTTCGATAACGCAAAATCATATACAAATTGAAGAGTGTCAGTAACTCGAAAATCCGGGGTACACCACTGCATTTTGTTAGTGTATAATTTCCGTGCAAATAATAATAATAATAATAATAATAATAATAATAATAATAATAATAATAAGTAGTAGTAGTAGTAGTAGTAGTAGAAGGAAAAGACGAAGAAGAAGAAAAAGAAAAAGAAGAGGAAAAAGAAATAACAAAAAGAAAAAGAAGAATTAATAGAAAAACCGAGTAATAAAACATCATTGATTCAAGACGTGTCCATCACTTTTCAGAAAAGTACAGAAAAATCGTTGTATATTTATCTAAATAATATTGTTGCATAGGAGATTTCATATTGGGGAGACGGCGCTGATGAGGGAGAGATGGAAGAGAGAAGTGACATTTATAACATTTTACAGTCTGTGGTTTCTTATAACATATATCGTAGGAGGAGAGAGATTGATCAGTTCTTTAACACCGGAGAAGACAGTCATTTCTTAGATGGAAAGGGGGACACATTTCTTAGATGAGTTATACACAAAGTTCATTATAAAGATGAGTGGGAACAATGTTCATTAATAACGATGATTTCACATTACCCTCAATTTGGTAGAATGATGACACGAAGACGGCAGTTACAAAAATATGAGATGTTCTTTTATTCCATTTGACCGGTCAAAATGATGATCACAATTCAAAGTTGTTTCTACATGTTCAAAACTTTCCCCTTCGCTTCTATAGGGAGACCCTCCTCTGATTCGACCTGGACTCGACTCTGGCTCCGTCTCTCTCTTTCTCTGTCTGTCCGTCTGTCCAATCTCACTACAACTAGCAAACTGTATTGAGAATTCATTTTCTGCTATGACGTCATGTATGCCTTCAAAACGTGCAACATCAACGTGGAAACTCACGTGACCTAAAGATCTGTGTTTCGCACATGTCCAAACCATTTCTGCAGACAAAGAATTCTTACTTTCCTATTTTTCGACATAACTTATTTTTCAATATGTTTTTAATTTGCTATTGTTCGTTTTTCTCGATTAACTTATTTTAATACAGTTTTCATGAAAAGAATTGAACAATTAAAATTCCTTTTACAACAATATATCTGACTATTTTATGTGAAACTGAACATCGCAAATTCCTTTCTGAATCTATTTCCTTACAAGGTTCGAATCTCGGTCTATCTAATGTTTTTCTTACTTACAAGAAAAGGGCTCTTTTTCTTGTCACAATATGATTGTCTTTTATAATTGAAATGCATTAAAGATTTACATATATGAATTATAAATAATTTATGGCATACGCAATAAAAAAAGGAGTATAAATGAATTTGTTCTGATTTTTTATCGAAATCAAAACTGCAATTGTTTTATACTTGTAATAAAAAACCGTCCGTTTAATTATTGGCATATTGCAAACAACCTGAGTTTGATCCGAACTAAAGGAGACGGTACAAAATGGATCGACACACAGACTTTACGTACATTATATAAAAGATTGTTCATGAAACCGAGGGGAGAAAACAACTTAGTTCCCAGACAGGTTTAACAGTGTTTTCACCAATCGCAGGAAAATCAGGAATCCAAAGAATTATTTTGCGACCTGCCAGTTTCTAATAAGTTAATAGAATTTCAAAAGCATTTCCAACTACATAATGATGTCATGTTATCCTGGATAACCTCTACATTTATTCTTTACTAATTTTATTTTCTATATTCCCCCTTCCTTTGTGTTCCAGCTTTCTCCCTCCATCCTATCTTTTATCATATTCCCTTTACTTTTCTCAATATTCCTTACTCATCTGCATCGTTTTTATTGTTTCAATCGCTCTCCTATCAATGAAAACTGTATCTTCCTTCTTTCTAACCTTCTTTAGTTAGTTTTTATTCTGCATCTCTTGCTCGTCTTTCGCTTATAATTTGTTATATTTATGCTTTTTCTCCTTCTATCTGAAACTCGCATGTATAAAAATCATCATTGTACATTGTAATATCATAGAAGTCTACGTTTTTCTCCTTTTTGCTCTTTTTTCTCTCTTGACATATCTCGACTTGCTAATTCTTTTATATTCGCTCTCTTTTTTTAAAAGTCTATACTATCGTATAAAATGAATTTGTATCTGTATGCGTGTGCTTGTATCTGTGTGCGTGTGTTTGCATCTGTGTGCCAGTCCGTTCAACTATGTACCCCAAACCGGCTGGTCCGATTTTTATAAAATTTCATACAAATGTATCGCATTGTTCTTAAATCTATTTTGTACCGGAATGTGTTCGATACGTAAAAAAATGTGATGAAATGAGGAAGAAGCGATTTTGATCAAAGTTAACACTTTACCACATCACAAGTACATTTGAAATGTTTTATTATCGCACATGCTGAAAAGCCTGACAACGTAATCAACAGTAGGTTCTTTGATATGACAAAGGTACGTTCGAAATGAATGTTTCTGCTTAAAGTAAAATTGAACTATGATACTTTGCTTTTCATTTGAAATGAAATTCGAACTATTACCACCGCAGAAGCAGTAAAGCTAGATATATAAAATCAATATTATGATATGTTCTAAATGGTTATTTCTGTTCAGAGAACATTTAAAGCATGATACCTGACTTTTACATTTGACACTTTAATCTAAACCATTATATACAAAATATTTTTCTAAACTCAACAGTAGGCTCTCTACAGTGCAATGTAGACCGCTATGGTGTGTGGACGAATAACAACAGGGGGGATGTGAAGCTTCCCCTCCGTGAACCGTGATAACTCCTCAACTAGAGCAGACAATCAATCGATTTGATTGAAAAATTGGCGATTTAACTTAGTCGTGATCATCATCAACGCCAGATCTCCTTGGTATTATTTCCCAAAACCATTCTCATTTTCTAATCATTGGCTATTTATTTTCGATATTATCTATTCTCTCGCATCTTTAAACACAATCAAGTATGCATGAAGAGTGAACGGCGACACGGCGAACACAAGATAAACTTTAACACTTTGTTGCTTCTGGCTATATAATTTTAAAGACAAATGACGGCGTAAGCTAAAGTAAATCTCCCCATAAAGAACAATGCATTAAATCGGTTGTATTTCATCGTGTTTTTCTTTATTCTTTTTCATTGTTAACTGATATAACATGCTCCATCTGTTTTGCCATAATCACTTTTACACAACGCTTCTCATTAGCTAACAAAGATTAAGAAACATTAAGTCGGGTCAATATTAGAAGAGTCGTCATTAGAAAATACAAGGTGTTGTATGGATGAAAACGTCGATACCTCCTACACACACGCTGATAGACTCGCAAAATAATAACATCGTCACATCTCCTGACTGGAATGTACATGCGACTGATGATTGCTTGTGAATGTCATATTCTTAGATAATTCTTCCTTTAAAGGAAACCGGTTCAACCAACCACGCGTAAATGTTATTAGGGTTTTATATCAACACTAACGCATTACGTTTACTCCTTTCCATACACCGTTTGTTAAGATCCTTTATCTGCGGTTTCTCTTCGAATATTTTGTAAGTTGTAACTGAACAGTGTCGTTACGCTGTTCCATTACATGGAAACTTAGTTAAGCGTATTATACTACCGATTAAATTGGTATTTTTTATTTACTTAGGAGTTACCACTTATCAACGCCTAAGGGTCACTCTATGGTAAATGTAGACGGCGAGACAACACCGTTTTGTTAAAAAACAGTGATACTCGATATGGTTTATTTAAGAGCATGTAATGGCATAGAACTTATATTAACTTGCAAACGACAATGTCATGTTTAACTTAGAAACAGATTTACGGAATAGTGTATCGAAAAGTGGCGGATAGTGAAAGAAACCCTGCATTGTAAACACCAGGAAGCACAGAGTTTTTTTCTTGATTATTTTCTTATTTACCCCTTCCAATCCTCAATTTTTTTATTTTTATATATGAATCAAAGTTGTATAAGCTGGATCTATATATTGTCTTTGCATAGGGAGCGCTTTCGACTGGGAAATTTCTGTCATCCTCGGGCAGATTATGTCATTTAGTTTTGTTTAATAGATTAAAAATTACACGTGATATTAAATGTGTTAAAATTTATATATTTTATCATGGTGACGTGTTGGTGCGGTTTATTAAATGGGTGGACAATATTACAGAAGAATTCAAATAATAATATTTATATTGTGTTAAATTACATTTGCATTTTGTATACATGTTATATAGAAACTACGCATTGTAACATGTTCCTACTACATTCATTTTCTTAGAGGTTGTTTAGTGCTTTCAGTGCCTTTACTTTCTTTACAGTGATATCATTGTGTTGGGCATAGATACAAATTGATAAATACATTGTTTTGTTTTCTAGTATCTCAACACTGGCCACTACACAAATACTTTGTCACGAAATTTAACCCTACCTTAACGAGAACATGCTCCCTAAATAAACACGATATATATATATATATGTGTGTGTGTGTGTGTATGTGTGTGTGTGTGTGTGTGTGTGTGTGAAATTGAAAGAAATATACCTGATTTAGAAGAATAATTCATTACTAGAGGTACATGTCGTATCCTTGATTTGATTAACGAACAGGGATTAACAATCCAAATCGACTGAAATAGCAAAAATTAGGTTTCTAGACATTATACTTAACTGAAGTTGCAATACATATAAGCCTTATAACAATCCAAACAAGAAAGCATTATATATCCATAAACTATTTAACTGCCCTCATAAAATACAATAAAGGTATCGAATGAGGTGACTTCAATAAGTTTCCAGACGTTTTTTCGCATGGGCACTTTTATTCATAATACACACATTAAACTCAAGTCTCTTCGACATCATCTCCAGCTGAAATGCACCTGTTGTACGTTCCAAAAACTTCCGGATGACCATCTAAAATCCTCCTCTGTTAGCGTATCAATGACCCTCGTCTTTTATCTCATTAATGCTGCTATAACTAAAGGCCTCAAGGTTTTCCTTGAATTTAAGACATAACAACAAGTCACGTGGAGCAAAGTCTGGATTATGGAGAAGGTAAGGAACTGTCGTGATGTCCATATTGGAAAAATAGTCTCAGAGAAGGATGGAGCAGTAGACTGGTAGATTGCCCTGATGGAAATACCACTGACACGATTTGAAAAGTGATGTCTGATGCGACGGCTTTCTGAACTTCCTTAAATACTGAACAGAGTATTCCTTGTTGACTGTCTGTTCATCTGAAACCCAGTGCATGTACATCATTCCCGTGCTGTCAAAAAAGTGATGATCATAAATTTCTGAGTAGATTTGCTCTGTCTGCCCTTCTTGGGTCTGGAAGATCCCGCATGCTTTCACTGGGAACTCTGTCTCTTAGTCATAGCAGTAGATCGAGCTTTCGTCGCAGGTCACCAGAGCATCACGTCCTGCGGGATCTAAATTGATCATCTCGACCATCTCCTTGCTGTCACGACAACGTCTTGCTCTCTGATTTTCTCTGAGAACACAAATATTCCGCATCTTCAGTTCTCTTTGCTAGCATATATTACTTTTGGAAAACGAGTTTGTTTTGAAATTATTTTTTTATTTTTTTATTTTTTTTACATTTTCCCCCAAACAAGGTACATTGCCACTTCGGTGTGGGGGGGCTACTATCAGGGACATAAGCATCAGGGGTAATGTGTAGGAAGTTGGGCAGCAAGATGTCGGTTCACGTTGCACTTGAACTTCTGCATGTCAGTACAGTCAGGGAAGTAGGGACCCGGAAGAGAATTCCAAAGTCTAGCTGTTCTTGGGGAGAAACTACTAGAGTAGAAGGCTCTTTTGCATCTAGGGATCTCTACTGTGAAAGAGTGGGATTTTGCTTCTTGTCGGGTTTGTCTGGGGTATTTACGTCGAGGGAGCACAAGTGCTTGCAGTTCGTCAGAGCATTAACCGTTAAAGTACTTGTAGAACAGGCACAGGGATGCAACATTTCGTCGATTGGACAGCGACTGAAGTTTAACTGACAGTTCGGGACCTACCAGATTAGCGACTCTTTTTAAACCTTATCTAGGAGCGAGAGACTAGTGGCAGAACACCAGCCCAAATATGACAACAATACTCCATACATGGGCGAATGGTGGCTTTATAGAGATATATGGTACTTTCAGGCGTTAATAGCTTTCTAGCACGGTAGAGAGAACCTGCCTTCCTTGCAGCGGTCCTGGCAATGTTCTCAATGTAATTGTTCCAACTCATGTTTCCTGTGAAAGTTAGGCTGAGGAGTTTAAAAGATGTACTTTCAGATAAATAGTATTTGGCCATTGCTATTGGCGGTCGGGAAGGTATCTTATAATTATTGAAGGAAATAAAGTTTTGTCTTGGCAGCATTGAAGGTGACCATCCATTTTTGTCCCCATTCCACTAGGGATCGGAGGTCTTCCTCTAGTGTTTCTGTCAATTCTTTAGATATTGTTGTGGAGACGCCCAGTTATTAACATAGGTGGGTGAGTGAGATATATAAACGTATCAATCATCAATACCGGAGGAGTTCTGCAACGACCGCCAAATAGGCAAGACGCCTTTTCTAATCTTTGAAAAAAAAAACAAGATGGAGAAATTTGCTAAAAACTCATAAAATGCCTGGAAAGGCAGAAAGAAAGGTTCGCACAGATGTAACTTGGACAGAAAGAACTGTTAGAAAGATTAACAGCTAATTCCATACAAGAAAGTAATACAACCTTCTCCAACACAACAATCCTTAACAGCATAGATGCGTTTACATACCTACCGGAAGAGGACAAAACTTTTGCTGAATACTTCAAGAGGTATGAATATATTTTCGAAACAGACTGCGGAAATTGGCCAACTGGAAAGAAAGGAAGTTTATTACTTCGAAAGCTTGGTACCACTGCACATTGCAAATTTGTTGATTTTATATTGCCATGGAGAACGAATCAGTTAGATCTTGCCGAGACTGTAAAGCTTCTTAAGGAGTTATTCGGACCGAACATGTCTCTTTTCCACAAGAGATGGTCATGTATGAATCTTAAGAAAACTGATGAGCAGGACTACCTGACATACGCGTCAGTAGTAAACAAAAACTTCGACAACTTCAAATTATAGGAACTCACTGTAGACGATTTCAAATGCTTAATCTTGGCACAGGGTCTAGTATCCACAAAAAATTCAGAGATCCGAAGACGCGTTCTCTCAAAATTAGAGACAGAACAAGGCCTGACATTGCAGAAATTAGCAGAAGGTTGTCAAAGGGCAGTATCACTAAAAAAAGATTCCAGGGATATAGAAGAAGCAGGAGTGGCGTACATTAGGAAGATGAAAAAATCTTTCAGAAACTCAGGATAAAGAAATTTTGAGAAAGATCAAAATTCCAAAAAATACTCAAATTATAATAACTACAGAAAGCGGAATTATAATAATAATCAAAGGAATTATAAAAAGAAAGTATCAGGTAATAATTGCAGAAGATGTGTGTGACATTTGGAAAAGGATTGTCCTTACAAAATTATCAGATGCTACAATTGCGATCAAGTTGGGCATAAGAGTGTTTGCTGCAGAACAAAAAGTAGAGTAAACCAAATGAGGACAAACGACAAAGGGAAAAATAATTTACGTAAATATGTATCAGTAAATATTTTCCACAAACAAGTGAAATTTCAGCTTGACTCTGGATCGAATTTGTCGTTAATAAACGTCAACACTTGGAAAATGCTGGGTAAACCGACTCTTCAAAAGTCTATTAAAGGTGCACGAAAAATGACAGGAGACGAAATAAAATTCGAAGGAGAGGTCACCCTGCCCATTAATTTAAATGGTATCGCAAAGAAATTGAAAATCTTCGTAATTAAAGAAAGCGAGAACTTATTGGGAATTGACTGGATTGAAAAATCAATGTTTGGGATAAAACAATGAACGCCTTTTGTAGAAAAATAACCAGTTGCACCCCAACATCAGAAAATATTAAAAACGATCTAAAAAAGGGTTGTTCAAATACAAGCGTCTACCCTTCGGGATCAAAGTTTCTAACAAGCAATGGATACAATGCTGAACGGAATAGATTGTGCTTGTGAATACCTGGATGACATAATCATCAGGAGAACGTCCATAAGTGAACATCAAGAGCATCATAAAAAAGTATTCACAATAATAAATGAAAACGAATTCAAGGGGAAAGAAAACAAATGCGAATTTTGTTTAGACGATATCAAATATTTAGGGCTAATGATAAATAAAGACGGTCGACGCCCAGACCCGGAAAGATCGATAGCAATTAAAACCATGCCGGCTCCACATAACGTGACCACTCTATAGTCTACTATTTATACAGTATAAAGTGTCTCATACAGGTAACGGTGGAATTTCGTCACCGCGAAAAAAAATGCTTACCCCCTCATTTTCTATTTGAGAGTAAGCCTTTTCTGTCTGAAGTAGTGTCCTTGAGACGTGAGCTATATGTTCCTTCGATCCATCTGGCAGGATATGCTGTATACGTGCTCCTATACCATACGAGCTCGCAACACTTATTTCTAATTTTGTGTCGTAATAGGTTAAAGATAGATCGAACGTCAGCATCTTTTTAATTTTCTCAAATGCATCTTTACATTCTTTTGTCCATATCCATGGTGTTTCTTTCTTTAAAAAGTGACAATTTTCGGCTCTACAAAGGGCTTGCCAGTATATACGGCAAATCGCCTACTATCTTGCTAAATTATTATTATAAAACATCTGGGTTCGGAAAAAATAGGTCATGCGGATGGCCTGTTAAGACTTATATCGAAAGTGGAGGAAACCCTATAAGAGTCAGTAATTGCAGATACACGTTCCAATTATGAGGAAAAAACATGGTGGCGAATATAATAAAAGAATTACCAGTCACGTTTACCGATATAAAAAGGGAGGCTGAAAATGACGATGTCATCATAGACATAAAGAAAAAAATAAGAGAAAATTATGAAAAAACGCAAAGCATATTTTCCGTATGCAATGATGTTTTATAGTGAAAGAGTTGTTATCCCGAAAACCTTGCGGAAAGATTCGTAGACAAGATAAAACGTGCACTTAGAAAGTCAACAGGGATGAAGATGGATGAAGAATTACAACAATTCCTGCAAATATACAGGATAACTAAGAACCCAAATACACTGTCGAAATTACCGCCAGCAGAATTAATGTTTGCTTGAAAAATAAAATCACCATTTGATAAATTAATACCAAAGCAAGCAATCGTTCATCAAACTACGCACAAATCACGTAAAACGTTTAAACCTGGTTATCGAGTATATTTTAAATGTATGAAAAATAATATTTCATATTGGGAGTTTGGTACGGTAGATAAACGTATCGGCGACTTGGTCTCCATGATAAAAGGTCCAAAAGGGATACACAAAAACATCAAAATCAAGTGAGAAAACGTCAAATAAAAAACAACGAACATGACAAACCTGATGAATAGGAAGATCCAATTGATATACTATACGAAGCATTTGATATTGAACCACCACAAACCATGTACGAACCGAGAAGATCGGAAAGGAAAAGAAAGTTTACAGAACCAATTATAATGAACCCCAAGAGAAAAGGATATTGAAATCTACGCTTCAAATCTTGGGAGGGGTTGTTGTGGAGACGGCCACCAATTTACATAGGTGTGTGAGTGCGATATATAAAGGTATCAATCACCAGTACCGGGGGAGTTCTGCCACGACCGCCAAATAGGCAAGACGCCTATGTTGCCTCCAGTAAGACATGCAACATGCCACCTGCCGGAATATCTCCAACATGAAGACATGTAAATATGTATATCACTTTTCTGCCTAATATAATATTGTTATACCTTTACTTTCCGTGTTCTAGTTAATTATTTGTGCAGACACAACAGTTCTGTCGTGTCTGTTATAGAGCGTGGTGTCGTCAGCATACATACCCATTTCACAGGAAATTCTGTTAGGGAGATCATTTATGAATATTAGGAATAACATAGGTCCAAGGATAGACCCCTGAGGCTCTCCCGTATTTATATCATATCGTTTAAATGTACGACCGTCAAGGACCCCCTGGATTTTCTCTTATCTAAGAAGGATCTAATTATACTATGTATTCTTCAAGTGATGCCGTATGATCTGATTTTCTTGGGAATACCCTATTGCCATACCCTTTCAAAAGCCTTAGATATAACTAGAGCTACCTTCTACCTTACCCCGCTTTGTCCAGTTAATGCTATATACGTTCTGAGATTACAGTTAGGATGTCTTCTGTGGAACGGGCTCGCCTAAATCCATATTATTGGTTAGTCCGAAGTTTAGCATCTGTAAGGTGATGGACTAGAGCTTGGTTAATTATTATCTCAAATATTTTGGCGAAAAGTTGGAGGAGGCTAATGGGGCAATAATTTACAGGGTCAGTTCTTTCGCCAGAATTCTTGAAAACTGGGACTACATAAGCAGTTTTCCAGCAGGCAGGAAAGCAAGATTCATTATGGCATTTGTTGTAAAGTTTGGAGAGAACTGGAGCTACTTTGGCGGCGCACTTTTTTAATAGCACAGCAGAGATGAGATCAGGTCCACATGCTGTTGCAGTGTCAAGCTTTCTTATGATAGCATGAACCTGAGCAGTGGTGATTTTAAGATCGTATAGTGTGGCGTCTGTTTGCAATGGAAAGTCAGGGGGTAGCAGAGTTTATGTGGATTTGGAGGCAAACCGTCTGGAAAGCATGTTAGCTTTCTCAGTTGCTAAGCAAACAACCTCATGATTGTTGGATGGTGGGGGAATAGTTGATTGCCCATTATTTACAACACTGTTATAGATTTTCCAGAAATCTCGGGTTCCTAATTTCTGTGCGTTTATGCGTTTTAGGGTGGTTTCAGTAAATTCTCTCTTAGCTTTCACTATTTTTTTCTTACAATTATTTCTGACTTCTATGTACTTGTCTGTTTGAACTGGACTTATGTCGGTTAAATTTGCGGTACGCATGCTGCCTTTGCGCTGTGGCAGCTGCACAAGTTGAAGTGAACCATTGGGGAGAGTGGGGTTTGCTATAGAATTTGCGTGTGGAAACATGTGCTTCAATTGCAGTGTTGAACCATTCAGTGGTCTTATTTGCGCAACGTTCAGCAGGAAGTGAAAGGATATTTTGCCATGCCAGTCAGCCTTTTTATAATATCTCGTTGTTTTGAGCACTGGCTCTTCAGTTTGGGCTCTAGAGTTTATGGGGATTTCAACCATTAACACTGCATGGTCGGCGTTCCCAAGAGGACTGTAAGCATTCGTTACACAGCCATCGGGAATTGTGGTCAGATACAGATCTAGAAGCTTCTCTGGGAAACGGATTGGAAACTTAACCGTCTGTGATAGGGAATGAGATATAGAGAAGTTTAGTGTTGTGTTACCAGCTGCGTCTGTGTGACTAGAAAAATCCAAGCCACTTGCTGTGGTGGACATTGAAGTCACCAAATACATGCACTTTTGCGCTAGTGTCGAGGAAAAGTGCTGTATCTATGCCCTCAGCGACTTTTTTTTATTAGGGTACAGTCCTGGGTCAAGGGAGAGCGGTAGAGAAAATGAAAGTAGCTTATGTTGTGTTGCATGTTACGTCCAATCTGCTAACCAACCCAATCTGCTTGCACTGGTATTACGGTATTCAAGCACTCCCAAGTGCCCAGTTTAAGGATTGGGATGTGTTGGGAGTGGGGGAAAACGGCGTTCATTGCCCTAGTTAGGAAACAAGATCGACCATCGAGTGTTTCTGTCGACTCCCAGTGGTTCGACCTCTACGCCTGGCTAATAATATGAGAAAACAAATCGAAACTAATCCTTCAAATTTAGACACTCTCATTTTTATTACCACTCTGAAATATATAGTAATCTAAGCACCCGGAATTAATTACACTTGAAGACGCGGGTCTCTTACGTAGCCCCCATCTGTGTAGCTGCGAATGAACAAACAAGATACTTCATACAATCTGTGTTGTATGTAACCTCTGTAAATCTAATCACACTATTTCTTTTTATTTCTTTGCTTTTTATTTCTTACGTATCCAGGAATGTATTGATATTTATTCACTTATTTTAAAAAAGATTAATTACAAGAACTGATTAGTTTTCTAACTATACGTTATACATACACAGATTTTTCTGTATTTAGAGAGGAAATCTATCTCAATTCTATGCATTTTTAGAATAAAGCAGAACGTTCCATAAGTATGATGTGTAATATTCCTATCTATGCGTGGACCTAGAAATACCGGGTGTAAAAACCAGGTGCATTGTTACTTCTCTTGGAGTGTTGGAAGCATAGAACTTCTAAGGTTATTTATGTTGGAGAAAGATAAACTCTTATATTAAAACTGGGGGAGGGAGGCTTCCTCAGTCTCGGTTGACAACCTTCCTAAAGCTGGCGGCTTGAACAAATTCTCGCGTTTGCAAACCTAAAATGCTTAAGGAGTAGATAGACTCCGCCTACTGTCGGCTTTCAAACTCTTCTCTGTGTCTATTAACCAGGTGCATTAGTACAATAACAAGGACCCGCCGGAGCCACCCTGTACTTGGCATTGTTTTTTGACTAGGACATTAAACACCCTTCCTCTATCTTCAATTTCTTTTTTTTCTCACTTTCGCTACTTGTGATTACTGCGCTGGCCTGGGTCTGTTTTGTCTTGGAGGTTGAGGGTAAGTGATTGACAGTTTATCTGCCTGCTCTTTCAGACTGACATTACAGGAGCCCCATTTTTTGGTAGCGCTTAGAGCGGCTGCTTAATCATTAGTTATATAATATCAGGATGGTTTTAGTGCCACGTCGCGCATGAGTAAGGGACCCTGATACTATCTCTGACTGAAATGACAACCCCAATACATGCCACGATCAAACAGGACCACAAACCTTATAATACCTATTCACCTCGTCGCTTGAATCTGGCATTCACAAATATCCGTGGGCTTAGAAGTGATATAGATAATTTAGAGCCTTACCTCTTAGTAAACTCCCCGGATATCTTAGCATTAAGTGAAACACACCTACCTTTCTATATCCCCTGCTCTTTAACATGACAGGATGTCCCCTCTCTGTCCTAAGAACAGGAATAGATATATGCAAGGGCTTGGAGTCTATATTCTAAGCACCCTCCCCTTTAACAAGATAGCGAGTGTTTTCGAATAGCCTTTTACCACTGCATCAGTTATATATATATATATATATATATATATATATATATATATATATATATATATATTCTCTACCGTTCTCTCTCAAATCAGGACTGCACCTTAATCGATCCTGTCTCTATTAGTATAGATTCATCACTCTCCTTAGTAATTGTCAAATACATACATTTGGTGATTAATTGCCCATCATAAACACTGGCTTGATTTTTCAGCTTACACAGATGCGGCTAGATGCTCTACTTATAGCTTCTCTATAGCTCATTCCCTGACAAAGACAGTGATGTTCCCAACCCGCATCCCAGATAGCGACCACCAGCTTGATTCCAAATATTTCCCATATGTTTTAGTTTCTCACTTTTGGAAATTAGGTACGATTATGAATATCTCCAGTATCAAAAAATCATATACACTGTGAGATTTTCTATATGTATGAAAACTTAAAAAGAGAGATATAACATATAAGAAATATATTTGGAATCAAGTCTCCCCTTGCTGTTATTTCAGATAATTTGAAACTATAGCAGCAAGTATTAATCTTCTCTCTATCAAAGCCAGAGGTATAGGTGAAATATAAGATATTTTGTAATTCATATGAACAACTAGGAAAACAAATGACTACGATTGAAAGATTTCATGGCTGTAAAAAGTGCAAAAAATAGTGGAAAATTTCACGAAGCGCAATATACAATTCACGGCATTACCTTTCTAACGAACTTTCATTTGTGAAATTCTGATCAATAGTCCCTGATATTTGGTACTTATAAAATTGCCAAAACGTTGGCATATATTAATATATATCCATACAGATAGCCAAATTGAATAATGAAATGGTCATATCTTTGGTTCTATGAGACAAAACTATATGTACATTTGCAGGTTTTTGGAAGATTATAATACTGGTCTATACTAAAATTTTATGACAATTGGTAAAAAAAGTATATTGTCAAATGAATAAAATATGTCCAAATTTGCCTATATTTGTATATATAATGTCCTAGCCAGTTTCAGTTTGCTGCTTCTGTTGTCTCCCCCGTAGCATTCCCACGCCTCTAATATATAATTATTTCACAAATCAACAACATCGCCCAGACAGACTATGAAAGTTCTATTCTCAATTTGGCGGAGAAAAATCGGATATGTTCTACTAATGTATCCTAACTAGAGCGAAGCTTAAAATTAATGAATATATATATATATATATATATATATATATATATATATATATATATATATATATATATATATATATATAGCGGGGTTTGAATACTTTTACCAGCGACAATCGTCACTTCTTTGACTGATGAAATACATATATGCATTTTATTTTCAACCAGGATCTAAATTAATGTTTTGTTCATTTATTATTATATTACCTATGATTGGGGCTACATTATAAAATCCTTTTCTTTGTTTGATGGTGTTAATGTTTGAAATTAAAGACGATTCAATAAGTCTCCGTTTTGCTCTATCTGGGATGGATTTTATAAATGAACAAAACATTAATTTAGATCCTGGTTGATAAAAAAATGCATATATGTATATAACCCGACCCCCTTCCACACACACTAGATATAAATTCTCTTTTCATCATGAAATTTTTACTCTCCAGAACAGAAAGAGAACTGAACTTCTCTTTCGCATGTGATATATGACCGTCTTCCTGTACACCCTCGCCTAGAAATCCTGATGATGTCGCCTTAAATAGAGACGAAACGTTGATTTTATTTTTGTTTTTACTCTTTTAGGTTGTTCCTTTTTATTCACATATGTGTGTGTGTGTGTGTGTGTGTGTGTGTGTGTGTGTGTGTGAATCTATCAGTAAAGTCCTCTGATGAGCAGAATACACCATTACATTTTCTCCTATCTCTTTCTATTATTCTCTCTCAATATATATATATGTATATATATATGTATATATATGTGTATGTATATATATATGTCTCTTTCATTTAGTATCTATATATGCGTGTGCGTATGCACGTGCACTCAAGCCTGCTTATTTTACTCTTTCATTATATGTATTTATACGTAAACTCTAACATTTCTGGGAAGATATCGTCACTGATAACCAATTTCCTTTGCTTTAAATTGAAATGCAACGAAGCGTATTATATATTTTATGGCATAGTAAGACGTTTGTGTACACCAACACTCTATTTATCTGCTGACTCAGTGACATAATCTCATTTAAGGATTTTTCAAAGAAACTTTTTGTGTTCTATAGTGAAAGCGGCCACTCGAAAGTTATTGCTCGCGGCTTTAATAATTTACAGTTAATGATAACGGTTAAACTTTGGGCATTTCTGATATACTGTCATGAAATTGGATGGGAAAGATAAACACGCGGTGAAACTATCGATTTCAAGATGAAAAGATATCAAAACGGCTTACCGACTTATATTTGCTGAGTGAAATATATGTGGATATCAATATTTTAAAATATACTTTGTTTTACTTTTTTACGAGATTTAATTTTTGAAATGGTTTTCAATGCAGATTCAATTCTCTTATTCTTACTACAAAAAATGTCGAGATAAAATCTGTGCTGCTGAAAAATGACACAATATATTACGGTGCAGTAAAATATAGTATGATAAAGATATAACACGATAGTGTTGAAAAAGTATGTTGCAAAAAATATTGCCTTGTAAAAAAATGTGGCGCGGTAAATATGTTGCGGTAAAAATACAAAGTGGTTTAAATATTGCCTAATAAAAATACGGTGTGGTGCAAATATAGTATGATTACCATAAACCGCTGTAAAATAGTGCTACAAAATACGGCCGAGATAAAATGTGCTGCAGTAAAATGACACAATAAATTACGGTGCAGTAAAATATAATGTACTAAAAATATAACACGATAGTGTTAAAAATATGTTGCAGAATATTATCTTGTAAAAAATGTAGCACGGTAAAACATGTGGTTTATAGTTATTTAAATATTGCATAGTAAAAATACGGTGTGGTGCAAATATAGTATGCTTACAATATTGCGCTGGTAAATAGTGCGATAAAATACGGTGTAGTAAAAATATGAAGCAATTTAAATATTGTAAAATACGATGTGATACAAATAGAGCATGGTTACAATTCATTCCGGTAAAACAATGTGGTAAAATATGGTATAGTAAAAATTTATTTAACAAGAACAACATTTGCAAGAAATTGTTTTATATAGATTTTTTTCTATTCACCAACGGATACATGTTCGATTGTTCACAAAACTCCTTTAGTCCAAATTTAATTAAATTTTGCTTGTTCTATTTAACACATATCAAAACCCAAATGCAACTCGATGAAATAGATTAATGAAATTTGCAGGTGAGCATTGAGACCACACTGAGATGCTTGCCAATAGCATTGGAAGTATGTCACAATTTAAAAGAATGGCTCCGAAACATTATTTTTATTGAATATTAAAAGGAAAATGCTGTAGTCGGATGGAAAATAAATCTATTTTATTGTATTTCGACGTCAGCTAGTCCTTAAAAATAAACTTTGCTAATAAAAGTTTACGCAAAAACTGAGGGGCAGCACAATTGGCAGTGCTTGTAGAAGATGAGCGTTTGTTGTGAATGTTTCATAGAGGAGGAAGCAATAGATTGAAGCTCGGTCGAGTACCTGTGATAAAATAACAATTACTATTTCCGGACGAATGCATGGATGCGTAAGTCAGTGGATGTTTGTGGTTTCTATCGGAAAATATACGACATAATCGCGATGTTGGGAATAGATCACCGAATTTAAGCAACGTTGAGCTGTATGTGCTCTCCGTTTTCTCGCCATTGTTTCCAGTCGTTCAGGACTTCTTCTTCCTAGTAGACAGTGCCGATAACAGACAGGTGCGCTTGAGGATTGCAGAATCTTTTTCTCATAATTACAGGTGCAGTTACCCCTACAAAGAGTACACATTGTTCTATGAAATTGAACGTTGGCGTTGATAGAGGAAAACAGGTATACAATCTACATAAAATCGAAAAATGGATTCTCATCGAAAATGACTGCAAAATGGGATGGAAGAGTTTATGAATGTCCATATGAACGTCTAATAAATGCTACGTAGGCATAATTTTGTACATTTATATATAATAGTCAGAATGTGTGTTAGGAGATTCTTAACCTTATATACTCAACGAAATTTTGATCTACATACTTGAAATTGGGTCTATAGTGTATTCAGACATGTAAAAATTTGTAATTGGCTTTTATCCGGATAAAAAAGAGTTGTTAAGGGGTCATCATATTTTGTCTGTTTGTCAACTGTTTCACGAGGTTTTAAAACATATTTAAAGAACCTGTCAAGCTGGTCTTATAGTTATCTTACTTGACTCACTGTCTGTAGGTATTAATGTCGATCTATGCTCAAGTTGGTGTCATATTAACAAGAAGAGAACTGTTTAGAAAAACATATACTCGTATGCACATGTTTTAGTTTCGTTTGCGTTTTTTATTTTTACTTCGGTTTTTAAAGAAATTTAATGTTTCGTAAAATACCGGGCAACGCCGAGTGCACCTTCTACTAGTTGAAATATATCATAAAATTTATATAATATCTCCAAGTAACGAAAACAAATGTGGTTCCGAATCTGTATGTTCCCCACCATGCCTCCATACTTTTAAATGACTAATAAATACAGAATTCTTTAAACTTAACATGCGTATATTTTAATGTCATAGAACGCTTTGTGTATAAAAACTGCGGCAGTGAATTTCCTAAGGTTTTAGTCCTATTAGAGGAACGAGGGGAAAACAAATCAATACATATCTAAGGAAATAGCAGAAACATTTGAGGAAGACTTCCAATCTGTAGTGGAATGGGGACAAAAATGGATAGTCACTTTCAATGCTGCCAGGACTATTTTTTATTTTCATTAATTACAAGAAACCTTCTCTTCCACTAATAATTCTGGCTAAAAACACATTATCTGAAAGGACTTCTTTTAAACTCCTCGGCCTAACGTTCACAAGGGACATCAGCTGGTACAGATACATTCAGAGCATTGCCAAGGCTGTTGCGAAGAAAGTGGGCTCTCTCTACAATGCTAGAAAGCTACTTACGCATGAAAGAACTCTGTATTTCTATAAGACCACCATTCACCAATGCATAGAGTACTGTTGTCACATCTTGGCTGGGGAATCTGATACTAGTCTCACACTCCTGGACTGGGTTCAAAAAAGAGTCGACGACCTGATAGGCTATTTAAGCTTTCGCCTCTGTCCCATCGACAAGATGCTGCATCCCTCTGTCTGCTCTACAAGTATGTTAATTATAATTGCTCTGACTAACAAGATGTACTTGTACCCCCTTGAAGTAAATATCCCCGACAAACCCGACAAGCAGGTTAATCCTACTCCTACACAGTAGAAATCCCTAGATGTGAGAAAGCATTCTACTCCGCTAGTTTTTTTCCTCAGAACTGTTAGACTTTGGAACTCCCTTCCATGATTCTGCTTTCCAACTATAGTGACATGCAGAAGTTCAAGTGTAATGTAATCATCTCCCTTTTTCAGCATCTATAATAATAATTTATTATGATATCCCTGCAACTGATGTCCCCGATAATAGCCTCCTACTTCAAATGGCACTGTACCTTGGGGGGTGAAAATTGGATAAAAAAAACAATAAGGCTATACGAAGTCATCCTGCTAGTATTTAATATATTTTAATTTTGCAAATAACAAAATGTTACACACTAGATTGTAGTGAATGTAAGCAGTTAATTACGATATATATGTATGATTGACATTATCTTAAGACAATGTCCCGTGCCAGAGGTGTAATTTCTATTATGTATACTAGTTTTGTATTCAATTAATATCTATATAGTCTTTGAGAATCTTTGGTAAGATACCCTGTTCAATCGATAGCATTAATGCCAGTATTTTGTATCGACCCTTGCAATAGTAGCAAAGAAAAGAGCTTCTCAAACCTTGATATTACAACTAGACTAGAATAAATAAACGAACAGAAGTTACTTGATGTCGGAAATCTTTCAGTCTTTTTACCGAACAGCTAGATTTAGAATTACTTCCCTGTTTCCTGCTTCGTTGATTGTACTAAGCTGTACAAGTTTAAATGTAATGTGCACAAACATCCTGCTACAGTTATCCGTTTAACATCCAATATATATAGCCCCATACGTTTTAAATGGCAACATGATTATTTGAGGTTGTAAAATAGGAAAAGGCAAACATCAGAGAATTGTGGAAGTGTATATACATAAATTAACTGTTAAAGGTAAGGTTGGCAAGTTACTAATATTTCTCTTTTCATAGTTTTAACTAAACATGTATAAAGCTATTGCTTATTCCAGGGTAGAACGATAAAGTTGTCTCCCTAAGGAAAACAGAATGATTTTAAAACTTTTATTGAAAAAATCAATTCAGTTTGCTTGATTATGTAATAGACCGTGCATCTATTCAATGTAGCCGCTTTTAGCCTCAAACCGCCTCTATATAGGTCTGGAACTGGGAGCATGCCTTTTTCCACAAGCTCCAGCGGGAGCACGGGAAATACTAGGCGAATGGGGGAGATAGGCTTACTTTGATGCTGTGGGAAGTCATGTTGGTGATGTTTACTACGTATGACCAAACGAAGTTGTCCAGCAGGTTCAGATCGGGGCAGCAGGGAGGCATTGAGTGAAGGGTATAAATTCGTAGACCTCTTTATGAAGCCAATCGTTGGTCTCTTTTAACTTGTGGGCCGGTATAGAGTCCTACTGCTATATCCAGGGCCACATGATTGCACCGGGGGATCATCACACTCTTCAGCATATCCAGGTACATTTTGGTGTTGATTTTCAAGCCGACTTCTAAGATGTGAAGTTATATGATGTGGCCCTCATTTATAGCATCACTAAAGACAATAACCGTGACTTGAAACTTTGATTTCCTTACCCTTGGCACACCACTGTTAATCGTGCATTTTGAGGGTGCTGGCAATGGTTCTAGCGTAAAAACCTGAATTGCTAGAAAGCATGAGTTGTACAGCGACGCGTTTCTGATCTCGCTCGTTGCACATTGTGACACTTTCAGACATGATAGAAGGCTACTATCGCTCTTGGGATTCGAACACAACTGGCCAAATTGTAGATGGTCCGCAACAAAAAAATTAAAAGAAAGCTGGTTTTCACTCGACCGTAATAGAAATATGTCATCTTTTCTTGGGCGGTAATTTTATCGTTCCCCTGTAAAATATCAAATTTTGTTACGGAAAATCTACGTATGCGGATACACATGAATTGCGGCATGTGTGTTATTACCATCGTATTAAAAACCTCAAACAATAGAAAAGATATCTGTGATTATTTCGATGAAATATAATTATTTAGATATGTTCTTGGATTTTTAACACTCCTACATCTATGATAGCATGGATTCGCCTGGCACTATGTAAGCCAAACATTATTGCCGTCAAGTAGAGAGCACATGCGTAGTTTAATCGCTCGCAGTGAACATCAGGACCCTTTCACCTTAATAGTAATAAAAAAAAACATCGTTGACTTTTTCATGTAGAGGGTACTTATGCGTCCTTTGAACCAGACGTAACTCAGCGTTCGGCTCGGCTTTTCTCGGAACACGGCGTGAAAATCTAGGGTTTAGCTGCAATTTCATAGGCGTACAGTTCTAAGAAAGAAGCTTTGTTCATAGAATTTACGTTTAAGTTTATGCACAGATAAAGAATGGGGGGAACTATTGATAATGTTTTCTGCTAGACGAGCGTTTCTTTTGGCGAGGAGAGACCATAGATTAGAGCTTACTCGAGTACTTGCTATGAAAATGACGATAAAGCAGATACAAATTCGCAACATCTCTTCTGTAAGAAAGAGGTTGCAGGGAAGAGAAAAGGACATCCCCTACGAGGCTACAAAGCCTGTTTTTAACTCTATAAAGGCATGGTAAGTCCTTTCTAGCAGCTCCCGCCCAGATTTGGTAGCAATTCTCCATTCTTGGACGTACCTGGCTCTTATATAGAGAATTGCATCTGCAGTGAGATATCTACTGGATCGATAGAAGGATCCCACAATTTTGTCAGCGGTCTTGGCAACGTATTTGATGTATGTATTCCATTTTAGATCAGGAGTAAAGGTCAAGCCCAGAAGCTTTAAAAACATTAGGCCTCCCCAAGACGAGAACCATCCATTTCAATTGATGCCAAATGAGGATCAGGGCTTTGATGATGTAAAGATAGAAGCTTGGTTTTAGATACATTAAAAGTAACAATTAATCTCTTTCCCCATGGTACCACGTGTTCCAGACCATAGGAGCGAGAATCGGAAGGAACATGGTCGTTTACGGTCTTAGATGTGCTACCATAGATAGTAGTGTCATAAGCATAAATGTCTACGAATGATGTAAGGATGTGATTTGGAAGATCATTAATGTAGATCAGGAAAAGAGTTGGGCCCAGGATGGACCCCTTAGGGACTCTAGCATTAATACTGTGAGCTTCTGGTTTCTGTCCATCAATCACTACTCTTATGAACCTATCAGAAAGAAATGATTTAATAATTGAGAAGAGATTACCAGTGATACCGTAGATGGAGATCTTGTGAAGTAAATCTTTATGCCATACCCTATCAAAGGTATTCAACATGTCAAGAGCAATTGCCCTAGAAAGGTAGCCTCCGTCGAGAGATTTACTAATCCTACGAGATATAACCATAATTTACTGATTTACTAATTTGAGATTTACTAATCCTATGAGATATAACTGTAAGCACATCTGTTTTACATCTAGCAGAACGGAAACCATATAGCGTGTCACTAAGAAGGTTATTTTGCTGAGATGGTTGATTACTTCTCTATTTAACACAGATTCCAGCAACTTACTCATGACGCATAGGAGACTTATTAGCCTGTACTGAGAGGGAGATGCGAAAACATCTGAATTCTTAAATACAGGGCATACTGATGAGATTTACCGGGGTTTTGAGAAGGAATTTTTTAAAGACAATATTTAAACAGTTTTGTAAGTATGTACGCTATTTCTAGTTGAAGTTTTTTTAATACTATAATTGGAATACCGTCAAGACCGGTTGCTTTACTGGAATAATGTTTTTTGATTAGCCTGGCAACATTACGTACAGATATTTGTATATCACATCGCGTGTTTTTCTGATACAGGAGGAGATATTGAGGGTTTACGCCTTGATCGCAAAGGGTAGAATTAGCTGCAAAGTTATTGGCAAAGAGTTTGACTTTGTTTGATGCTGACGAGATTACCTCAAGTCCATAGACAATAGTTAGGATAGAGCAAACGCTTCTATTTGCTATTTGCCAAAACTGGTGGGAATCAAGCCACTGCTCAGCTACTTTGTACTTGACCGACTTAGGATACAGCTCCCTTACATTCTTTATAACTTTTTTTTTTTGTATTAGTACATCTGTTATGTTGGAAACAATGGAAAAAGTGATTTCTGTGCGCAATGGCAGCAGCGCATTTGGAAAGACCACGGCTGGCTGTTAGGGTTTTGCTGGAACTTTTTAAGGATATGAAACGGTCTATACCTACAAATAATCATTCCGTCTTGTCTGATACTATAGAGGGCACATCCTTTTTAAAAATAGTAGTAGAGGTAGATCTTATATAAATGTGCGGAAGCTATCCCAGTCAGCCATAGAGTATCGATATGCTGTACGATGGAAAGGTACTCTGAGGACTTATTACATTTCATTTTTATCTTAACTGATACAACTGAGTGGTCGAAAGATTCAAGTGGAGACAGAACAGAAGCTGAACACAGTTCAGGGCAAGTTTTGAGAAAAATGGTCTAGGAGACTTGCATACTGGCCATCAGTATCGGGCACACGGGTTGGTTCGTGAACAATCTGAGTGACGTCATAAGCAGTGGAGAAATCATGACAGAACTTACCCTCATCATCGGTCTTGTTTGAGTGGGTTAACCATTCCATATTGTGAACATTGAAGTCTCCACAGGCATGAATATTAGCTGAAGGATAAACAGATAGGACATGGTCAATTTTCTCAGATATTCTTTTAAAGATAGTAACTCCGCTGTTGTGGGAGTAAATATAGATTAAGTAATTTGAGCAAGTGCAACCGAGAAGCACATATAGAATAAGTTAGGGTCTTCTCTGGAGATGTTCTTACCGCATTGAAAGCCATCTTTAATATAGGCACATATTACATGTCCATGTCGATCTTTGGAAGTTAAATTAGAGTATCCTTTAATTACGAACTCATCTAGGGAAATGGTCTGCCCTATACCAGTTTCACTTAGAAATATTAGGTCTGGTTTAGTCTCCTGTAATTGGGTTTCAACCTTTAGAAGGTTAGAACGTAGACCCCTAATATTCGAGAAGGAGACATGATGATGGGGGTCTACGTTAGAAGTTTGAGATCCGGGTTTAATCGTGTATTTTGTCTTGAAACTTTTCATGATAGAGTTTTGCGATTTGTGGACTAGGTTGACATACTTGCTTGGAGCAGGCCAGAGAGGGAAAGTAAGGGAGAAATAAAACTGAAGGAATATATTTTTGTAGCGCATGAAAAGGTAAAGCCATAACAATTACCCACTAATATGGCATCGAGAGTCCCCGCCAGAAGCTACTGCATGGTCCAGAATCCATTCACTAAATGGCAATAATGCAGCCTCAGTACTTTACACATGCTGATACGACAGTGGTTTATCCAAGTCCCGGACCCTGAATATTAAGTCAGTCCAGATTATTTGACACACACAAAAATAAAAAAAAGGTTTCTTCACACAGTTTATAAAAATAAAATCTTGCGGTACTTTTTTCCGTTCATGTTTCTACATTAAAAATGTTACTATTTTATTTTCAGTAGCGTTGTTAAGATTACATCCGCAACGCTCGGCATTCTCCGGCTGTTAACTTCATGCTCAAGAGAAAGCCGAACAAACGCTGAGTTACGGCTGGTTCAAAGGATGCATATGTACCGTGTAGAGTACACCATTAAATTATAAATTGATTAGCTGGACATCCGGCGTTTCCCAGTTGTGAAATACGCTTAAATATCATATTTAAATTTATGTCGATTTCCTATTTATTATTAAAAGCTAATTGATTTCTAAAGTAAAAATTAACATATAGATTGGGTTCCATCAGCTAGAATCAAAACAAAAACATTTACCGCTCCGGGATTAGTCGTTACCATTTTAGATGCATAAGCAATAATTAAAAAAAACTTGCACACGCATAAAAGAGCATTTTAAGTCGACTTACGCTTGCCGAGTTACATTTTCTTTCAGTTTTAAGCCTTAACACCTTTTTCGGCTACAAACTAGGCATTGTGAGTTTTATAAATTTTATGTGATGAGGAGGTAAATCTTGTCCCGTTGTCTGTATTGCAATTTTCATTCTCGCTTCCGACCACCACTTGATGCTGCGATAAGAGATGTTTCATAAACTCTTTACAATATATTGCAGGCGCATTAATGTTTTCTCTTATTTGTGTCTGTACGTTTCTGATATTTGTTGTCAATTTATTCAATTATGTTCCATGTGTGCATCATTTATTGTTTTTCTGTTTGAACACATTACGTTGACATAACTTCATTGTCTTCATTTTGATGCTTTAATGACACTTTAGTAAACATTATGTTTTCAAGACAAACAATCATGATTATTCATTTCGCATGAATACAGATATCGTGCTACAAGGTCTTATATATGCGAAACGAGAGCACTATTGTGGTTGCTTGAAATAAGTGGTAATTCGATATTCACTCCCTGTTTATAATGAAAGTCAGATTCCTAGAAGTTGAACATATCCTCGGAATATTTACTTGTTAACTTGTGCTATGACATCAGCGCATTCGAAACAGCTTGCGCCCAGCTTGCGAATATACAATATCTCAGCGTAACGATATAAATAATGCTAATTGACAGTTATCCATTGGAAAATCTAAAAGTCTATCCTGGAAAACTAAATAAAGAATGGTGTAACCTTGTTTAATAGCGGGTAAAATATTTAGATGGGTTTTCCGTCTCCGATCAGCTTCAATGTACCCGACTATTATTACACACTTCTTGTGTTCTCCCAACAGAAGTTTACGATTGAGTTCTATAAAAATGTCGTTGATTTTCAATGGAAGTTTATTGACAAGAAACCTCATCATATTTTCATTTTCTGTTTGCCTTAAGTAGTACATTTCTCACCCGGTCTTTCCCTCCTCCAAGAACCTCCTTGACTATTGTCTGTGAAACCAATTAAATCTTGATCATTTATATTCATATTTTACTTCCCAGTTTACTAGTTCCTTAGTTTTCCTATATTTCATTATTATATTAGCAATAAGTCGCCCATGAAAAAGTATTATAATATAATAATTTAAACTTGCGAACATATTGCTATTATTTTTGCGCTTGGGCAAATTCATTTATGGATAGAAATGATTTACATTAATATATATATATCTAAATCTTTACATATTTTTAAAATCTCTTTCATCGATAACCAAAACTGTAGGCAGCTTGAGCGCAAAATGTCTTGATTTCGATTCTTTTTAGACTTTTGAAATAAGTAATATATATATATATATATATATATGCATATATATACATACATATAACATATATATACTTATATATACATACATATATATAAATATATATACGGTCATTGTCACTTCTTGACAGAAGAAGACCATTTTTCCCTTGCTTTATTGTTGATTACTCAATCATTTTTATGTATTTTGAATTTTTCTTAAATATATACACATATATACACTTATACACACACATGTGGAGATGTGATCAAGATGCATCAATTCTTCTTTTCCGTTGCTCTTCAGACCAGCCCTGCTCTTACACAGTCTGTTGCAAAGGTTACACTTAAACTAAGATTGAGGGATGTCAACTAGTGCTGCTCTACTCTGGACGCTCATATGACGCTTCAGGCCTCCACTCGATTTACAAACCACAGAGCAAACAGAAGCTCTGTGCCCTGCAATGTTTTCCCTATCAAGGAAAGATTGATCTCTATGTGAACGCTTGTGGCTAGCTAGGCCAGCTCCGAATAAACTCATTTTACTGCATAAATCACAGGTGTGGTTCTGCATGAAATCCTCTGACAGACCTGATATATCTGACAGATTTTTCTTCCGGATATCACGCTTCATTTTTTCATTTTCATATTTTTTTTTCTCAAAACTATCGCAGCTATGATAGACAAAGGAGCGCCACTTTTTACGATCATTGGAAGCACTTTCCCAAATGAACACGTCAATACCAAGAGCTTTAAGATAATCTTTGATGTTATCCTTAAAGCGTTTCCTCGGTTTATGTTTTGGACGTTTTCCTTGTGTAATTTCACCATAGAACAGGCGCTTTGGCAATCTATCGTCGTCCACCCTTGTCAGATGTCCAGCCCACCTCACCTAGTTGCGTATAATCAACTTCTCGATACAAGGTACTTCAGCCCGCATGATACCATCCATATTAGATATAAAAGTGCTCTACTTGATGCTCAGAATGTGTCTCAGGAATTTCTGGTGCACTCTCTCCATGATTTTTATGTGTCTACCATAAGTTGTCCAGGCCTCAGAAGCGTAAAGCAGGGATGGTAAAAGACAAGATTGATACACTGATCTTCGTCTGAATAGTTATACACCTGTTAGACCATACTCGCTTCTCTAAGCCACCAAAAGTATTAGTGGCACGCTGTATCCTATAGTTGACCTCAGCATCCAGGGTTATATCTCTGGTGAGAGTACTACCCAAATACACAAATGTGTTAACCACGGCAAGTCTCTGGCTGTTGACAAAAATATTTGGTTCCACATACAAACTACCGGGTGGAGATGTGACCATGACCTTAGTCTTCTTAAGACTAATAGTAAGCCCAAAAGACGTAAAGGCCCCCTGAAAACAAATACATGATACAATACCTATCCCTCTCACCATGGGCCACGAGATCGGCGTCATTCACCTAAAGCAATTCACGAACCAGGTGCTGAAACATGCTTGTAGAAGCATGAAAACGACGAAGATGAAAGACCCTACCTGATGTTCTGAAAGGCAAATAAACACGTAAAGAACATTCCCTAAAAGCATACGATAACATAGTTGCAAAATAAGTCATCTCACAATTTCAGTTTGTCACTGTGCAACAAGTGGTAGGATGCGAGAGTGTACAATATGTGTAGCACAAGCATGTTGTGTTGCGATCGTTATGTGCAGATATCTTTCGAAGAAAAAAGGTAGAAGTCCTATGGCGATAGGTGAGTGGCGACGTGCACAGGCTTAGCAGGCTGGAAGTGCATAGCTGCAAATCTGCACATAGGCGTCCAGTGATTTATCTAACATCGTCGACTAAATCGCTTACATCCCTAGATGAGTTCATAATTAATGGATACTCTAACTAAACATATAAATCTGACCCCCAAGATCGCCATTGGCATGGAATATGTGCGTACATTAAAGATGGCTTCCGATGTGGCAGAGATATCTCTAGAGAAGATCTTAATGTACCTTATATGTGCTTCGGGGTTGCACTTGCTTACACCACTGCATTTATATTTGCCCTCTATCGGCCCCACAACAGCGGAGTTACTATCTTTAATAGCATATCTGAGAAAATAGATCACATCCTGTCTGCACATCCCTCGGCTAACATCCACATCTGTGGTGTCTTCAACGTCCATAACGTGGAATGGCTGACCCACTCAAATAAGACGGACGATGAGGGGAGGTTCTGTCATGATTTTGCCATTGCTTATGACCTCACTCAGTTTGTTCGCGAGCCCACCCGTGTGCCCGATACTACAGGTCAGTATGCAAGCCTTCTAGACCTTTTTCTCTCAACTTCCCCTGAGCTATGTTCATGTTCTGTTCTTTCTCCTCTAGGATCCTCCGACCACTTCGTCGTATCAGTTAAGATAAATAATGAAATGTAATAAGCCCCCAGACGTACCCCTACACCGTACTGTATACAGATACTCCATGGCTGACTGGGATAGCTTTCGTACATTCATATCTGATCTACCTCTGCATTCCATGTTTAAAAAGGATGTGTCCTCTATAGTATCAGACCTTACCGAATGGTTAATTGTAGGCATAAACCAATTCATACCATCTAAAAAATTCCAACCAAACCCAACAGCCAGCCTTGTTTCTCCCCAAAATGTGCTCTTGCCATCGCGCACAGAAATCACTTTTTCCATAGCTACCAACGTAATAGATGCACTGAGACTAAAGCCGATTTCAGGAACGCCAGCAACCACTGTAAAAGAGTAATAAAAAAATGCAAGAGAGCTATATGCTCAGTCCGTTAAATCCAAAGTAGCTGATCAGCGGCTTGGTTCCCACCAGCTTTGGCAAATAATAAATACGATCCTGAACAGAAGTGTGCGTTCTATCCCAACTCTTATCAATGGACCAGAGATCATCTCGTCAGCATCAGACAAGGCCAAACTATTTTCAAAGTACTTTGCAGCTTATTCTACCCTATGCGACGAAGGGCATCAACTCCCCATATTTACTCCTATAACACAGAATACGCTAGGTAACATACAAATATATGTGCATGATGTCGCCAAGCTAATCAAGAACCTTGATTACAGTAAAGCAACTGGCCCTGACGGTATCCCAATTATAGTGTTTAAAAGCTTCAACCAGAACTTGCTCCCATACTTACGAAACTGTTTAAGCGTTGCCTTAAGGAGAAGTGCTTTCCAACACCCTGGAAAACATAACCAGTATCCCCTGTATTAAAGAATTCAGGTGATAAGTCATCTCCCTCTCAGTACAGACCAATAACTTTCCTGTGTGTTATGAGTAAGTTGTTGGAATCCATATTAAATAAAGAAATAATCAACCACCTCAGTGAAAATAAGTTTCTTAGTGATATGCAATATGGTCTCCGTTCTGCAAGATCTACCGCAGATGTTGAGTCTCTAGACCGAAAATTGATAGACTTATTTGGCATAGAAATGTACACACGCACACACACACACACAGACATTTTCACTTATATATATATATATATATACTAACAGTTCAGCCCAGCATTACTTGGACTCTATGTACTGTTCATAACTTCATGTGCATATGTATATATTAAAAAGTGTAAATACGGTTATATCCCACAGGATTAGTGAATTTCTTGACAAAGGCTTCCTTTCTAGGGCAATTGCTCTTGACATATGAAAGGCCTTCGACAAGGTATGGCATAAGGGTCTACTTCACAAGATTTCCAGCTAAGGTATCATTGGTAATGTCTTCTCACTCATTAAATCATCTCTCTCCGATAGGCCCATAAGAGTAGTGGTTGATGATCAGAAATCAGAGGCCCACAGTATTAATGCTGCTGTCCCTCAGGGGTCAATCCTGGGCCCAACTGTTTTCTCTAATCTTAATCAATGATCTCCCTAAACACATACTTAAATCATTCCTTGACATCTATGCTGATGATACGACACACTACGGCAACACATCGAAGGCTGTAAATGACAAAGTTCTCTCTGATTCTCTCTCCTCTGATCTCGAGCACGTGGTTCATTGGGGGAAGAGGTGGCTGGTTACCTTTAATGCATCTAAAACCAAGCTCCTATCTTTACATCATCAAAGCTCTGATCCCCATCTGGCATCAATTGAAATGGATGGCTCTCGTCTAGGAGAAGCCCCATGTTTTGACAAGCTTCTGGGCCTGACCTTTACTCCTGATCTGAAATGGAACACGTACATCAAGTCTGTTGCCAAGGTCGCTGGAAAGATGGTGGGATCCTTCTACCGCGCCAGAAGATATCTCACGACTGATGCAATTCTCTATCTATATAAAAGCCAAGTATGTTCAAGGATGAAATACTGCTGCCATATCTGGGCAGGAGCTGCTAAAAACAACCTATCATGTCTTGACAGAGTACAAAATAGACTTCGTGGCTTAGTGGGGATGCCCTTTCTCTTCCCTGCAACCCCTCTCCCATAGAAGAGACGTTGCGAGCCTATCTTTGTTTTATCTTTATTTCCATTGAAGGTGCTCGTCTGAGCTCCAATTTCTAGTCCCCCATCGCTATTTTTTTTCGAAAAACACCCGTCTAGCTGAAACCACTGTCAAAAATTTTCCCCACTCTTTATCTGTGCCTAAATCAAAACGTGAACTCCATGAACAAAGCTTCTTTCTTAGAACTGCACGCCTGTGGAGCTCTGTTCCGTCTGGTTGCTTCCCGCCTGACTACAACCTGGATGTGTTCAAGTCCAACATAAACAAATTCCTGATGAACTGCCCCCTTAAGTAGACATTTTTATTAACGCCCCCACCCTAACTTACTGTATATGCTATAACCCTTATCTTCCTGTGGCTTCCTGGCCTTGATAAGTGGTGATCACCTTGTAAATATATGTTCCATCTTCGTTTGGGTAACTTTTTTCTTGTTATCTAAAAAACTGACATAACCAAATAAGATACTGCGATCACGGTATTAAACTATAAACCACTACTACGAATTATGGTAATTTTGTATTTCAATTCTCAAAGAACTGCCGAGGGAGTTACAGAATTGGTATTATGCTTCTAAAAATTATTATTTTACGTTTAGAATAAGCGTATCTGCTGCGGGAAAATAATGTACAGTTTTATATTCCGTAAAGATTATTTAATTATTAATGTACATGCCACTGTAATTTTACATTAAAAATGTTTTATTTAACTTATTTTTAGTGGTTTTCATTAAAACCTTTTTTTATTTTTTGTTTTCATTAAAAAATCATACACTGTTTAGTTCCATTTAAATGTTTTTATTGTCCGCTTTTTTTAGGAAGTATTTATTGCGAATTTCATTTTTAATAATATTCATCTTTTGATTTTTATTTGTCTAATTATTAGGTTTGTATCTCCAAATCACCGGTTAAGGGGTATTTAGCATGGCTGCTACAAAAATAGTCGCACATTTTTAAATATCAAGTACTGTGTGTACTATGACATTGTTTTCCTTGCCAATGGAATCAAGCAGTATAGAATCGACAAAGGTGTGATTAAGATTGTGCAATACTTGCTTCACAATAACATTTAGGCGAAAGTCTCTTCCTGATCTTTTTCAACGATCTCTCAAATGATATTCTACGATCATTTGTCGACATTATTGCAGACGATACAACCATCTATGGAAACACTCTGTTATGATTTAATTTGTTGTTAAGAGTTATCCCCCTTGGGATTGACATTCATAATAAAAGCGCCCTCTGTTTCATTTTCCCGCTCGATCCTTTCAAGAGCGTACGTGTATTTTACAGTTAATAAAACCTTTCTAAAAGGCAATTCTTTACTTACTGATACTATTCACTTCAATTTTATTAACTGTAAAAAAAAAAAAAAAAAAAAAATAATGGATCGAATCTTACGTCCCGACAGATTCGAGGTGGAACCTACATGCCCTAATTCCGAAAAATCCTATAGGCATTGGAAATTAACCCTCCAGAATTATATCCGCTCACATAATAACGGATTAATCGAAAACACTTCAGATAATTTCTTTGCCTTGATCAATTGTATTTCAGCCTCTGTTTTCGATTTAATAAGCGATAAAACCGACTACGATAGTGCATTAAGAACATTGGACGCCGCTTATTTAAAACCTGAAAATATTGTTTATAATAGATATCGATTGATGACGACGAAGCAACAAACAACACAAAATATAGATGCCTTCATACTACAATTGGAAATGCTTGCCAAAACATGTAACTTCGAAGCGGTTTCTGCTGAAGAAAACAAAAATCAATACATTCGGGAAGCTTTCATCGACGGAATTTCTTCTTCGTCCATCCGACAACGACTGTTAGAAAAACCCATCCTGACTTTACAAGACACATATGCCACGGCCAGATCTCTTGAACAAGCAGAAAAGCATTCGATAAGCTACGCAAATAACTTTACTGTAGCAGCTACAAATAATCCTTCGGGCTACAATCGTATAGCTGTGACTAAAGAAAATATGCATCCAAAAGGGGTTTGTTTTTTCTGTGGAAAATCACGTCATCTTCGATATTTATGTCCTGCACGAAACGCCGAATGTAAAAAATGCAAAAAAATGGTCATTGGGCTAAAGTGTGTAAATCTTCTATTTCTAACACTCATACTGCTGTTCTTTATGACGACTCTGACTACCCCTCACCTTCTCTATCCTGACTAGGGACTAACTCCAAAGATGTCACATTCACTCAATGCCAAATTAACGGGCACTTCGTGAACGCTATGGTGGACTCCGGCAGTGTAAAAACATTCATTAATGAAAATACTGCTAAAAAACTTAAACTCTTCACAATACCTAAAAACAAAACTATAGCTCTGGCTGCTTCCGATCAACATGCTAAAATAACTGGCGAAGCTGTCGTGGATTTAATACTGAAAGATAAAACCCATTCTGGAATAACAATTGAAATCATTGAAAACCTTTTCATTGATTTAATAATCGGAAAAGATATTTTAAAAAAATATAAAAAAGTAACACTTAAATTCGACGGTCCTAGAGACAAACTTATAATTGGAGCTATAAACACGAATAATTTTTTTCCTACCATAAACGTTCCACCCCCTCCTCTCTTTTCTAATCTTTCTCCTCATACTACTCCTATTGCGACAAAATCCCGACGTTACACTTTTGCCGCCAACAAATTCATAAAAGAAGAGACTGCTAGAATGTTGAAAGAAGGCATAATTGAACCTTCGATATCTCCGTGGCGAGCGCAAGTTCTTGTAACTTCGAATGAGAATCATAAGAAAAGAATGGTAGTCGACTACAGCGATACCATTAATAGATTCACGGAACTAGACGCTTACCCAATGCCTAATATCAATAAGATGGTAGACGACATCGCTCAATATAACATCTTCTCTACTCTCGACCTAAAATCTGCTTATCACCAAATACCTATAAATCATGCTGATCGTAAATTCACTGCGTTTGAAGTAAGTGGCAAACTTTTTCAATTTACTCGTCTTCCTTTTGGCGTCACCAATGGAGTAAGTGCTTTCCAGAGGAGCATAGACTATATTATAGAAAAAGAAAATCTAACCGATACCTTTGTGTATGTTGATAACGTAACTATATGTGGAAAAAATCAAGAAGAACACGATTACAATCTTCAAAAATTCTACAAAATTGCTAAACAATATAACATCACTTTAAATGAAAATAAAAGCATAATTTCTTCTAGTTCTATTACTCTACTCGGCTACACCATAGAAAATAATCAAATAGCTCCCGATTATCAAAGACTAAAACCATTACTCGAAATGCCACCTCCGCTGAATCTTAAATCTCAAAAAAGAATAGTTGGAATGTTTTCCTATTACTGCAAATTCATTAAAAAATTTTCTGATAAAATTTTATTACTAAATCAAAACAAAGAATTTCCACTACCTCCATCTGTATTAAAATCTTTTCAAACATTGAAAAATGATCTAAAAGACGCCACTTTAATAACGGTAGATCCAAATAAAGAATTTGAAGTAGAAACGGACGCTAGTAACTATTGCATTGCTGCAACACTAAATCAAGAAGGTCGTCCTATTGCATTTTTTTCAAGAACTCTCAATACTAACGAAATTAAGCACCATGCAGTAGAAAAAGAGGCAGCCGCTATTGTAGAAGCTCTCCGTAAGTGGCGACATTTTCTACTCGGCAGGCACTTTAAAGTCATCACAGATCAGAAGAGCATCAGCTTCATATTCGACAATAAAAGAAAATCAAAAATTAAGAATGACAAAATATGTTGTTGGCGTATAGAATTATCCCAATACAATTTCACTATAGTTTATCGACCTGGACCTGAAAATATTGCTGCTGACACATTCTCTCGCATCTCTGCTCTTACTTACAATCTACAAGATCTTCGTGATTTACATAAACAATTATGTCATCCTGGTGTTTCAAGACTAAGCCATTTTATAAGAACGAGGAACCTCCCCTTTACTTTGGATCAAATTAAGAATATTACTGACTCTTGCTCATCCTGTCAATTACTGAAACCCAAATTCGCCAATACCAATGGAGGGACTCTCATTCAAGCCATATTACCTTTTCAACGATTAAATCTTGATTTTAAAGGCCCTCTACCTACTTCTATACATGGCAACAAATATCTACTTACTCTAATTGATGAGTATTCCCGTTTTCCTTTCGCTTTTCCTTGCAGAGATATGACAAGCAAAACCATTATCCACTGTCTAAACAAACTCTTTTCAATTTTTGGTTTGCCTGACATGATACATACTGACCGTGCTTCTGATTTCTTAGCAAGAGAAATAAAGGATTTTTTACACAAAAAAGGAACTGCTACTTCTAAAACAAGTAGATATCATCCTGAAGGTAATGGACAGATTGAAAAACTCAACGGTACCTTATGGAAGGCCATTCAAACAACATTACATTCTAATCAAATGAAACTACCTTATTGGGAAGACATACTACCGGACGCACTTCATTCGATTAGATCATTACTTTGTACTGCCACTAATATGACTCCCCATGATAGACTATTTAAATATAGTCGTAAATCTGCTTCCGGAATTTCAATTCCTTCTTGGGTTAAACCAGGCCCAATATATATTAGAAACCACACTAAAACAAGTAAACATGACCCTCCTGTAACGCCTGCCACCCTAATAGATGTCAACCCCCACTACGCTTATGTTCAACTACCTTCTGGTACTGAAACCACTGTCAACGTTCGAGACTTAGCTCCAAACTCATCAAATGAAGAAAACTCTAATAATAATCCTACTACTTCAGAGACTTTATTTGAACCTTCTACTAATGAAAACATTGGTCATGAGGAAGACAAAAATCAATCGTCTGATCTTGAAGAAAATCAGATTTCACTAAAAAATAATACTGAAAATCAGCATTCCTGCCAATCTGTGCGGAGGTCGTCCCGAGTTCGACAATTCCCTAGTAAATATAAGGATTTTGTGACTAAATACTGAAAAAACTGCAGTTTGGGTTCATATGTTATTTGTAAATAAAATGATTCTTATGTGATTGTAAAAAAAAAAAAAAAAAAAAAAAAAGTTGTCTATAATTAATTACCCCTTACTTGAATACTTTAGGACGGGGAAAATGTTATGATTTAATTTGTTGTTAAGAGTTATCCCCCTTGGGATTGACATTCATAATAAAAGCGCCCATTGTTTCATTTTCCCGCTCGATCCTTTCAAGAGCGTACGTGTATTTTACAGTTAATAAAACCTTTCTAAAAGGCAATTCTTTACTTACTGATACTATTCACTTCACACTCCAAAGGCTGTCAAATACCATAATATTACTGAAACTCTCTCCTCTTATCTGGAGTGATTGGTGGGGTAAGAAATGGCTAGTTACCTTTACTGCATCTTAAACATTCGTAGCCGACTTTGATCCAGTTCCAATGAACAGCCCTTGGCTATAGGAAGTAGTGACACACTTCGAGACTAACCTGAAATGGAACACCTAAATCAGGTCCATTGCAAACATCACTGAAAATCGTTGGGTCATTCTACCACTCCAGGTAATTCTCATTCTGTACAAGAGTCAAGTATGTCTTAAAATTTTACGAGAAGAGTTCTTTTCCAAGATTAAGGTTCTGAAACAAAATAACTTGCTGATTAAAGGATGATCATCTTCAAAGCTAATTTGAAAAATCTTGCTAGTCCGCCTTTTAAGTGATTTTGATTATCCAAGTTCCGCCGTTACTCATCTTGTCTGTTAGAGAAGCCTTAAGCGTTGATGAGTGGTCACCTCTAAAGTAAAATAAAAAAGCATTACGTCCGCATTTCACAATCGTTTTTGACAGCAGTTTCTGCATTTATTTAAGACATGTTAAATACATATTCAATAATTCACCCATTTAACCACATAAATCTTCAACCATTATTTTTTCCTGCAATGGGAGAAACATGGAACCAGCTGCCATGCTACAGAACATGCTGGATAGTTTTGATTATTTCGATAATTCAAATTTGGGCAAGGTTAAATCAACATGCAAAAGTATATTAAAATAATACTAACATATTATGGCAATGTAATCATATATTTGAACAAACAATTTTGTCATTCATATATCCAATGTTGATTTCGTTTGACTTAATGTGTAACATGTGACCGTTTGCATAAAGGGAAAAACAAGCCGGTCAGAAGGTGATGCTTTTGAAATAGTAGACGTGCCTTTGACAAACGTTTGGTCTAGGGGAAGGAGAGAGTTGTAAAAACAACGAGTTTCGCTCGATGTAACTTTCAATATTTTATATGCATTTTTCAACTCCGGGAATCTGTATTAAAGTTTCACATAAATACGTCGGGCAACAGAAAATTTATCGATTATCACCACAAACACTAAAAACGGATTTAACTCCAAGCACCTAAAATCATGCCAGGACTTATCACCACCATGGCATATAAGAGAAAGAAAAATTGAAGAAAAAACAAAAACAAAAGTATTACTGTCAAATTTTCTGAAGATGAATATTTTGTTATTCGAAAATTTGAAAAAATATCAACTTATTAAAAACAGTTTCACACTCGCCTTGTCTTTCTAACCGTTAAATCTTAATTTAGTATCGAGTGTTGCAAACAGTGGACTTCCTGTTTTAATTACAAAGTTCTTTCTTACAAATGTTGTACTGTACGTTACTGATGCAGCACTTAGCTTAGGCGTGTCAAATCCGTTTCCTTTGAAGGAGTAACTTTTCTAAGAGTATGACATGTGCGAGGTCTCAGTCAAACGTACATCTTCGTCTGAAAAGGTGATTATGTAAGGTTTTTGCAGGTTTTGCATAGAGGTGACGACGTCCTCCTGCATACAGAGCCTAGTATTGACAAACGCTCTCATCTAATACTGACTAAGATCAATGTTTCTTAACCCTGTTTATCTAATTAAAATACCCTATATTATATACTTAAAAGTTCAGAGCTGCTGGAAAAAAATCAGTTCGAAAATGCAATGTTATAGTTCAGAGTGTTCGAGCAAACAGAAGTGTTTTCCAAACAACTTGAACAAACGGGCATTTTTTGCGACGGAAATGCTAGCTCCGGAAACATAAAAATGTAAACAACGTAAAAACAACAAAAAAAAAGACGAAGACGACCTGGTTCATTGCATTCTGAACGACATTTTACGAGTCAACCACGCATTACCCTTACGGCATTTTGTTTCTTTCTTGTGAGCAAATTAACAACTTCTTTGAAGACAAACAAATAAACCAAAATCAAATTAAAACCGGGTGTATCACTTCTACCGGGAACAATAACCTTGAGGTCAACAAATAATTTTTCGTTTGACGTCCAATTAATTAATTGATTTCTTTTGCTTCCCACGAAAATTTATTTTTATATTTAAAACAAAATCTGCCGCTTAAATCAGCAACTGTTTAATATTAAATTTTCTATATGATTTTCTAACTTTGATTATCTGAGAATCATCCCTTCAAATTACTCGGCTTCAATCACAGACAATATGGACTGGAACAAATACATTGAGGACATTGCTGCAAGTCCTTTTTATCGTGCTAGAAGATTGATCACACTTGAGAGTATTGTGTACCTCTACAAAGCCACACTTTATCCATGCATGGAATAGACTAGTGCATATACGCCAAGTTTCTCTCTCTTGTATCGTGTCAAGAGAAGAGTTTCCAATCTAATAGGTCTGGCATTTTTAACTAAGTTCCTACCGATGTCCCATCGCTCCAATGCTGAATTCATGTGCCTGACTTGCAATTATGTCAATGGGATGTGCTCTGATGACCTTATTGTACTCATGCTTCCTCGACGTAAACCCTCCGACAAATCCGCTTTACAACGAAACTACACACTTTCACTGTGGAGGTCCCTAAATGCCAGAAACCATTCTAATATGATATTTTCTTCCCTTAAACAACTACAGTTTGGAATTCCCTTCCTGTAGCTTGCTTCCCTGACCTTACCGTTATGCAGTTTAAATGTAACACAAAACAACAGCTTGTCAGATTTTCTTAAACATGATCCCAATTAAAATACTTCTTTAATTCCAAGTAGCGAGCTGTCATCTTTAAAGTGAATGTATGTAAAGAAAAAGGTCAGAAAACTTATGATTTGTATTGATTGTATTATTCGAACTGTCGTTTTTGTGTTGTATTTATTCTTAAAATATTACAGTCTCAAACTTTAGAATCTGCACACTATTCCAATTTATGTAATTCAGCGGGTAGTTTATTCTTAATCTGTCAGCCATGATCGGATATATGCCTTGTTATAAAGCATTTTTTTTATTATTATATTTTCACCCAAAATAAGGCACAGTGCCACTTTGTTGTAGGGGGCTAGTATCAGGGACATAAGCGTCAAGAATACTGTGTAGGACGTTGGGCAGCAAGATGTCGGTTCACGTTGCACTTGAACTTCTGCATGTCAGTAGACTCGGGGAAGCAGAGACCCGGAAGGGAATTCCAAGTCTAGCTGTTCTGGGAAAGAAACTACTGGAATAAAATGCTCTCTTGCATCTAGGGATCTCTACTCTGAAGGGGTGAGATTTATCTGCTTGTCGGGTTTGTCGGGGGTATTTACGTCGAGGTGGTAGAAGTGCTTGCAGTTCGTCAGAGCATTCACCGTTAAAGTACTTGTAGAACAGGCAGAGGGATGCAACATTTCGTCGATGGGACAGAGGCGGAAGTGTAGCTGACAGTTCAGGACCTATCAGATTGGCGACTCTCTTTTGAACCTTGTCTAGGAGCGAGAGACTAGTGGCAGAACACCAGCCCATATATGACAACATTACTCCATACATGGGCGAATGAAGTATAGGATACTTTTAGGCATTAATAGCTTTCTAGCACGGTTCTGCAATGTTCTCAATGTGATTGTACAAACTGATGTTTCCTGTGAACGTTAGGCCGGGGAGTTTAAAAAGTGTACTTTCAGATAAGGAGTCATTGGTCATAGCTATTGGCAGTAGGGAAGGTTTCTTGTAATTATTGAAGGAAACAAGTTTTGTCTTGGCAGCATTGAAGGTGACCATCCATTTCTGTCCCCATGGCACTATGGATTGGAGGTCTTCCTCTAGTTTTTCTGCCATTTCTTTAGATATGTGTTCATTTCTTTTCCTGTCATGTCTGTTATAGAGCGGGGTGTCGTCAGCATACATACCCATCTCACAGACAATTTTGTCAGGGAGGTCATTATGAATATTAGGAATAACAGAGGTCCAAGGATAGACCCCTGAGGCACTCCCGCATTTATATCATATTGTTTAGATGTATGACCGCCAAGGACAACCTGGATTTTCCCCTTATCTAAGAAGGATCTAATTATGTTATGTATTCTTGAAGTGATGCTGTATGATCTGATTTTCTTGAGAAGACTCTCATGCCATACCATGTCAAAAGCCTTAGATATATCTTGAGCTACTGCTCTACCCTCCCCCGCTTTGTCTGGTATATACGTTCTGAGATTACAGTTAGGATGTCTGCTGTGGAACGGGCTTGTCTAAATCCATATTTTTGGTCAGTCAGAAGTTTAGCATCTGTAAGGTGATGGATTAGAGTTTGGTTAATTATGGTCTCAAATATTTTGGCGAAAAGTGGGAGGAGGCTAATGGGGCAATAATTTACAGGGTCAGTTCTTTCGCCAGAATTCTTGAAAACTGGTACTACAGAAGCAGTTTTCCAGCAGGCAGGAAAGCAAGATTCATTAAGGCATTTGTTGTAAAGTTTGGAGAGAACTGGGAGCTACTTCGGCGGCGCACTTTTTAATAGCACAGCCGAGATGAGATCAGGTCCACATGCTATTGCAGTGTCAAGCTTTCTTATGATAGCATGCACCTGAGCAGGGATGATTTTTTAGTGTGGCGTCTTCTGCAAAGGAAAGTCAGCGAGTGGGGTTGCAGAGTCCAGTGTTGAGTTTGAGGCAAACCGTCTGGCAAACATGTTAGCGTTCTCAGTTGCTGAGCAAACAACCTCATGATTATTGGATAGTGGGGGAATTGTTGATTACCCTTTATTTACTACCCTGTTGTAAGTTTTCCAGAAGTCTCGGGTTCCTAATTTCTGCGCTTCGATGCGTTTTAGGGTGGTTTCAGTAAATTCTTTTTTAGCTGTCTCTATTTCTTTCTTACCGTTATGTCTGGCTTCTATGTACTTCTGTCTGTTTGAACTGGACTTATGTTCGTTAAGGTTGCGGTACGCATGCTGTCTTTATGCTATGGCAGCTGAACAAGTTGAAGTGGAGCATTTTACTATTAGTATTAATTTTACTCATTGATTGGGTCGCCATCCTCCAAGTGTTTGCAACTTATAACAGATTATTATGTAGCACTTTTATTAACAGCAGCTCTGGTCGTTGTACTAAAAATACAAGCTATCCTCGTTGATTATATAAATGTGCTTGTTCAAATTTCCTTGCATATTTCTGAGTTCGACATAAACATTGTTTTGTAAGAAACGACAGATAAACGAACAATGACAATGACGTCTAAATCTTAAACCTGACCAACTGACTGGCGCGTTTTGGAGAGAAATCATTGCATACATAACCACAAGCGCTGACAGATCAATTTTAGACTCAAGACTGACAGACAAATAGTTCAACCCACCTACGGGTACAATCATTTCAAAATGGTGTTTATATGCACCAGCAACTACGAATCTGATTTCAACAGCTACCATAACAGAATTTGTTGTAAATATGAAATTAAATGCAGCAATTTATAAATAGCTTGCGGCGAAATGATTTCTTTTCCAACTGTAACTAATTTTGGAACACACGGAAGAATGAAATTACTAATTTGTTACATACTTATTCAAGTCAACATGAAGAAGATACAAAGTTGAATTTAAAAACGTAAATATTACTCCCATTTTCCTTTCTATACTTGTAGATATACGAGCCACGTGTTTTCCCGGAGAAGATTACGACCGCTGACTCGTGTCATCGAGCGTCAAATTTATATCACATTCTGTCTACAATATTTCTATTTACTTATGAGGATTTTAAATGAAGAAATGAGGCATGTGGCATTTTCAAGCTCCTCTTGTATATAAAGATTTGGTTACAGCTGTGCACACATGTTTTTGTAGAGATGTCTAATCAGAGAATACACGCCATAAGGCTAGCAGATCGAAAGTCTCTCTAATGGGTGAAAATCAAAATATATTTTTATATATAAAACATATTTTTCAATGAGAAAAAATGTTTTATCTATTCTTTGCAGGAGAAAAGAGATAGTGAAACAACTAAAGTATGACAAATAGGGGGGTGCGAAATGAAGGGTTCTAAATACACGAAGGCGATGGAGGGAGATAGTGGCCAGTTAACTCAGAAAAACGTCGGGGCTGAAATTTATAGTGTGGTGCACCATTGTGTGTATATATATAAATATATATATATATATATATATATACACACACAAACGTAAATATGTTTATATGTATCCAAAGACACAGACACAGACACGGACACAGACACACAAATATATATATATATATATATATATATATATATATATATATATACATATATATATATACAAGTAAAAGTAAAATGAGAGTATATATATATATGCATGTATATATATATATATATATAATCTCATTTTACTTTTTCATTATTAAATGGACATTTCTTTAGTATTTAACCAGCTTTTCTATCTTTCTTTCCTATTTCTCCTGTGTTAAAAAATGTTTTCTTACTTACAAAAAGGCATCATTGAATATAAAAGTGAAATAACCATATATTTTACAAATATATAAATTTTTATGACTTAAAATTTAGGACTAAAATCAACATCCTATACTCATTCATGTTCTATATATGCACATGACAGTGCAGAATGTAATGTGTACTTTATTTGTTTTAATAACTATATCTTCATATTTGACTATCAACTAATGTTTACGTAAGCTAAGACATATTTTGCCTTACTGTAAACCACAATGTTCAACACCGGCATGATATATATATATATATATATATATATATATACATATATATATATATAATATAATATAATATAAAGCTGAATGTGTGTGTGTATGTGTCTGGTCACGAATAGGCTCCTATATGGTTGACTATTTTAAACAACTGATTACATATAATGATAGAAGATGTATCGAGACACAGGAATGGGTATGTTTGATCTGGTAAAACGGTGGTTCATTAAAATTGTGGGGCCTGCGTTGGCGCCTGGTCCACAAGTATGGAAATAAAAATTTTAAAAATTAAAAAAAAAAAGGTTTAGAAGAGTTATTGATATAGATGTACATAAGAATACTTTGATAAGTATATTTTAACTTAAATGGGGATAGTATAAAAATTGTGGGGTCTGCGTTCGCGCCTGGCCTCCATACAATGGAAATAGGCACAAACTTTAATAAAGACTTTTCATATCAATTTGCATAAGTATACTTTGATAATTATGTTTCAGTTTGAAGAAATATGGTATAATAAAATTATCGGTGTTCGTTCGCACCCGACCTCCGTAGAATGGAAATATGTCACAAAGTTTAACAAAGTGTTTTAATATAGATCCACAGAATATTGTGATAAGGGTTTCAGTGTGAACAGGTATGGTATAATAAATTATGGGGTTTATCTATTTTATTTTTACTTTCATCATATTTTGCTTTGGTTTTGATACCCCGAAATTTGAAGCTATCTCTTTACAACCTTTCCTTTTCATAACTTATCATACTTTCATAAATCAGAGTCCATTTTCTGTAGGATGTTTTTGAACCCAGTCAACGACGGGTACTTTTGCTAGTACACACATATATATTTATATATATATATGTACGTATATATATATTTGCATATATATATGTATGTATATATATGTATGTATATATATATATTTATATATATATATGTATATATATTTATATATATGTATGTATATATATATTTATATATATATGTATATATATGTATATATCTATATGTATGTATATTTATGTACGTATATAAATTTATATATGTATGCATATATATTTATATATACATTTATATATATATATATATATATATATATATACCGTCATTACACTTATTAATAATGGTAATCTGTAAACTGTATACCAGACTAGCAAGATGACCCAACGTTACCCTGGATTGAATGATGATCGACGAATGTTTCACACTCCCATATTTTTTATTGTAATCGAAATCGGTGAAATCGATCATATTTCAATAACATTGATTGATTGTCTGCTCTAGTTGGGGATCCACTGCGGTGCTCTGGTGGCAGCTTCACATGCCTCTCGCAGTGACTTAGTTCACAAAACATTGTTGTCTGCAATGCAATGTAGAGAAGTACCTAATATCTCTATTTTAAGTTGCTGAGATACGGATTCGGGAAGAGTGCGATATTTTTATGTATAATGGCTTGAATTCAATTTTTAAAAGACAAATATAATACTTGAATTGTACTCTAATGAGAAACATACATTTCTAACCCGCCCATGTCATATCCAAGAACTGACTGTAAATGTTATATGTCGAGCCTTTCGGCTTTATTCGTAATGACTTACGCTTGAGTGCTCAGTCAAACCGTTAATTAAACGACAAAAGCATTTTTTTCAAATTAACGAACTCAGACGATATTCGGACGCTGATCCGTTAACTTTATTTTAGTTGGAAATACGACCCGGTGTTCTAGGTCAAATGCAACGCGCAATCCGTGCAACCATCGAGCAATAATGTTCTCCGCCTCTTTTTTACATATAGATTTTGAATGAATTTCTTTCTTTATGTTTTATAAAAAAAACATTATTGACTATATATATTTGTGAATTCTCAGCGATCTCAAATAGGGATCTCGTACGAGTACACCCTCGGTCACGGACCTCAAGGTGATGTGTGCTCATTCTTTGTAGGGGACTCCGTCGATCTTGTCGGAATCACTTCACCTTCGAGTTGATAAGTCGCTGCTTCGTCGGTCTGTCACACTGGAAGTGAATCAGTTTCATGCACATAAAAGAAAGGCAGACTCGGGTATATCTATTCTACTGGTTAATTTAAGATAGATGTACAAAATATAACTTATATACAATTGTTCAGCTATTGATTTTGACAATACTTGACCGAGTCCAAATTAGATTTAATTACTCTCAGTTTTGCAGTGGCGTCGGTCGGGAAAAGAGAGACGCGATGAGAACCCTTCTATCAGTATTACATTCGCTCAAATCTCAGCTCCAACTGCCGATTTTGGCGCGGAACCCCCCTTATCTACGAATGTGGCGAGGTAGGATCGGTCCCTCCCGAGACCAATCGCCAGTAAATACGTTACCTAAGGGAAATCTCCGCGTGTGTGTGTGTATGTGTGTGTGTGTGTGTGTGTGTGTGCCTGTGAATCTGCAACTCTCTCGGGCCTGTTTCTCACGATCGAAAAAGCTCAACCCCTTGATCTCTAGGTCGGGTATTGCACTTGTTAACGTCGGAAACGAAATTATATTTCGACATATCTCTAAAAGTGACATCATAGTGTTACTTTCACCAACAATCAGATTTATATGCCGGTTTCATAAACATATATTTATAATCTTTCAGCAAGGTTGGATACCGATTCCTGGGCATACAATAATACTAAACAATAAAACAATCATATCTGACCGGCATGATTCCGTGTTTTGGGAGACTCATCCTTCCCCCGTTGGGAGCCCAATCGCTCCTTATGATGGTCACGTCACATATTCACACATGTTTCTGCATATTAACACATGCTTTAGAGAAATATTGTCCTCAGCCAGCTTTTTTTTTCATTCATGATAAAAATGTTAAAGCTTCTTTACATATATTATATCTGACCTAAAGACGGTACTTCTCTAAAGGAATTGCAGAAAAATGTATGCACATATGTAGCCAATAATATTTGCAAAAATAAATATACTATAATTACACTATGCTTGTCATTGAGCATTTTTGATAAACACTGGAGTTTCAATGGATTTCCATCTAGAAAACATCAACCCTACAATCATTATATAAAATTAATTATGTAAAAAGTATTTAATACTTATTTACAATACAACTGTAATTAGTTTCAGCTTATAAAATTAAATAATAATAAAGAAAAAATAAAAATTGTCATATCTTTCTAATGTTATACTAACTGCTCACCCAGCGTTTCCCTGTCGTACAATACGCTTAAACATGCTATTTTAATTTATACAGATTTCGTATATATTATTATAGAATTAATCCTTTATTGACTATTATATATTTCGAAGACTATTTTGTCCTGTAGACTAATTCGCAAAATTAAGTAAGTAGTAAATAATAATAATAATAATAATAATAATAATAATAATAATAATAATAATAATAACAATAACAATAACAATAACAATAATAATAAGAAGAAGAAGAATAATAAGAATAATAATAATAATAATAAGAATAATAATAATAATAAGAAGAAGAAGAAGAAGAAGAAGAAGAAGAAGAAGCATGATGATGACGACGACGACGACGACGACAATAATAATAACAATAACAATAATAATAATAATAATACGGCCACATTACTGTCCCCCAATAAAAGAGCGAAACCAAATAACCAAGTAGAAACAAGGAGGAAGAAATGACCGATGAACTGACCAGACCTCAGCCGAATAAGTGCAAAGAAAAATTGGACCTTGGGGCCGCTTATTGCCACTCAAATCCCAGCAAAGACGAATAGCTGCTGGCAATGAGAAATCAATGGCAAGTAGCTGTTGCGATAATGCAAATATATTTGCAAATGTTATCGAAAGAGGTGAAAAGTACACGAAACCTCGGGACACTTGTTGTCACTCAGCTTCTAGGAAACACCACAGGCTGTTTTTCTGGAAAGATCTCTGAAGACTTGTGTGAAAGCTCTTTGTGAGCCAATAATAATGAACATGTCGTTCATCAAATTCCGTCTTTGTATATCACATCAGCTTATATTTAGGCTTGACGGTTTGAAAAATAGACTTGATTCTCTTATTGAAAAAAAGAAAACATATTCAGAGGAATATTTTGCGTTGCACAGGCCAAGGTTACACAGGTGTGACGTAAAATATTCCTCTGTAATAATTCTTTTTTTGTCTAGACGAGAATAAAGTCAATTTTTTTATGATCGATCTTTTCGATTTTCGATACTTATTGAATTAATTTCTGTACAAAACATACGTGAGAACACTGCCTGAGAATATAAATCATCTTTTTTGGAAAACATAGGCTCAGCCGTTTCGGAACCTATCAGGAACGAACTCCACCACACACAAATGGACTTTTAGATAACATAAAAGTAATATTTTTCAGTTCACATTAAACCAAAATGACAAATCTTCAGGACCAGCGTATCAAACTGAAGTCACGCTATGATTTAGGAGAAAAATACATCGTTTAAACAGTGAACTTGAACTATAAGTCTACTCTAATAAATAAATAAATAAATAAATCATTCGACGTGTAAAGGACTTCACACGTGTATGCAAGTTCGTTAGCTTTTGTAGTTTATTATTTATGGCAGGGTTTCACAAACTTTTTCGGTAAGCACGACCCCCCTAAAACATTCAAATACATACTACTGCCACCTTACTGCATCCATCCTCACATAATATTCATAATGTTAGTATATAATTAAATTAAAAATAAATGAATATTCATATAGTGTATTCAATAAAATTCTACACTGTCCATTAGATGGAAGCAATGACGTCTACAAATCTAGTAGGTCAATCAATATGTCATACTATTGCTAATACAATAATCCATGAAATAAAAATGAGAATAATAATCACACGATCCACTGATCATTGTGCAAATTGTTGATGACCAGCAACAAGTTAAAAATACCTAGTAATGTTATTAGAAGATCTGTCTTTCACCTCCCCCTAATGGATCCCAGACACTCCGTACACGATAAATTTGGCTACCGCCTACTTGAAGTCTCGTAATACCTTTCATGGCAGGCGAGACGGATCCCATGTGGAACACCTGGTTTACAGAAAAACAGCCAAGCAAGCAAAGTATTTATTATGGATTTGTCACAAACTTTACTATACTAGGCGGTAGACATCGATATTATAATATGGCTTGAAGATTGTATAAATCATTTAAAAAACATCATTTAGACAGTTTAACCATACTATACCCCTCTTTTACAAACAGCAGCACATAAGAGTTTGGAAGTGCTAAACTGATGATGATGCAATTGTCTGTATTTTTTAGATGAGGTGTTTTCATTGATTGAGATTGTCGGACTGACTTCCTCATCTTGGTTGTTATTGTCACAACGTTTCTGCCGTTTTGCCCTCTGGCCTTCATCAGGTGTTTTGTATCGAACTGGGGAACCGTTTGTTAGGAGTCTCGAACCCAACCCTTTATTATTATTGCGGGTGTACCGTGTTCGGACTCCAGCTAGGCTTTGGGGCATTGCTGATTCTCTTTTCTGAATGTTACTTTTTCACTGCCTTCGTTCAGGATTGAACTCAGAAACTTTGGGTAACTGTAAACTTTGATACAACGTCTAGGACCACTCGGCCATATGTCACTAGGACAATTCTTAGTTGTTTTTTTTTTGTTAATGTTAAACCTATGTTGTTATTCAAGGTTTTCTCTCTCTATCAGAGGTGTCCAAATTGCATTCAGCTCTATGCTTGGTTTGCTCAGTAGGTTGTTATGTCCGAGCATGTGAGCTGTTTCTTTAAGTTTTCTCACTTTCCTGTGGGTCTCTATTTTCTATATTCTATTGTATATATCCCCGTGGGTAATAGAAGTTGCGCATTGAATTATGTATACAATGGACGTCGAAATCAATGGTATGGGTAGCAGAATAATCCGGGAGATAATATTCAGAACGATGCGTTGGACGAATAGCTTCTGGTGTGAATCCCGATAAAGTGCTGGTCAACTTACTTGTTGATAGTGGGCGAGGGAAGCCTTTTAGATAAGGGAAAGATGAGGGTGGGTTGGAGTAAAGAGGGTAAAGAGAAAAGAGGGGAGGGTTAAGATTAGGCGAGCAGGCAGGTGCTTAATGGAATTTCTTCGGGGGGGAGTTGTATTTTAGGATTCGGTAAAAGTATTAATTAATTAATTTTTAGTTCAAATAGGAAAGGGATATTCTTGTTATTTTAAATGAGGTTTGTATGAGATGGGGTGGGCGTGCTGTTTTTTCTGATCTGATGGGTGAGTGGGTGAGGTGGAGATGGGGACGATCATCGTCTGAAGTTTGTGAATGCTTGGAGGATTACTTATTTAAATGCGTTTAAGGTTGGGTGCTTTTAATTTTGAGGGTATATTTAAAGGTAACTTGATTAACTGAGATGGAGTTTGTTCATTACGCATGTTGTCGTAGTGTGATCTGCTTTAATTTAATTTATTTAATATATATATATATGTATATATATATATATATGTATATATATATATATATATTTCTGTTTGGAGGCGATCTATGGATGAGTTGGATTTGCTGTTCGTTGGGTTGGAATAGATGTTTGAGTGAATGCTTTATATACTGTGGTTAATTAGCTATTTTTATAATGGGGGAACTTGATGCAATTTCGGGGCTGAGCGTGAGGTTATCCAAACGAGGGTGAATTTAACTATTTATATGATAATGAACTGTATATACATCTGTCAAACCTAAATCCAAGCGCAGATATAAGCACATATACACCAACATACACACATAGATACGCACATATACATATACACACACATACATATGTGCATATATACACATATACATACATATAGCATACACATACGGATACAAACTGATCCATACCATGCATACACACATACACACTTATATATACACGCATCTTTATATTCATGCACATGTGTACATAATTACATATATACACATCATAAAACATACACGCATGCACAGATATGAAAAAAGCGCTCACACAGGGAACTACATATACATCGTGTGCAAATATGCAAAACACACTCGCACATGCATACCATAGTATACATACAGCAAATAAACATATCTACATAATTGTTATGTCCATACAGAGATAAAGGGGCGCACACTGATATATCTACACATACAAATACAACGAGCATGCACCTCACAGTTAAACATATACATACATCAACAAATGATCGGGTTTATCTAATAATTCTATTTTAGAGAGCGGGAGTAATCCCTATTTGCCTGCGCATACAGATGGTCCAGGGAGATGGAGACAGCTAGGGCGTACTAAATTACGGCTAAGGTGTGTAACTCTGTTAAGTGTCCATGTTCACATACACACACGCACATACAAATATATATATATACATATACACACATACATGTACACACACACGTCCATACACCCATATACACACACTTGCACATGATTATATATATACACACACACAACACAAAACGCACGCCCACATGCTCACACTTACATATACACCAACATCCACAAGGAAATGAAATTAATGGAAAACAATTCCTACACATATATATACATACATACACACATATACATATATATACACATATATATACATATACATGCTTTTTTGTTTGTTTGTTTTTACACATTACGTTAGTGTGGAAATTTGATGAAGTGTTTACTTAAGGGGGTGGTTCATTAGGAATTTGTAAACGTTGGACTTGAACACATCAAAGTTGTAGTCAAGTGGGAAGCAGGCAGACAGAACAGAGTTCCACAGGCATGCAGTTCTAAGAAAGAAGCTTTGTTCATGGAATCTACGTTTTGATTTAAACATAGATAAAGAGTGGGGGAAATCTTTCACAGTGGATTCGGCTAGACGGGTGTTTTTCGTAAAAGATTGGCGAGGGGGGAACAGAGATTGGAGTTCAGACGAGCACCTACCATGGAAATAAAAATAAAACAAGGAAAAGGCTCGGAAAGTCTCTTCTGTGGGAGAGAGGTTGCAAGGTAGAGAAAAAGGCATCCCCCACTAAGCTACGAAGTCTATTTTGTAATCTGACAAGGCAGGATAGGTTGTTTTAGCAGCTCCTGCCCAGATATGGCAGCAGTATTCCATCCTTGGACGTACTTGGCTTTTATATAGATAGAGAATTGCATCAGTAGTAAGATATCTTCTGGAGCCGTAGAAGGGTCCCACCATCTTTCCAGCGACCCTGGCAACAGACTTGATGTACGTGTTCCATTTCAGATCAGGAGTAAAGGTCAAACCCAGAAGCTTGTCAAAACACGGGGCCTCTCCCAGACGAGAGCCGTCTATCACAATTGATGCCAGATGGGGATCAGAGCGCTGATGATGTAAGGATAGGAGTTTGGATTTAGACGCAATATAGGTAACCAGCCACATCTTCCCCCACTGAACCACGCGCTCGAGATCAGAGGAGAGAGAATCAGAGAGAATTTGTCAGTTACAGCCTTGGATGTGTTGCCGTAGATTGTCGTGTCATCAGCATAGATGTCGACGAATGATTTACGTATGTGTTTAGAGAGGTCATTGGCGTAGATCAGGAAGGGAGTTGCACCCAGGATTAACCCTTGAGGGACTCCAGCATTAATACTGCAGGCCTCTGATTTTTGTCCATCGACCACTACTCTTATGAGCCTATCATAGAGAAATGATTTAATGATTGAGAAAACATTTCTAGTTATACCGTAGCTGGAAATCTTGTGAAGTAGGCCCTTATGCTATACCTTGTCGAAGGCTTTTGATATGTCAAGAACAATTGCCCTAGAAAGGAAGCCTTTGCCAAGAGATTCACTAATCCTGTGCGATATAACCGCAAGCACATCTGCGGTAGATCTTGCAGAGCAGAAACCGTATTGTGTGTCACTAAGAAGGTTGTTTCTGCTGAGATGGTTGACTATTTCTCTATTTAATATGGATTCCAGCAACTTACTCATAACACACAGGAGACTTATAGGTCTGTACTGAGAGGGAGATGACTTTTCACCTGAATTCTTAAATACAGGGCAAATTGATGAGGTCTTCCAGGGAGTCGTAAAGCACTTCTTCTTAAGGCAACGTTTAAAATGTTTCGTCAGTATGGGAGCAAGTTCTGGTTGAAGCTTTTTAACACTATAATTAGGATACCGTCAGGGCCTGTTGCTTTACTGGAATAAAGGTTTTTGATTAGCTAGGCGACCCCATGCACGGATATGTGTATGTTACCTAGCGTGTTCTGTGTTACAGAAGGAAATATGGGGAGTTGATGGCCTTCGTCGCATAGGGAAGAATTAGCTGCAAAGTTCTTTGCAAGTAGTTTGGCCTTGTCTGATGCTGAGTAGATGACCTCTGGTCCATTGATAATGGTTGGAATAGAACGCACACTTCTGTTCAGGATCCTATTTGTTATTTGCCAAAACTGGTGGGAACCATGCCGCCGATCAGCTACCTTGGATTTAACAGATATAGCTCTCTTGCATTTTTTATTACTCTTTTACAGTGGTTGCTGGCAGTCCTGAAAGCAGCTTTAGTCTCAGTGCATCTATTACGTTGGTAGCTATGGAAAAAGTGATTTCTGTGCCATATAGAAGTAGCACATTCTGGGGAGAACCATAGCTGGCTGTTAGGTCTTTGTTGGAATTTTTTAGATGGTATGAATTGGTCTATGCCTACAATTAACCATTCGGTCAAATCTGATACTATAGAGGACACTTCCTTTTTTAAACATGGACTGCAGGATGTGGTCTATTTTCTCAGATATGCTCTTAAAGATAGTAACTCCGCTGTTGTGGGGCCGATAGAGGGCAAATATAAATGCAGTGGTGTTAGCAAGTGCAACCTGGAAGCACATATACGGTAAATTAGGATATTCTCTAAATTTATCCCTGCCACACGGGAAGCCATCTTTAATGTAGCACATATTCCATGCCCATGGCCGTCTTGAGGGTCAGATTTAGCTGTTAAGTTAGAGTATCCTTTAATTATGAACTCATCTAGGGAAGTGGTCGACCCTATTCCAGATTCGCTTAGAAAGAATGTTCGGTTTCGTCTCCTGTAATTGGGGTTCAACCTCTGGAAGGTTGGAACGTGGACCCCTGATGTTGGAGAAGGAGACCTGGTAGTAGGGGTCTACGTTGGAATATTGGGTTCGAGGTTTATTCGAGTTTTTTTTCTGGAGATAATTCATGTTGAGGTTTTTGGATTTGTGGAAACAGGTCGGCATATTTGGTTAGAGCAGTAAAGAGAGGGAAAGTAAGAGAGAAAAATACAGGGATTTTTTTTGTAGCACACGAAAAGGTAAAGCCGTAACAATTACCCACTAGTATGGCATCGAGAGGCCCCACCAGAGACTACTGCATGGTCCAGATCCACTCACCAAATGACAATACAGCAGTCCCAGTACTTTGCGCCTGCTGATAGGACAGCCTCCTTAGTGTTTAATCCCAGGTTCGGGTCCCTGACTATCAGGCGGATAACGTCAGCCCAGACAAAACGTTTGCCTCCAGCACCCTTACAAGTGACATGGCCACAAGGATAGACATAGAGACCGAAAATGTCCGACATCTCAGACTACTGTTCACCAAGTACTACCGACCTTTAGCAGCTTTTTCTTCACCCTTTGTCAGAAAAATCACTCATTGAATGAGGACTGAGGGACAAAAAATGAGAAGCGAGAGTTACTGGGGCTGCCGATAACACATCCGCTGTATTATCTACTCTCCATTTAAAAAAGGGGGAGGAGGGGAATGGGTACAAGTGACTTATTTATATCTAAGTAGTAAGTCCGGTGCTAATTTATCATTTCAGGACACTTTTGATGATAATCTCCCCTCCAATATTAATGGGTGGAAGTTTGTCGTTATCTATCTCGAGTTTGAATAATGGAGCTTTACCTTATAATTAAAATCCAATAATTAACTTTTATCAAATTGTAAATTCGGCTTAATATTAATTTACATTACAGCTTAGATAATTATTAAAGGTTTTAATTTAGGAGGTTCGTTTTCATAGGTGACTTTTTCTTTGCTAATGTCACTGTATTATATTCCGAATATAATAGAAAATAAGACAAACTATATTAGATGGTTTGTTTGGCTAGTAGGAAGCAAGCATTTTCAATATAGGCAAGCTTGCAGTAATAGTATATATTAAGTATATTACTTAAATAAAGCCCTAACTTTATCTACTCTAATAGAGAAAATAATTCCCGTCATTTTTTTTTATTGGATGTGTAAAGCCATACACACACAGACATTTACAAACATATATTTACTAAAACACACACACATGCATAGGTACACATATAGACATACGTATATATTAACACAGATACAAAGAATACAACATCCACCCACCCATGCATGCATACGTATACACTCATGCATGTTTAAATCCATGTGTATACATATAGGGGCAAATTGCCAAAAATAGGTTTTGAGCTAGCTATACTTGAACTTTTTCCTGTGCTTGCATAACGAAATCAGCCCATTTTTGTGTTTATTGTGGCTTTATGGTATGTTATTATTGCAACTTCTGAGGTGCAAAGGTTGCAGAATTTGGATTTAGGGGTGTATGAATTGGATTTTTCAATAAATCCCATTTTAGCGAGTACGGAATATTCCTACCTTGGAGGTGTCCTTATTGCTATTTGGATTTTCATTTTAAAAGAGCTTACATGGTTGGAAATTCCCACTTTCATTAGATGCTGTTGCGCCGATATACGTGTGAGTTTTTACATTTGCATTAATGGCGCTTAAGCTGTTGGAGTTTCTACTATGTGTGAGAGATAGACTTGAAGAGGGGAAAGGGATACTTAGGTTCGAGTCGTTTTCAGGATGGGGTTCCTGAGTAACTTGGGTGTTACCATTTGTCTTATTAATAGGGTTATCATAGTGGGAGTCAATGGAGTTCTTTAGTGATGCTTGTTCTATAGTTAATATAAATTGAGTGCGATTGTTGGGTGTTCTACCAGTTATATTTACTGTCGTGGTTGAGAGTTACGTGACTGTGCATGAGTATATAACGTCCTTCTGCATGCAATCGTTTCTTAAGGGCAAGTGGTTTGTTTCGGCAATTACAATTATGTGTGGGTGGAATCTGCGGGGAGGGCGTGGGTTTTTCTTATTTTAGAGTTGTTTGATGCTATTATCGTTTGTGCAAGGCTATGCATAGTGGAGTATGTGTTTTTTATTTAATATAGTGCTGCATCTATGAGGTTGTTGAAAGGATTGTTCAACTATTTTAAAGAATTCCTTTGGTATATTAGTTTTTACGTTGGTGCTGTATGGTGGGTTGAACCATATGGACTTTTTTTCGCCTTAATTTATTGCTATTCTTTTTTATTTTGATTGCTATTGAGTTTAGTCTTAGACTTTGTGTGCTCTGGATTAGGATTATGCTTGTTCGAGGAATTACGGATGGGGTTATTGTTTTTCTTTTGGGTCATGTTATGCGTGATTATAGATTTATTCTTTCTGTGTTCTAGTTTATTTCCCTTGTATTCTATCTTATCCGTATATCCTGAGTTGCGTAAGGCATTATTATAAAAAGTTGCTACTTGGCTAAATGTTTTCTTGTCGACTGATAGGCTTGATATTCTTTTATAGACGGATGGTACTATAGAGTTGATAATAGATCTGGGATGATTCGATTGCTTATGCACATAGAAAAGGGTTAGGCTTATGGTAATGGGGTAGGTTTTCGAATTTAGATTTAAGGAAATTTCCAAGAAGTTAGATGTCTTCTTATTAGGATCAAATTCAATGGAAAGTCATAATTTCTAAAGACCTCATGTAATTTCTTTACGGTGTTATTGTATTGTCTGGGTCTGTCTTTTTTAATGAAGAGGGCATCATCTCTATACAGGCCTCCCTGTAGGTATTTGAATTCTAAGCTGAGCTCCCTTAACAAATATAGATCGACCAAATCTGTGAGTTTTTTTTCAAAATTTAAATATAACCACTAAACTTACACACACACACACACACACACACACACACACACACACACATATATATATATATATATATATATATATATATTAGATTTTTACTGTACTTAAAAAATATTTTTGTGAGCTTGAATTAGATCCAAAACGCAAATGTCAAGTATCATGGCTGAAGTTTGCTCTAAACAGAAATTTATTTCGAACGGACCTCCGTCTTATGCCAGAACCAATTTTATTTTTTATTTTATATGACGACTCTGTTGCTTGTCCAGTAAAAAATATCTCCAATAATGTTGTTAATCAAATTCCGTTTGTGACTATCGGCTGCATAAAGGCGTTAACTTTAATCAAAGCAGAACTGTTGCTTATGTACTAGTATTTTTCTATTACCGATTTACGATGATTATCTTTGGAAATTCGATACAAGAGTTATCTAAGAACACTGCGAGATACATACAGCACATTTTTATTATTTTTTTAAGCCAGATGAGCTGCCCAGAGTCCATAGAAAACGGACTCATAAAGATAAATACGTTTTATATAATTATATCGTTTATAATTTTGTGAATAAAAATTCACAAAAATATTATTCGAAAAGGAACACAAAATGAGCTTAAAGAAAAATGTATTCCTTGTAGTATATATATATATATATATATATATATATATATATATATATATATATATATATATATATATATATATATGTCTGTTCCAATTTTTATCAGCGACTACTGCGCCGTAAATATTTATTCACCTTTTTAAAGATAAGATGCCGTCTACTAAGATTATGGTACCAGTCAAATGCACTGTTAGGAATTAATAGGGATTATGTTTTACAGAGTATGTTCGTAATAAATACATGGTATTTCGAAGCCGAAATTATAATAATATGTTATTTATATAATTTATATAGCATTGTACAAATTTTAAACAATCACTCTTGTCATTTATGTATTTTGAGACTGTTTAGTGTATTTTCCTATTCGATTCCCTGATTGTGGTGTAGTATGTGTTGTGTTATAATTATATTATTCTTTTAGACATTACAAATTCCATCTTTATTGTAAAAGTATAGTAGTATCTTTTCTGCTGTTAAACGTTATTTCCCAGGTATTAATTACTACTTAATGGGCAGTGTTGAGTATAGGTGTTAATCATTATAATTCATGTAATTTTGTTTTTATATTAATATTGTTATTTTCGAGGCATAGTGTACCATCTATTATTTGGTCATGTATCATGACCAAGTAATATTGATTATTATGGTTGGTAATATTATATCATGATTGTATAATGATATCTTTTTCTAGTGGCTTAAGTATGGTTTGCTATTTGTTTAATGTCACGGAGTCATCCCCCATAGATTAGCTCTTTCTTAAGATAGTGTAATATCTATTCTGTTCACATGAGACTCGCTTCTAAGATACTTACTATCCTGTTCTGGAATAGTTTATAATTTCTTTGTTCGTTATAATATTAGCTTCTTTTGCAGTACCGCTTGTTTCAGGAGGAGTATTCTTTTTGAATTGTGTATTTTCAGATGTTCTTTGTATATTTCTACGGCCTCACCTCTTGAATTCAATATGACTAAACAATAATAAAAGGCAGGAAAGTTCTTTGAATCAGACTTTGGTTCTGTTAAGTCAAACATCTTTTTTTATTTTTTAATACTTTTATAAGAGGTGGAAAAGAACAATGTGCTGAGATTCCGATTTGTTAGCTATAAATGTCCCGTGGTTGAATCAAAGGAAATAAACCCAGGATGCATTAAAGATGGTTTACTGTGCAAAGAACAGAAGAAGAAAAAATATGCATTCACAAGCTCACACACTGATATACAAACACAAATTATTAATGCTTTATTTCTTACATTGTCATGTAAAGTTTTATTGGCTGAAAATATTGCTTAAAATAGGGATTTGACGATTGTATATTATTGATGTGTTTCAAGGAATGATATTTATTGTACAATCGTAACAGAAGTAACAGTAATAGAGAGGCGATATCTATACGCATGCGTCTATGTGTGTGTAGGGGCCAGAGTTATAGACGTAAAAGTAACCTATTAAATCTGCAAGCGTGTCTCTTCGATTTCAATTTGTTTCAGAAACATTTTGGACACCAAATTACACCATATCCTGATATTTCGCCTATGCGATCAATATAACAATGTTCCTTTGGAGATGTGAATTCTATCAATTCTCTGTATTTATCTTTAGTTCGTCTTAATTGTCTCCAGTAAAGCGTATACTCTATTCGAAATAATATGCTACTATTTGGGATTGTGTGTACTGTGGGGAATTGAGCAGACTGTTCTCTTTTCGTGTTACATTAACCTTCTACGTGTTACTATGGCCAGAAAGGAGGAACACAGTGAGGGAATTCCGAAGTCTTGGAGTCTAAGTGAGGAAACTATTATGGTAGACGGTCTTCCCTCGGTAGGAAACCTCAACTATGAAGGGTGGGATTTTACTGCCTGAGAGTTTAAGAGGATTATTACTTCACCAGAGTACATTAAATTAAACACTTATTAAACAGGCACAAGGATAGAACATTGCGGCGATGGGGCAGAACTTTAAGTTTGACCGATGCTGCAAAGATTTATAGATTTTGAGATCCGTTTTGCAGAGACTAGTGGTAGCGTGACCAGTCCAAATTTGGTAATAATTCTCCATATAACTGATGAGCTTTGGCTTTGTAAAAATACAGGATACTTTCCGTGTGTGTATTGACTTGCGTGTTAGAAAGAACCCAACTTCGTTACAGCAGGCTTGGAAATGTGTTCAGTATATTTGTTCCAATCCATGTTATCAAGCAATTGGGGTTTGAACTATGAGCTCTAAAGTAGGACATGGTAATCCGTGTTTGAAACGATTTCTTGTAATTGTTAAAGAAACAACCATATGTACATTTCTTTCTTCGGCTTAACTTAGCAGATACTATGAGCAGGTGCATCTGCATCAAATTCTCAGATATTTATGTACCGGTGGGGTGTGATTCTGTGTACAATAATTCGTATTGTATTTCTTCAATTCAGGTGCTATATCAATTTCTACATCTGCAACAAAGTAAAATTTTATCAAAAACCATGTATTACTCGATTGTTTTTTAAGTGTATTTTAAACATGATGTATATAACTTTCATATCACCAAAATTTCAAACTTACAACGAATTAGAGAAAATGGACACAGCATTTTTTTTTGTTTTTGAATTTACGCGAATCGTTCCAAACTCTGGCTGCTTATGTCTTAACTGAAAAGCTAAATTGATTAAAAGCTATTAAGAAGGGAAGGGGTATTATTAAAATGAACGCAATTTTGTGCTCCAGAGTTTTTGTTTCTTTTTTTTTAACATAAAGTCAACAGTTTTCAATGAACTTTTGTCAGCTGTTTTTTAATGCACCAATCATAAATGTTTGGGGCTCGCTCTACCACTCACATATCTCTTACAAATCTAAAGACGATGAAAATATTAATTTGATTAATTTTTTTTCTGCATCGAGGGATTCAATGACTCATCTATTTTCTGACAAGGTATTTTCTAGTAGTGCTTATGTCTTGTAGTGAAGTAGAAAAAAAAAGAAATTAAAAAAATATATATAAGCCACAGCTGTTCCTTCCAAAAGGTCGAGCTCTTCAACGTCCAAAAATAATTCACCGTCACAAAAAAGAATTCGCCGTCACTTCTTCGAACCGTCGTTTCACTCTCTGCGCTCCTTACTCCTGCTTTAAAAAAGTACCGTTTATATGCTGCCCATTTCTCCACTTATGCAAATTGACTATCAACCAGAGTCATCTAGTTTTCCATTTCTCCAAACAGCCAATTTGCAAAGGGGGACAACTCAAACCACACAGAGCCATCTAGTTTTCCATTTCTCCAAACAGCCAATTTGCAAATGGGGACAACTCAAACCACACGCCCTCTTGATCCACACGATCATCACATGTCAACCCATCACGTAGTCGCTCGACCAACATGGCGGCCGTCTCTCTCGCTGCGATCTCCGCAGAGCCTCTTTGTGAACGTCGCTACTTGGCTCGACGTCGCTGTCTTCCTCTGATGATACCACTACCGGCCGCACATCAAGGATGTGTCGAGGGATGCCGTCGATAGATACATTGTTCGGGGACTGGACTCTTGTCACAATGCCCCTCCCCCAGCGTGTGGTACAGCGAGCATCAGTCGGTTTGATCCACACTTCCTCTCCCACTCGCACAGTCGCTCCCTTCTCGCCTTCCTCCGCGGGTACCTGTGCAGTTCGGGGATGCCGCCACTCGTACTTGAAGCGTGCCCTCTGGTGCACTGACTCCACTTTTTGCCCTGACTTTGGAACCATATTATACCAGAAGACAGCTTCTGGCGGCGAAATCTGGTCCCTTTCAGCTATAACCTTAATGATCCTGTGATACAGCTCCACAATTCCGTTTCCGCCTGGTCTATATGCAGCCCTGAAATAGCGCCGCACTCTCCACTTATCCAATACATTCTCCATGGAAGCTGAGCGAAAGGCAGATTCATTGTCCATTAGCACTTCCGTCACTGGACCCCTCTTCAAAAACACTTCTTCCAAGACCTTTGCAATTTCACCTGCATTTTCCGCCTTGATTTCCCTCCAAATGGCTACTCTTCCTGGCCCACAGTCAACCATTGACAGATACGGCCTCTGTCGATAGTGCGTTACGTCTATCGCCAACCTGCTCCAGTTCTCTGCCACCTGAACCTCACCAGCTTCGTGTCTACTCGGCGCAGGGTCGATCGATTGATTGACACCGGCTGCATCTCTCAACCACTGTCCTAACGGCCTCCTTTGTGATTCTCGGGTCCACCTTCCTGGCCAAGAACAAGGTTCTATCCACTCCAAAATGGTGCATATCATGCAAATCCTTCAGAGTGTCTTCATTCAAACAACATATTGCAACAGCCGCCTCTTTCGGTGCCTTTAGCCAGGTCTTCCGCACCCTCGTTATCACATCTGCTCTGTTCTGCGCTGAAGGAACGATAGTGACCCTAAGTTGAAGATCAAATTCCCTAATCAGCTCCCTTAACATCATCAATCGACGCTTTACTAGCATCTCGGCAGCGCCTTTCGTCTTCACCCTCCTTTCTCCTGTAACTTCGGACTGGATCCAAAAGAACACAGTGGCTGAGTTGGTCCTCACCCCAACATTCTGTAGCCCCCATTTCAAGGCTAAGTTGATTCCCTTCATAACCGCATCCAGTTCCGCCACATTTATGGGAGCTACGTCGTCCTTCTACCGCAACCAAGCAGCATCTTCTGCAATAACACCACCTATCTCCAAGGTGACCCCCGCTGCTATACAGCTTGCATCACACCACACAACACCTTCTGCACTGCGTTAGGACAGTGGTTGAGAGATGCAGCCGGTGTCAAAACACCTCTACTGGATCCTTCCTCTTCACCTCTTCAATAATCTCTCTCATAATGTCCACAGTCTCTTTATCAACTCCATCCTCCCGCTTCGCTCCACTAGCTAGCCTTTTGATATAACTACATGCAGTCCGTAGCCATCCTGCAATAGGGTAATTGCCCACCAGTCTTCCGCATATTGAGAAGAGTTCTCGCCTGCTCAATTTTTCCGACACCTCCGGGATCTCATTTCCCCTCCGGAACACTAACCGTCCTAACTGGTCCTTTCTTAGTTGGAGCCCTAACACAGCTCCTCCCTCCAACGATTCCGGGCGTTTTGCAATTAGCCCAAAGCTGTTGAGGTGTTTTACTACGTCCTCCGCAGTTGTTACCGTGTCATCCACCAAAATATCATCAATGTAGGAACTGGTGGCTCTTCTGACTGCGTCCTCCTTGCTTAGTACCGTTTTGAGGATCGCTGCCATGATTTTTGGTGCAGAATTCAGGCCAAAACCCAACCTAGTTAGGTAGTACGTTCGGCCATTGTATCTGACCAGTTGGTATTTCCAGAATTCCTGTGAAATATGGATCTGTAGGTATGCAGATTTTAAATTCACAATCGTCGCAGCCTTCTGAATCTGCCTCCACTCTCGCATGGTCTCTCCACACACGTTCATCACATCGCCTCCCGTGTGACATGCTACGTGTACTTTCAGCTCCCTTAAGTCCAGTACTGGCCGAACTTTTTGTTTTGTTGGCTGAACAACCGCCATTAACGGCAGCACACCTTCCACCTTCTCCGTCTCCAGAGAACGCCTTAAGCATTTCATTGCTGATCCTCTTTGCTTCCATAGTTCCCACCGAAATAGTGAAGTAGAAAAAATTTTTTTTAAATATATATAAGACACAGCTGTTCCTTCCAAAAGGTCGATCTCTTCAACGTCCAAAAATAATTCACCGTTACAAAAAGAATTCGCAGTCACTTCTTCCAACCGTCGTTTCACTCTCTGCGCTCTTCACTCCTGCTTTAAAAAAGTACCGTTTATATGCTGCCCATTTCTCCACTTATGCAAATTGACTATCAACCAGAGCCATCTAGTTTTCCATTTCTCCAAACAGCCAATTTGCAAAGGGGGAAAACTCAAACCACACAGAGCCATCTAGTTTTCCATTTCTCCAAACAGTCAATTTACAAAAGGGGGCAACTCAAACCACAGGCCTATTCAATATAGCATAATTCAGCCTCAATCACCACCTAGATGCAGGTCTAGAACTAGGAACATGCCTTTTTCCACAAGCGCAGGCGGGAGCTCGGTGAATACTCGGCAGATAGCAGTGATCAAGTTTACTTTGGTATTGTGAAAGGTCATGTTGGTGATTTCTCGACGTATGACCTTACGAATAGTCCAGTAGGTTCAGCTTGAGGATACAGGACAGCCACTGAGAGAAGGGTACATGTTGTAACACACCTTCTGAATGCAAGCCTAGGTCTCTTTGGATTTATGGTCTATCGCCGAGCTCAGTTGTCACACCCAGGGTCTTCTAGCGGCCATATGATTGCTCCAGGGGATCATTACATTTAGTACACCCAGGTAAACTTTGGTGTTTGCCTTCAAACCTACTTCTAAGATGTGAGTTAGCGTAATGTAGCTCTCACTTGAAATTACACTAAAGACCATTACCCTGACTAAAAGTTTGTATTCATTAACTTAAGAACGCCCCTTTTATCCGTGACAATCCAGCGATGCATTTTGAGGGTGCGAGTAAAGGCCGTATTTTTTCATAGCTTTGATCAGTAGATAGTATTTAACAGTAAAACAGCGGCACATTTCTGATCTCGTACGTTAAACTTTGTGTCATTTTCAGACATAGTAGGAGGTTACTATCGATTTTGGGATTTGAACACAACTGTCCAACTAGTAAATGTTCTGCAAAAAAAAAAAAAAAAGAAAATGCAACTACAAAAGAAAATGTCGCCAAATGGGAATTAAATCGTTTTGCCTTTTCTAATGCGACAGCTTTATCGTCCAAGCCTCTATTAAAACTAAGTACCCTGAATATTTCTTTTTACTCCATGGCTAAATTTAACGTACTTTAAATATAGATTCAAACTCATGATTAACGTATATTAATTACAGATTCATAAATAGCATAAAAAATGCTTAAAGCATGTAAACCAGCAGCTTTGTGGAGCTGCGTGGTTGATCGTTGGTTTATTATATGAAATAGTCATGGTTGTTTATCTGCCAGTTTGTACAATAAATATAACAGTGTACTCCATAAGAACGTAAAACATTATATAATATTTGTGCGCATTTGTTTGCTTATGCAAGCTTTACATATATATCTACATGCATTTTTTATAGTGTGAACAAAGATCTTATAAATAGCTTTAATTTAGCTGAACGTTACCCGTCCCAGAGATCATGATTAACTTAGTCAGACAACACTGGTTTATCATTCGGGATGAACTCGTAAGGAAGCAACCTTACCCCTTTAGCCGTTGTTAATATTTCTGACTTTTAGATGGTACTTTATGACATTGTACAATACTCTAAAAGGTACGAAACATGTGTGGCCATTTATATATATGCAATCACCTGACAATCCTTGCCTTTTTTGTTACAGTATAGTCTCTCTATTTTTGCAATGTGTTATTAGCGATAAGTTCGGTGAGAATCTTAGTGATGTGAGTGATATGTCAATAATATAGAAAAGTTTTAAAGAAAAATAGAACCATGGCATGTTGGCAGAAAACTAATGAAAAGTAAAGATTGACACTCAATCCAAAAGGTTAAGAGAACAAATGGTGTTTTCACTGACAATTCGTGTTTTTATTCACAAGCAATAATAATAATGATTTTATATGAAAACGGTACCTAATCTAATAAAATCAAGATCAAATTTAGAATCTGGATTATTGTGTTACAAGAACACATACCATATGTTGCAAACCATGTCGTCTCAAACCATTATATAAAATGCTTTGTCAAATCTTGCTTTCCTTTTTTTTTCTTTACAAGGTGGTCACCACTTATAAAGGTCCGGAAGCCACTCAGGGATAAGAGTTATTGTAAGTACAGAACGTTAGTGTGGATATTAAATAAAGTGTCTACTTAAGGGGTGGTTCCCCAGGAATTTGTTTACGTTGGGCTTGAAGACATACAAGTTGAAGTCAGGAGAGAAGCAGGCAGACGGAACAGAGTTACACAGGCGTGCAGTTCTGAGAAAGAAGCTTTGTTCATGGAATCTACGTTTTGATTTAGGCATAGATAAAGAGTGGGGAAGGTTTTTGACAGTGAATTAAGTTAGACAGGTGTTTTTCGTAAAAGATTGGCGAGGAGGGACCAGAGATTGGAGTTCAGACGAGCACCTTCCATGGAAATAAAGATAAAACAAAGAGAGGCTTGCAACGTCTTTTTTGTGGGAGAGAGGTTGCAGGGTAGAGAAAAGGGCATCCCCCACTAAGCCACGAAGTCTATTTTGTACTCTGTCAAGTCATGATAGGCTGTTTTTATTAGCTTCTGCCCAGATATGGCAGCAGTATTCCATCCTTGAACGTACTTGGCTTTTATATAGATAGAGAATTGCATCAGTAGTAAGATATCTTCTGGAGCGGTAGAAGGATCCTACCATCTTTCCAGTGACCTTGGCGACAGACTTGATGTACGTGTTCCATTTCAGATCAGAAGTGAAGGTCAAACCCAGAAGCTTGTCAAAACATGGGGCTTCTCCTAGATGAGAGCCATCCATTTCAATTGATGCCAGATGGGGATCAGAGCGTTGATTATGTAAAGATAGGAGTTTGGTTTTAGATGCATTATAGGTAACCATCCACCTCCTGCTCCACTCGTTCGAGATCAGAGGAGAGAGAATCAGAGTGAGCTTTGTCATTTACAGCATTTGATGTGTTGCCTTAGATTGTCGTTTCATTAGCATAGATGTCAACGAATGATTTAAGTATGTGTTTAGGGAGATCAGAAAGAAAGTTTGGCCCAGGATGGACCCTTGAGGGACTCCATTATTAATACTGCAGGCCTCTGATTTTTGTCCATCAAGCACTACTCATATGAGCCTATCAGAGAGAAATGATTTAATGAATGATAGAGAGAATATTTCCAGTTATACCGTAGCTGGAGATCTTGTGAAGTAGGTCTTTATGCCATACCTTGTCGAAGGCCTTTGATATGTCAAGAGCAATAGTCCAGAAAAGGAACCCTTTGTCAAGAGATTCACTAATCTTATGAGATATAACCGTTAGCACATCTGCGGTAGATCTTGCAGAACGGAAACCATATTGCGTGTCACTAAGAAGGTTATTTCTGCTGAGGTGGTTAACTATTTCTCTATCTAATATGGATTCCAGCAACTTACTCATAACACACATGAGACTTATTGGTCTGTACCGAGAGGGAGATGACTTATCACCTGAGATCTTAAATACAGGGCATACTGATGAGGTTTTCCAGGGTGTTGGAAAGCACTTCTCCTTAAGGCAACGCTTAAACAATTTCGTAAGTATGGGAGCAAGTTTTGGTTGAAGCTTTTTTAACACTATAATTGGGATGCCGTCAGGGCCAGTTGATTTATTCGAATCAAGTTTCTTGATTAGCTTGGCGACCTCATGCACAGATATTTGTAGATTACCTAGCGTGTTCTGTGTTATAGGAGGAAATATGGGGATCGTCGCATAGAGTAGAATTAGCTGCAAAGTTCTTGGCAAATAATTTGTCTGGTCCGTTGATAATGGTGGGGATAGAACTCACACTTCTGTTCAGGATCATATTATTTATTGCCAAAACTGGTTGGAACCAAGCCGCTGATCAGCTACATTGGATTTAACGGACTGGGCAGAAAGCTCTCTTGCATTTTTATTACTCTTTTACAGTGGTTGCTGGCGGTCCTGAGAAGCAGCTTTATTCTCACTACATCTATTACGTTGGTAGCTATGGAAAAAATATTTCTGTGCGCGATGGCAGCAGCACATTCTGGGGAGAACCATGGCTGGCTGTTAGTTTTTGTTGGAATTTTTGGATGGTATGAATCGGTCTATGCCTACAATTAACCATTCCGTCAGGTCTGATACTATAGAGGACACTTCCTTTTTAAACATTGAATGCAGAGGTAGATCAGATATAAATGTACGGAAGCTATGCCAGTCAGCGATAGAGTATCGGTATACAGTACGGTTGAGGGGTACGTCTGGGGACTTATTACATTTCATTTTTATCTTAACTGATACGACGGCGTGGTCGGAGGATCTTAGAGGGGAAAGAAAGGAACATGAACATAGCTCAGGGGAAGTTGAGAGAAAAAGGTCTAGGAGGCTTGCATACTGACCTGTAGTATCGGGCACACAGGTGGGCTGGCGAACAATCTGAGTGAGGTCATAAGCAATGGCAAAATCATGACAGAACCTCCCCGCACCGCCCGTCTTATTTGAGTGGGTCAGCCATTCCACGTTATGGACGTTGATGTCACCACAGATGTGGATGTTAGCCGAGGGGTGTGCAGACAGGATGTGATCTACTTTCTCAGATATGCTCTTTAAGATAGTAACTCCGCTGTTGTGGGGCCGATAGAGGGCAAATATAAACGCAGTGGTGTAAGCAAGTGCAACCTGGAAGCACGCATAAGGTAAATTAGGATCTTCTCTAGAGATATCCCTGCTACATGGGAAGCCATCTTTAATGTAGGCACATATTCCATGCCCAGTGCGATCTTGGGGTCAGATTTAGATATTACGTTAGAGTATCCGTTAGTTATGAACTCATCTAAGGAAGTGGTCGGCCCTATTCCAGTTGAAATTGTGATATCATTATAATTGTAATTGTAATATCAGAGTAAAAAATTCAGATAAAAACTTGAACCGCAGAATTATTACCCTATCATTATCAGCTATCAATTAAAACTTTTGAAGTATAAAAATATTTTAGAGATTGATTGGCACCTCTATAGTATCAGATATTTTTGTGACTTGAGTTAAGCCCGTTCTACTGTTACTATTTTAACACTGATGTCGGTAATTATTTTTCATACAATAGATACGATTAATGAAACTAGGGCTGTGTGCGTTGATATATCTAAAGATGTTCACAGGATTTTGTATGAGGGGCTTTTGAAGACAAATTATCGGTACGCTATCTAATATATCTCTAATTATACCCTTCTTAACTAATAAAAATAGGTTCTTCTTATTGATTTTAAATGTAAGTAATACGTCACATATACTGATGTGGACTCATGACCGTATTCATCTTGATAGCATAAACGTTCAAACTAGAGTGACTATTCAACAATCTCCAAAGTCATAGCCCCTGCCCCATCGTCAAATGTTGAATCTGTATGCTGTATGCTGGCTACAATGGTCCTCCCTCGTCGTAAGTAACCGACAATGAAAAATAACTTCTTACTTGTAGATTCATTTAAATGGAGAAAGCTTATAACGCTAATATATATATATCTCTCCTTTCATCTATTTCTATGAGTGTCATCTATTTCTATGAGTGCATCAACATGTCGAAATTTAAATATCAGCTAAGCAAACATTTCGCTGTGCTAGACCTTATAATAAAGATGTGATTGTATCTATATTTCTGAATTTACATTAATTCACAATGATTCATGTTTATTATTTCATATGTAAATGACAATGTATCTAGTATGAGTTTAATTAAAATAAATATAAAAATAATAGAAACTATTAACAATAAGCTTTTTTGTTATTTCTTTGTTTAATCTGTAATCGTTTTAGCTGTAAATTTATCCATGTATATAGTTTAGAGATCAAGATCAATGGTGAAATCATGTAATTGCATATTAATTTATTCCATCTGACAATATTAAACTTTCTGTTAATTGACAATGATATTTTTTAGTCTAATGAAAACAAATGATAAAAATCGTAAATATCGATTTATGGATCTTTTAAGCTGATTTTGTGTATTGATTATTTTACCCAATACTTTCAATACTTTTAATTTAAACAAGAAATATATCTTTACATGTAGCTTTAGTTTTATACTTAAACTAGACTACCCGTGACCCGTTGGGTCAGTATGTTATATTAGCTATGGAATTAATGCATGCGCGTTACACTTGTGACGTAAAGAAAATAGTTTTTGTGACATAACAGAAAAATGTCTATGAAAGTATATTAAAAATGAAAAAAGTAATATAGATAGATGTGTATGAGTCGTTCTGTTTATAATTGTTTATTTTTGAAAAAAAAAGCCATTGAATTATAAGTGGTTTGCCAAACATATAATTTAAACGCGAAAAGAAAAACAATTGGGACGCTGGAAACGTAAACAGTAAAACAATACGTTGAAAAATGCTCTTATGGTTGTCAAAGGTTAAAGTAGATTTATTTGTAAGAAAATTGTGTTAAAATAACTTAAACGTAATACGGAAATGAACGATGTAAAAAAATGCAGAAAGTATTGACAATTATTTAGATAATTTAAACGCGAAAAACAAAAACAATTGGGACGCTGAAAACGTACACAGTAAAACAATACGTTATCAACGGGTCAAAGTTGATTTATTTGTAAGAAAATTGCGACAGTATACTTGTAATACAGAATAGTTGCAAAACATCCTCACCCTTCCCATATTAAATAATAATTTCGAAATAATAACGCTAATATTTCAGTGCGCAGGTCAAAATCTGAAAAAGAAGCGATGTGTGTTTATTTGTTTACGTTGTTGTGGGTTAATGTTTATGCGCGCATGCGCAACCGGATGTCGTAAACCGGAAAATGGGTTACATCACTCGTTACAAGGTAATTTTAGTTTTATAATTATAAAGATAACAACACGATTTATAATTCTCTTGACAGGCTTTGTGATTCCAACTTATATGGACACATCCGCATCTATAAATTATTGCGCAGTTTTAAACAAGGACTTTACAAATTATCAATGCCCTAGGGCTACTTGATTAAAAGAGTTAATAGGTGTTGAGTAGATTAAGACAACACCATCATGTAATGGTGGAACATTTCGAGGATTATGAGAGACTCATGTAAATTGAAGGATAGGAATATGAATAGAAACGTTAAATAATTCATAAGAAAACGTTATCGTCCGTGAATCTTTATTTCCCTTACTATAACAGATTGAAATATCTGATAATATTTTTTTTAATCAGTTCCCATATGTATTCATTATTTGATGCTATGTATGTGTATAACGTCATTGTATGAATGAGAGAAAGTGGCAGAAAAAAGAAGAAAGTGCATGAAATGATGGGGAAACAACTAAGTGGAATAGAGAGATAAGGTGTAAAGACGCTTGAATTTCCGTATGCATTAGTGTAAGGAATTTATAGCTGATTATAAATAAGCGTGGTTAACGGATGCTTGTAAACTCTAGTCAATTTACAATTGTCTTGAATTTGATGCGATAGATCAACCCTGTGGAGAGGTTCAGGCCTCGCTTCCGCTCAATTCGTCTGACTTTTATTGTATCTCTTCCCTGCAACCTCTCTCTCGCAGAAGAGACGTTGCGAGCCTGCCTTTGTTTTATCGTTATTTCCATGGCAAGTGCTCGTCCGAGCTCCAATCTCTGGTCCCCCCATCGCCAATCCTTCATAAGAAACACCCGTCTAGCTAAAACCACTGTCAGTAATTTCCCCCACTCTTTATCTGTGCCTAAATCAAAACGTAGATTCCATTAACATAGCTTTTTTCTGAAGCGTGCACGCCTGTGGAATTCTCTTCCATTTGTCTGTTTCCCCACCTGACTACAACTTGGACGTCTTCAAGTCCAACATAAACAAATTCCTGATTAATCGCTCCCTTAAGAAAGACGCTTTATCAAATCTCCAATACCAACTATTACTACGATATTATCCCATCGATTATTGTACACAAAATAACACTTATCCCGAGTGGCTTACGGGCCTTGATAAGTGGTGATCCCTATGTTAAAAAAAGAATAACAGTGAAACTTTAATAAATTTAGAAAAAAAACGTGTCCTGACTCTGCCCGAGAAATGAGTAGGAATTTCTTCTTGCTGTGTATTTGTCTGTGTGTTTTTTGTTTGTTTAAATTGCTAAGGTTTGTGTGTGTTGGTTAGTTGGGATTTGTATAGGATTTACAAGTTTTATCTCGATTGCAACGTGTTCAAACTAAATAAGAATTAATTTGCCTGGAAATATTGATGACGTTTAAGAAAGGTCTTAGTTTATCAGATTTATAAATCTAGGCGATACTCTATGGCTGACTGGGATAGCTTCCGTACATTCATATCTGATTTACCTCTGCACTCCATGTTTAAAAAGGAAGTGTCCTCTATAGTATCAGATCTGACCGAATGGTTAATTGTAGGCATAGACCAATTCATACCATCAAAAAAATTCCAACAAAAACCTAACAGCCAGCCATGGTTCTCCCCAGAATGTGCTGCTGCTATCGCGCACAGAAATCACTTTTTCCATAACTACCAACGTAATAGATGCACTGAGACTAAAGCTGCTTTCAGGACTGCCAGCAACCACTGTAAAAGAGTAATAAAAAATGCAAGAAAGCTATATGCCCAGTCTGTTAAATCCAAGGTAGCTGATCAGCGGCTTGGTTCCCACCAGTTTTGGCAAATAACAAATAGGATCCTGAACAGAAATGTGCGTTCTATCCCAACCATTATCAATGGACCAGAGGTTATCTCGTCAGCGTCAGACAAGTCCAAACTATTTGCAAAGAACTTTGCAGCTAATTCTACCCTATGCGACGAAGGCCATCAACTCCCCATATTTCCTCCTATAACACAGAACAAGCTAGGTAATATACAAATATCCGTGCATGAGGTCGCCAAGCTAATAAAAAACCTAGATTCCAGTAAAGCAACTGGCCCTGATGGCATCCCAATTATAGTGTTAAAAAAGCTTCAACCAGAACTTGCTCCCATACTTACGAAACTATTTAAGCGCTGCCTTAAGGAGAAGTGCTTTCCGACCCCCTGGAAGACCTCATCAGTTTGCCCTGTATTTAAGAATTTAGGTGATAAGTCATCTCCCTCTCAATACAGACCAATAAGTCTTCTCTGTGTTATGAGTAAGTTGCTGGAATCAATATTAAATAGAGAAATAGTCAACCACCTCAGCAGAAACAACCTTCTTAGTGACACACAATATGGTTTCCGCTCTGCAAGATCTACTGCAGATGTGCTGACGGTTATATCCCACAGGATTAGTGAATCTCTTGACAAAGGCTTCCTTTCTAGGGCAATTGCTCTTGACATATCAAAGGCCTTTGACAAAGTATGGCATAAGGGTCTACTTCACAAGATTTCCAGCTACGGTATAACTGGAAATGTTTTCTCAATCATTAAATCATTTCTCTCCGATAGGCTCATAAGAGTAGTGGTCGATGGACAAAAATCGGAGGCCTGCAATATAAATGCTGGAGTCCCTCAGGGGTCAATCCTCGGCCCAACTCTCTTCCTGATCTACATCAATGACCTCCCTAAACACATACTTAAATCATTCGTTGACATCTATGCTGATGACACGACCATCTACGGCAACACATCAAAGGCTGTAAATGACGAAGTTCTCTCTGATTCTCTCTCCTCTGATCTCGAGCGCGTGGTTCAGTGGGGGAAGATGTGGCTAGTTACCTTTAATGCATCTAAAACCAAACTCCTATCCTTACATCATCAACGCTCTGATCCCCAGCTGGCATCAATTGTGATGGATGGCTCTCGTCTGGGTGAGGCCCCGTGTTTTGACAAGCTTCTGGGTTTGACCTTTACTCCTGATCTGAAATGGAACACGTACATCAAGTCTGTTGCCAAGGTCGCTGGAAAGATGGTGGGATCCTTCTACCGCTCCAGAAGATATATCACTACTGATGCAATTCTCTATCTATATAAAAGCCAATTACGGCCAAGGATGGAATACTGTTGCCATATCTGGGCAGGAGCTGCCAAAAACAGCCTATCATGCCTTGACAGAGTACAAAATAGACTTCGTGGTTTAGTGGGGGATGCCCTTTTCTCTACCCTGCAACCCCTCTCCCACAGAAGAGACGTTGCGAGCCTATCCTTGTTTTATCGTTATTTTCATGGCAGGTGCTCGTCTGAACTCCAATCCCTGGTCCCCCCTCGCCAAACGTTCACGAAAATCACCCGTCTAGCTGAATCCACTGTGAAAAATTTCCCCCACTCTATATCTGTGCCTAAATCAAAACGCGGATTTCATGAGCAAAGCTTCTTTCTTAGAACTGCACGCCTGTGTAACTCTGTTCCGTCTGCCTGCTTCCCTCCGGACTACAACTTGGATGTCTTCAAGTCTAATGTTAACAAATTCCTAATGAACCGCCCCCCTAATTAAACACTTCATAAAATCTCCTCACTAACGTGATGTACTTGCAATAACCCTTATCCCTGAGTGGCTTCCGGGCCTTGATAAGTGGTGATCACTGTGTAAAAAAAAAAAAAAATCTAGCTGGAGAAAGAGCAGCGAAATAACGTAGGAGGTAATCTAATATAGTAACACTGGAATAAATGACTAAATTTTACTAAATACGACATTCATCCATGATTAGTTAAGTCACTTCTTTGCACACACAGCATTTCGGATAAAGGCAGGCAATGCATGACGATCTGCAGCGACCCGACACCAACATTGAACACTGTAGGGCTGTGGACCGGAGTCAAGATCGACGTCAGCTTTAACGGCATGTAATCACATCTTCATCTTGCCTGCTGGGTGTTTTCTCCAAGTTACGAGTGGTTCTGAAGCTATCACACATGGAGTTTCTTTATTAAAAATAACGTCCAGCAAAAAATATAAAGGTGCTCATCAAAATCCGTTTTTATTATTTACTCACGCTCACGTTTAACAAGGCATATCGGCACTTGGGCGTAAAGGGCTACTATTTGGGGCCATGCTTAGAAAAAATAAGATGTGTTATGTCACGAAAGCTTCTGATTATCAGTACAGTCAGGGATGTATGTAGCGGGACGGGAATTCTAAAATGTAGCTGTTCGAGAGAACAGACTATTAAGGAAAATACATATAGGGGAGAGAGTAACATGCTTTCTGGCATTTAGGGACCTCACCAGTGAAGATGTGCGCTTTTGCTGCTAAGCAGGTTTGTCAAGAATATGTACGTCGAGGGGTCAGAAATGTAATGAGTTTACCAGAGCACATTTCATCAAATTATTTATAAAAAAGCATAGAACCGAAATATTCTGGTGATGGGACAGGAGTGGGGGCTTAGTTGACAAAGTAAGACTTATTAAAATCAAACATTTTTAATCGATTCCAAGAGCGAGAGACTAGTGGTAGATGCACCAGTCTAGATGAGGCACAGGTATGAATAATTCTACAAGGTGATTGATATAAAGATATACTAGTAGATCATTCATATATATACAAAAGTACTTATATATATATATATATATATATATATATATATTGTTTTAAATATAATGAGTGGAAGTGTCTCGAGAGCTCTTTCAGCTATCATCTCACCAGGAGAAAATCGATAGCGTAAAATGTCGAAAGTAAAGAGTTCTGATGGGGAACTATTGAATGCGCCAAAAATTACGAGGACACTAAAATAAAGTTTATTAACGTTGAAAAAACGATTAAAATATTGGCACAACGAGGGGGAAAACGAGAGAAAAGATTCACAGTTCCTCAAAGAGAAGCAATGCGTTAGATGTTTCTTTCTGCCAACACAAAGAAGGTTTCCGCACCGCAATAAAGACCGACTCCAAAATCTTTAAATGGTTTCTGGAGTCCGCTCTATGTAGCACCTCGAGACATTCTATTTTATATCTATCAGCACAGAACAGGTTGTCAACCAAATGCTGGCCAATAGCAGAGTCCAAGGCTGCAGAAGGAGGGAGACTACCAGACACCATCCTCCCTTGTCTGATCTTCGACGGAATATGCTGGTTTATACGAGTCAAAAGATGCAAAGATATTCGCCCAACATAAGCAGCATCGCACTGGCATTTGAATTGATATACAATATTGCTATTTTGGATGTAAGGCAAACTATCATTGCGAAAAAAAGGAAATGCAGGTCTCGTAGTATATACCAAACGCAAGGACACAGAATAAAAGCAGTCATAAATACTACTGCGAATCTGTTTTGAAAGTATGTTACTCTTTTTCCCAATCCACGGTGATTTTAAATTTTAAATTGTAATTAAATATATCACAAGATATCATCAAAATAAATATATCACAAGATATCCAGCTACGGTATTACTGGAAATGTTTTCTCGGTCATAAAATCATTTCTCTCCGATAGGCTCATAATTGTAGTAGTTGACGGTCAGAAATCAGAGGCCATCAATATTAATGCTGGAGTCCCTCAGGGGTACATCCTAGGCCCAACTCTCTTCCTGATTTACATCAATGATCTCCCAAAACACATACTTAAATCATTCGTCGACATCTATGCTGATGACAGGATCATCTATGGCAACACATCCAAGGCCATAAATGACAAAGTTCTCTCAGATTCTCTCTCCTCTGATCTTGAGCGCGTGGTACTGTGGGGGAGGAGGTGGCTGGTTACTTTTAATGCATCAAAAACCAAGCTCCTATCATTACATCATCAACGCTCTGATCCCCATCTGACATCAATTGATATGGGTGGCCCTCGTCTAGGGGAAACTCCATGTTTTGATAAGCTTCTGGGCTTGACCTTTACCCCTAACCTTAAATGGAATACGTACATCAAGTCAGTTGCCAGGATCGCTGGAAAAATGGTAGGATCCTTCTACCGCTCCAGAAGATATCTTACTACTGATGCAATTCTCTATCTATATAAAAGCCAAGTACGTCCAAGGATGGAGCATTGCTGCCACATCTGGGCAGGAGCTGCTAAAAACAGCCTATCCTGCCTTTACAGATTACAAAATAGGCTTCGTGGTTTAATGGGTGATGCCCTTCTCTCTTCCCTGCAATTTCTCTCCAACAGAAGAGGCGTTGCGTGCCTGTCTTTGTTTTATCGTTTCTACTATGGCAGGTGCTCGTCAGAACTCCAATCTCTGGTCCCCCCTCGCCAATCTTTCATGAAAAACACCTGCCTAGCTGAAAACACTGTCAAAAATTTTCCCCACTTCATATTTGTGCCTAAATCAAAACGTAGATTCTATGAACAAAGCTTCTTTCTTAGAAGTGCACGCCTGTGGAACTCTGTTCCGGTTGCCTGTTTCCCACCTGACTACAACCTGGATGTCTTCAAGTCCTATGTGAACAAATTCCTGATGAATCGCCTCCTTAAGTAAGACACTTTATCAGATCTCCAAAAGTAACGTACTGTACACACAATAACCCTTATCCCCGAGTGGATTCCTGGCCTTGATAAGTGGTGACTACCTTGTAAAAAATACAACAAAAAAAACGGGCATTTCAAAGGTCCAACCTTTTTCGGGGATTTAAAATCCGCAACATTTTTTAAAATACAGTCATCATTAAGGTCAACAGCATAATCATTATTGATAAATATTTCCCTGGTCTTATCGAGTTGCCGTCCAATCTGTTAGGTAAACAAATCATCAGGGCTCTATGTTCCAAAGTATTAATTAAGCCGACCTTACATGATTTTGGTACAAAAGACAACCAGTTCACATATAGGCCAGTAAATGTCGGCTTCCTATTAATTGCTGTGAGAAAGCCCCCCCCCCCTTGAACGTTCGACAAGAACATCCAAGAAAGGAAGCGAATTGTCCTTCTCACTTTCCATAGTGAACTTTAGAGCTCCATGCAAAGAATTTAACCTATTAAAAAATATCGACGCTTCACTTTGCGACGGAAAAACAGCAAAAGTGTCGTCAACATATCTGAAATATGCAGTGGGTTTTGTTATAGAGTTAAACAGAACGGATTCATTGTACCCGACGAAAATATCCGCTAAAGTTAGGGCCTCCCCATTGAAACCCCGTCAACCTGACAGTACATAATATCACAAAAACTAAACTCCACAGATTTTGTGCACATTAAAATGAGTTCTATACGAATCTGTTTAGAAAACGTGGAGCAGTCAGGCGACCATCGTAAAGCGCGTCGGTACATATACGTATAGTCTCATCCAAATCCTCTAAAAAGTTTTGACCTTTGAAATGCCCGGTTTATTTAAAATTACCGTGGATTGGGAAAAAGAGTAACATACTTTCCAAACAGATTCGCAGAAGTATTTACGACTGCTTTTATTCTGTGTCCTTGCGTTTGGCATATACTACGAGACCTGCATTTCCTTCTTTTCGCAAGGATAGTTTGGCTTACATCCAAAATAGCAATATTGTATATCAATTCAAATGCCAGTGCGATGCTGCTTATGTTGGGCGAATATCCTTGTATCTTTTGACTCGTACAAACCAGCATGTTCCATCGAAGATCAGACAAAGGAGGATGGGGTCTGGTAGTCTCCCTCTTTCTGCAGCCTTGGACTCTGCTATTGGCCAGCATTTGGTTGACAACCCGTGCTGTACCGATAGATATTAAATTGAATGGTTCGAGGTGCTACATAGAGCGGACTCCAGAAACCATTTAAAGATTTTGGAGTCTGTCTCTATTGCGGTACTGACACCTTCTTTGTGCCGGCAGAAAGAAACATCTAACGCATTGTTTCTCTTTGAGGAACTGTGAATCTTTTCCCCCGTCCCCCCTCGTTGTGCCAATATTTTAATCGTTTTTTCAACGTTAATAAACTTTATTTTACTGCCCCCGTAATTTTTGGCACATTCAATAGTTCCCCATCAGAAACCTTTACTTTCGACATCGTATTATTATTATTATGCTATCGATTTTCTCCTGAGGAGATGATAGCTGAAAGAGCTCTCGAGAGATTTCCGTTCATTATATTTAAAACTGTATTTAAATTCTGTACATCTAAACATTTATATATATATATATATATATATATATATATATATATATATATATATATGTAGATATATATATATATATTTATATATTTTTGTAGAACATTTATCATTAAAATACTTAGTCAATGACTATGATTTCTATACACAAAATATAAGCGCAAAGATACGTAATGTTGGCTATATTTAGTTGAATAATTTTATGCAAACTGGACAAAGATGGGCATGATAATTGTCAGAGAATAAAAATAAATCGGTTTTTTAAAGTGAAATTTGTTTCAGACATCAGTTCAGAAATCTTCCTACGTTTCAGTATATTTAAAGTATTTAAGATGTTGTGATGGAGGTATTATATTAGCACAACATCTTATTCAGAAAAATCATGATTAAATTTTTTTCAGTAAGCTGCTTAATCGATATTTTCAAGGGTAGACAATATTGAACAGCAAATTCGTGTGTGAAAATTTACAAAAATTGAAATAATCATGTTGATTTTAATCTTCGTAAAATAATTCAAAATGGTGTAAAGTGTTTGTTGTTGGGGAGTAATTTTACGCGTCCTGGACATGTATATATGTGTGTGGGTACGTGTATATATATGTATATATGTATGTATATATATATGTGATATATATATATATGTAATATATATATATATATATATATATATCACATATACACACACACATATATATAAGTGTGTGTGTGTATGTGTATCTTATATATATATATATATATATATATATATATATATATATAACAGAATGCTGAGATGAATAGGAACACGGTTATTACTCGTGTGTTATAGAGTCTTACAGAATATTTTTGGAGGTAATATTATATAAGACAAGCCCCCCCCCAAATAGCTCAATATACTTGATAAAGCAAATAGGATTCATAATTTTTTTTAAAATTTTTACTCAGAAAAATAACTTTAATTTTCAGAGTATAATTTATTGTTTGAATAAAGAATACAGTTCGGATTTTTTTCCTTAAGCCATAGATTATCGATGTAGGATCATCTCCTATGAAGAAAAGCAAATATTAGATCTAATTCGAAATAATTTGGCTATTTAGAACATACAAAAAATATATTTAAAAATTAATTATATCTCTTAGGGGCATAGATGAAGAAAATAGATGAAATAAGAGTAGATACAATGAAAGGTATTTATGGTATCCGGGTGTCATGGTATTTCTTGTATAGAGTTGACAATTGTTGTCAGTCCGTGTGTGTTGTATAAATTCACCTTGTTGGAGGATTCCAATTTATTATAAGGCATTTTTTATCCTTCATAATGATCGTTTGTGTCTGTAAAGTCCACCTGATATTTTTGGTATACTCCCTTTATGAAGTGTCCGCTGTTTTCTCTATCTATGCCTCCTAAAAGATGTAATTAATTTTTATACATATTTTCTTTGTATTTGCTAAATAACAATATAATTTTTACTCTGAAAATTTATGTTTTTCTGAATTAAATTTAAACAAAAGACACACACACACACACACATATATATATATAACTACTTCATTTACTCACATAAAATTAATATACGAAAGTATAAATTTATGCGTAAACTTTAAGCATTTACTTCAAAAGTGCTCAATACGTAGGTAGAGCTAGTTAGTAATTTATAAAGTATATATGGCGATTAAGCTACACTGAATATTCTGCGTTTCATCCAACTATAGGATTCGTCAAGCTTATGCGCTAATTCTGTGGTTGTTTCTTGTTTTTATATATGTTGAGGATTTTAGTTAGCCAATCAGATTTCTAGTATCCACCGCGCCCCTTCCTATCATATATATATATGATATATATATATATATATATATATATATATATATATATATATATATATATACATATGTGTACACACATACATGCACACATACATATATATATATATACCTATATGTGTGATCGTTTATGTATATTCATGTTTATTTTTTAATGTACTTTTGTGGTCATAGTACTATGACCACAAAACTACATTCAAAAATAAAAAAACACCGTATAAAAACAACACTAGCGAATAAATACTGAGAACTCAAAGAAAGCGGACATTCGCCGGTAATCGAATGGAAAATAATAAGACAAGCTACCGCGTGCAGACATTTAGACGACCCATGTAAATTATGCCTCCATGAAAAATTTGCTATCCTGTACTTTGAAGAACCCCAAAATCTATTAAACTGTAGACGAGAAATAGCAAACAATTGTGTTCACAAAATAAACCTTACTCTAGGATAGCGATACAAAATAGCTTTAAAACTAACAAAAACAATAGAAAACAAACGAATAAATAAATTAAATAAACATGAATATACATAAACGATCACACATATATGTATATATATTTGTATGTATGTGTGCATGTATGTGTTTACACATATGTATATTTATATATATATATATATAAAAAGGGAGGAAAACGTCTACCTTAAACCACTAACCTAGTTCTAAAACAGATCCTTTGTTCGATAAAATGCATGTCCATTGGCTGATAGGAAGGGGCGCGGTTAATACTAGAAAGCTGATTGGCTAACTAAAATCCTCAACATATATAAAAACAAGAAACAACCACAGAATTCGCGCATAGGCCTGAAGAATCCTATAGTGGATGAAACGCAGAATATTCAGTGTAGCATAATCGCCATATATATTTTATAAATTACTATATATATATATATATAATTATTTTTCTATGTCTTTTGTTTAAATTTCATTACATTACATTTTAACTCCTCGGCCTAACGTTTACAGGGAACATGAACAGGAATAGATACATTGAGAGCATTGCCAAGGCTGCTGCGAAGAAGGTGGTCTCTTTCTCTACATTGCTAGAAAACTACTTACGCCTGAAAGTATCTTGTACCTCTATAAGATCACCAACCGCCAATGTATGGAGTTGTCACATTTGGGATTGTGCATATGCTACTTGTCTCTCACTCCTTGACAGGATTCAAAAGAGAGTCGTCAACCTGAGATGTCGTGAACTGTTATCTGGGCTTCAGTCTCTGTTCCATCGACGAAATGTTGCATCTCTTTGCCTGTTCTGCAAGTACTTTAATGGTGAATGCCCTGACGAATTACAAGCACTTGTATCCCCTCAACGTGAATACACCCGACAAACCCGACAAGCAGCTAAATCCCACCGCTTCACAGTAGAGATCCTAGGTGTAAGAAAGCCTTTTACTCCAATAGTTTCTCCCCCAGAATTGCTAGACTTTGGAACACCCTTCCGGGATTCTGTTTTCTCAACTGTACTGACATACAAAAGTACAAGTTTAATGTGAACAGACATCTTGCTATTCATCTCCCTTCATAATGCCCCTGTAACTTATGTCGCCGATAGTAGCCTCCTTCTTCAAAATGGGACTGTGCTTTGTTTGGGGGGAAATTGAATTGAATATATATAAATATATATATATATATATATATATATATACAGCACACACACACACACAGACACACACACACACATATATATATATATATATATATATATATATATATATATATATATATAGCACATCGATGTCGTTGACACACCGTTTCTCACCAGATCATTGAAGTTAAGCAACGATGAGCCTGACACGTACCAGATGCGTGACTATTTAGGAAGTTAAGGCGCTGCATATACCGCGCCGCGTCGTAGAAATTTCCAGGTTGGTATCTGGGGGCGCATTAATTTACTGGGTGAGATAAACCCCTAATCTTCATTGACACACAAGGCCGCTGGAAAAATGGTGGGATCTTTCTATCGATCCTGTAGATATCTCACTGCTGATGCAATTCTCTATCTATATGAGAGCCAGGTACGTCCAAGCATGGAATACTGGACAGGAACTGCTAGAAAGGACTTGCCCTGCCTTGATAGAGTTCAAAATAGACTTCGCAGCCTCGTAGGAGATGTCCTTTTCTCTTCCCTGCAACCTCTATCTCACAGAAGAGATGTTGCGAGTTTGTCTCTGATGTATCGTTACTTTCATGGAAAGTGTTCGACTGAGCTTAAGTCTATGGTCCCCCCTCCCCAAACTTTCACAAGAAACATTCGTCTAGCTGAAAACACTATCAATAATTCCCCCCACTCTTTATCGGTGCCTAAACCTAAACGTAGATTCCATGAACAAAGCGTCTTTCTTAGAACTGCACGCCTGGGGAATTGTCTTCCGTTTTCCTGCATTCCGGCTGACTACAATATGGTTGTGTTCAAGTCTAACGTAAATAAGTTCTTGATGAGCCGTTCCACATAAGTTATCAAATTTACCGAATTTTCATTACTAATGATTACTATATTGTCCAATTTTTACTGTACACTCTTTAACCCTTATCCTTGAGTGGCCTCTTGGCCTTGATAATATGGTGATTTCTGTGTAAAAAAAACACATGCATTACGAATGCTTGAAGTGGATATGGAAATCGTGTAAAAACGAATTCTTTATCTTAAGATGTGTCCATCGATAAACACATGGTCTGTGTTACCTCATATTAAGATTATCACATTATAGTATTGTGACAGGTTAACGTAGCAAATGATATAAAGCTTATATGCATATAAAGTACAATTTTTAACCTAAAGGTGACAAAAATGCTAATTCATGTCTTTTCCTGCCCTGCAAACAGAACGACAGCGATTTTCCCTACATACCCTTAGTGTTTCTAGTAAATAGAAGTAATGGCGCCCTAAATATGATATTTATTAACCTGAAATTCCAATTTCTATCAATTCTGTAAACAGCCATTGCTTTATCAGGAGAGATAGCATTTGCCACGAAGATGAAGGTTGCGCAAAATGGTTTCAAGAAGATGTGGCATAAGCGTTTAAAACTGAATGCTTTCTCATAGCATATGTCCCCAACGCATTCTAGTTCTCACGGAAGTGGGAAAGATACTCATAACTACTAATGTCTTACGTATATGATACAACCATCAGGAAAAGCGACATTTACATTCGAATCACCCAAGTGACTCTCAAATACACTTCGCCCACATTAATGCTTTTAATATTTTTCACTCATGTTCATCTTTAACAAGATATTTCGCCACTTGAACGTAAAGGGCTACTATTTGGGACCATGCTAAACAAGGATATACAGTAATTTGTTTACGTTGTGTTTAAACTTCTGTATATCACTATAGGCAGAGAAGCAGGTAGCAGGAAGGAAATTCCAAGATCCTGTTGTTCGAGAGAAACAACTATTAGAGTATAAAGTTTTCTAGTATTTATGGACCTACACAGTGAAGGGGTGTGATTTTGCTGTTAAAATGTCGCGAATATGTATATTGATGGTGTGCAAGTGGAACACGTTTATCAGAGCACATTCCCTTAAAATATTTGTAAAACAGGCATAGAGATGCGACATTGCGACGATATATATATATATATATATACATATATATATATATACTACTCACATTTAGCGCGCATATACAAACCTCTTCTTTCGAATATCGTATGATTCTTTGATTGTCCTGGGTTTATTTATCAACATATATTAGTGTATATTTACAGCTTTATAGGAGAGATGTTCTTCACGAAATAGAGTGATAAAACTATGAAAGTTCTACCACAAATTGACGGTGAAGGATGCCAGCTAATATCAACATTTTGAGAATTTGTATACACTCATATTTTATATATGTTCTTATTATTTAAAGGTAAATATATTATGTAGATAATGTAAATATTTTATGCAAATATATTATAAAAATGTATTATGTATATAAACAAATATTAATAATTTGTCTATGCTTATGTTTTATATTGGTTCTTATTATTTAAATGTAAACATATTATGTAGATAATGTAAATATATTATGTAACTATATTATGCAAATATATTATGCAAACATATTATGTAGATACATAATATAGATATGATTATAGTCGTGTGCATCTGGAGCAAAAGACTGCATTTAGGGATATTTGTGATTTATGTAAATCTCCAATCTATTTTCTATGCCTGTAAAAATATTGGTAGAGCTACTGCGTTTCTCGTCAGTGAGAATATACAGAACATATTTTGACACATATCGCAGTATGAAAGTCTGATTTCCCCTTATAGACGGCGATTATACAATAGTTATTTTTTCTTATTTCAGTTGTTTTCGATTTATTTTAGGCATAATTTTTCATGCATATTTCTGTACCACATTCAAGGAAATCGATTAACCAGACTGACGCCTATGCTGATAAGCATTACCCAACTTTATTATCTAACGCAATTCTCTAATGAAGTCGAAGAATCATTTCAATTTCAATGTGCATATAATATTAATAAGCTATTCTCTTTTGATAGACCATATTGGGATCAAATTTTTAAAAAAGTTATTTCATATCCAAAGTTAACTGATTTTTAGTGTTGAGAAATTATGTTGAACAAAGATGGCGGCGTAGTTAAAATCAGATCCTGAGTTTAATTGGCAGTAACCAAGATGGCGGCCAAGAATCAAATGCGGTCTGTGACGTAGTAAACGGCGAACTTATTGAATCCAAAATTCGATAATTTTATAGTAACTTTGGAAGATTTCATTGGTTAGTTAAGCACATCCGGTGGTTATAAAAACGATTGACGAATTCATTGGTCTCCTACCCCCACTAGGAGTCGAAAACAGTTTACACACACCCTTTTTTGATATAATGGAGAAATCATTTCGGATTAAATTTTGGGTTGACTTAAGAAGAGGAATGAAAAATAAAATTAAAAAAATAAAAATGAAATAAACAAATAAATGAAGAAATAAAAGTAAAATAATGTTTTGTATGTTTGTTTTGGGGAAATATGTGTTTATTCTCATTGGTCAAAAGCAATTATTAATATATTGGTATAATGTGTCCAAAAAGAAGCCATTTTTTTAGATACATATAAAAATAAACACTTTTCAAATATATATAAACATACAACAGAATACATATGCACAAAAATTCACAAATATACATTTTTTTAACAAATTTTTGCCCCCAAAAAATGATACAAAAAATATTTGCCAAAAAGGAAATTTACAAAGAAAAGGTTCCAAAAAGTGGCTTTTTTAAAACAAAAACTGGAAACATTATGTTAGGTATTAGTTGGTTAATTTGGTTAGTCAGATAGAAATGTTCGCAGTTTAACGTCGTGCCCGGGACAATTTACAATTTTTTTTTTTTTTTTTTTTTTTTGGTGTGATTTGGACTGTTCATGCTTCTCTTTTGGGGTTTCTGAAAAGAGATTTATTCATAATAAAATTCCAAAAAGTTCGGTTATAAAATTTTTTAATTTTATTCGTTTTATAGGTTTAGTGAAAATGTCGACTATATTATTTTAAGACGTCACATAAGAGTAATAGATTTTTTACTTATTTCATGCCTTATAAAATGATATCTGATATCAATATTCTTCCACCTTTCATGAATCATAGAATTATTTGCTAATAAGATACTGCTCTGATTATCACAATGAATTACTATAGTTTTTTTTATTTAGATCTGGTTTTAAAATAGATTTTAGAAGGGTGTTCAGAAAAATTGCCTCCTGCGCTGAATGGGTGAGAGCCACAAATTCTGCTTCACAAGTAAAAAGGGCAACAATTTGTTGATTTTAAGTTTTCCAAGAGATCATAATCCATTTCTTGACAGTCTAAAACAATACCCTGTTATACTTTTTCTATCCTCAGATTTACCCCAATCTGAATCCGAACAGCCTTCTAAATTTAGAGGATATGTAGACTTTTTAAATATTAAAGATTGTTCACTGGTTCTTTTTAGATAACGAAGAGTTTGTTTTGCACAATTAAGGTCCTTAATTGTCGGTCTCGATAAGTTTGAAGATAGCTTTATTACAGTATAACATATGTCAGGCCTAGTTGCGGTCATCAAATAGATGAGGCTTCCTGCCATTTCCCTGTATAAACGATTATCTATGGATTTTGTTTCTGTCCCTATATTTTTACTTATGTCCATTTCAACGGAAGCTGATCGGGTTTGCAGTCTTGCATTCCGAACTTGAGTAGATTTTTTTCAATGTATCGTGATTGGTTCATAGTTATAGTTTCATTTTCGCAGGTAAATTTTATACCGACGAACCATGACAGTCGTCTAAGATCGGCCATTTTAAATTTTTTATTTAATTTATTCTTAACATCTTTTAAAGTGTTGTCGTAGTTTGAGGCGAGTAATATATCGTCAACGAAAAAACAAACAAAATCAACAATTTATTACCTACATTTTTGGTATACATGTCCGCGTCTGGGGCATTGCTTGAATCCCTTTTCTATTAAATAATTATGGAGTGTTAAATTCCAATTGTGGGCACTTTGTCTTAGTCCATATAATGATGTATTCAGCTTCCACACGCAATTTTTATTTTTCATTTTAAATCCCTTTGGAGGGTAAATGTAGATTTCACAGTCAATCGGAGCATTTAAATAAGCATTTATTACATCCATTTGATTTATTTTTAAATTGTATTGAGCGGCAAGTTGTCATAAAATTCTAATTGTCGTTAAATTCGTCGTTGGTGAAAATGTTGCAAAATATTCCACTCCAGAAATTTGTGAAAATACTTTTGCAACAAATCTTGCTTTAAACGTTTCATTGCCAGAAGCTATGATTTTTTTTTGGAAAAAAACCCAGCGTGAAGAAATTATATACTTATACTGTTGGTTTTGCCGCTATTTCGTATGTGTTATTTTCAGATAACGCTTTCAATTCGGATAACATAACTTGTTTCCATTCTTTATGATTTTCTGAATTAATCGCCTCATTATAACTATCCGGTGCGTTTTTCAATGAGTAACAGTAATCCACTGCGTAGTTTTGTATCTTTTCAATTTGTAAGAAGTCTGGCCTTTTTCGCTCCCTTATTGGGTATCGACGTGTCTGGTTAATATTTTCGTCAGTAGTTCTATCGTCGTTGTCGTCGTTATTAATATTTTCATTGTGATCGATAAAGATGCTTGGTAATATTTCTTCACCTTTTTCATCCACTGGATCGCCATTTTTTTAAATTTAATGTATCATTGAATTTTACACAATTTTTATGGCATTTTGGGCTGGAAACTAGATTAAATATGCTGGAATTTTTTATCGTAACCTACAAAATACCTTTTTCGCTTTTAGTATTTAGTTTAATGCTATTTTCTAGAAATACAAAATAATCTGAACCGAATATATGCATTCGGTTCATTTTGGGGTTTACACCGCAAAACGCTTCATACGGTGTTTTGCCTAGTCTTTTATTGAACGATCCATTTTTGATATATGCTGCTGCCATTAAAGCGTACACCATAAACTATGCGTTAATTTCGATTCGATAAGTAGGCAACTTGTCATCTCAAAATCTGTTCGTAATACTCTTTCAGCGGTGCCATTTTGGAAGGGGAAATACGGCGCAGATTTCTCGTGTTTAATACGGTGGTTAATTAATAGAAGTTCAAAGTCTTTACTAATAAATTCAGTCCCATTGTCTGAACGAATACATTTTACTGAGCCGTACGCGACAATATAAGCTAAATATTTCTTAGTGGCGAAGATAGTGTCGGATTTTTTTTTAGAAAAAAATATAATTAAACCGGAAAAATCATCAATAAAGTTCAAAACGTACCTTAGATTGGTTCTCCCCATCGGGCTGATCGGACCTGCTAAGTCACAATGCACAAGTGGGAGAATTTTCGTAGCCTTTTTGTCTGGCATTCTGCTTATATATTTTGTCATTTTCCCCTGTGCACACAAATCACAATTTGGGAGATCATCTCGATGTATTATTTTCATGCCTTCGACTACATTTGGTATTTTTTAAATGTCAGCTGTATTACAGTGTCCTAGAATTTCATGCCATGTTTCTTAGTCGTGACAGGCAGTTTTTAGGGAACCATATTTTTAAATAATATAGTCGGCCATTTTCTTTAATATCAAATATAGTTACATTGGGTATATCAATTTTGACTTGGTTTGGCCAAACTTTATATTCACGCTTTGTTTAATTGCAGCCTGCACAGAAAATATGTCTTGTTTTAATGTAGGTATGGACAGAGCATTTTTTTAGAATACAGTTGCAGATTTCGCCTTAATTATTTTGATCTGATCCAACTTAACAGAGTTCACAGATGCAGTGCAAGCAGGTTGCTCAGGCTCAGTTTTTCTCTTAATTGCATCAAACACCGCTGAGGTACTTTCGTCAAAGTATTCGCATTGTTTCGGCTAAATTTAACCAAGATTGCATCCATTGCCTATGCTTATGTATGCGCGGGCCTTAAATGTGCCTACATGCTAATTTAATTCTCTATAGCCTTACTTTTTGTTGGTTCTGCTGAATAACTGCCATTAGTGAAATTAATCCCTTTTGTGGGCCTCAATTTGTTCTCTATGTACGGAACTAACCACCCATTATTAATCCAAGCTTGACGTTCGCTACCATAGTCTGTACGGGCTTTTTCAGGGATGTTGTACTCTGGTACTCTGTTGCATTATTTTTGTGGTAGTTAAATCATTTACAAGACACGGTCCAGGTTCTGGTGCGTTGGTTTAACTCTGCGCGAGAATCAGGATGTTCCAGTTCTAGGGTAGCACCCAAAGCAAACGTATTCCCAACAAAATGCACCTTGCCTTCCTTATCACTATACACGCCGACAAATTTCTTGATGGTCCATTCTGTGAAGGAGGTCCCGAACCCCAATGGTTTGCTATTCACAACCCTAACCCGTCAGTTTCCAGGAGATATCCTTGTTGGCTAATATTAATGTTATATTGCCAACACCATGGCTTTCCGGAAACTTTGATGTATCATGTCCTTGCTTCTTGCATCAATAACAGGGTTTCTTCGAGAGCACCATGCCTACTTTTCCCCTCGGCCATCGACAGTCTCTGGCAAAGTGACCGGGACTCCACATTGGTGGGGCCGCACTGCGATTGCATACTGCTTGTCTGATGTTGAAGCTTCGTCCAAAAGTATATGAAGAAAACTTTTGCGTCTTCGAACTGCTGCAGCAACATGTTCCTCCACTTCTGCTCCCTCCGTCATAGGAGCATATGCACTCGCAAGAATTTGTTCTAAGGTCATCCGTTCATTCTTGAATGATTAACATAATTGGGGAGTCCTGACACGAAAGCGCAACGGAACCATCGAACAGAGGGGTTATTTTCTATTAACTGTGCCAGATCCTGCAGATAACCCATGTATTCGTCGACAGTTTCACCAGGACACAAACGACAGGAGAAAAACTTGTCACGTGCCCCAAATGGGCCCGGTGCGAAAGCCACGACGCGTGTTGTTTTTACTTTCTTACATTCCACCCTTTAGCCATGGGTTAATATCCTGTATGCGAACAGCGCGCCACCTCTCAGCTTCAGTGGTAAAACACGCTCAACACAACAAATTTCGCACATCAGCTCCACCTGTTCCAACCATTCGGAGAGGAATAATACTGATATCAAATGCTTTGCTTGCCATTCATGAGCCAAAATAGCTTGTAAACTGCTGCGTCCTTCAGCCTCATACCTCGGAATTTTCTTTAGATACTTACTTTTTTCTCCTGTCATCGTGTTTTTTGTTTTGTTTTGTTTTGTTTTGAGCAAAAGCGTAGCTGCATATTCGTCCGAGTTTGGTCATTAATCTTTTTTATCTATCGGACGTCTCGGGAATTCTCACAGTTAGTCTCGCCTTTCTTTCTAAAACCAACAATATCTTCAGAATCTTCTCCTTCTTTTTCCTTTTCTTCGTCTTCTTCTTCGTCTTCTTCTTTATCTTCTTCTTCACCTTCCTCTCCCAGCCACCTCTCCCATCGACAGCAAACAAAGCGGACCTCCTGCCTTTTAGAACTGAGTGCATTAGAAGAATTACGACTACAGAATTTTGTTTGAATAAAGGTTACAATAAGGAGATAAATATATAACATCATGCATACACATTTCTAGACATGTATACTTATAAACAATAGAATGTTTTATTAACATGTATAATTATAACAAAATGCATAATTAACATGCATAATTATAATAAAATGCATTATCAAAATTTATCATCATAAAAATGTATTTTAAAGTGTATCATTATAATAAAATGCATTATTAAAAGGTATATTTATAATAGAATGTTTTATTTACATATATTATTATGATTAAATGTTTTATTCAAATGTATTATTATAATAAAATGTATTATTAAAATGTATCATTATAATAAAATGTATTATTAACAAGTATAAGTATAATGGGATGTTTTATTAAAATGAATCATATAATAAAATTTATTATTAACATTATCATTATAAGATAATTTTTTACTCAAATATATCATTATAATAAAATGTTTTATTCAAATGTATTATTACTATAAAATGTATTATTAACGTGTATCATTATAATAAGATGTATTATTAACATGTATAATTGTGATAGGTTGTTTTATTAAAATTTATCGTAATAATTAACTGTTTTAATAAAATATATCTTTATAATAAAATGTATTATTAAACTGATCATCAAAATAAAATGGATTATTAAAATGCATCATTGTAATAAAATATTTATTAAAATGTATCATTATAATAAAATTTCTTATTAAAATGTATCATTATAATAAAATGTATTTTTAAAATGTATAACTATAATAAAATGTTTTATTTAAATGTATTATTATTATAAAATGTTTTATAAAATGTATAATTATAATAATTTTTTTAATAAAATGTATCATTATAATAAAATATATTATTAAAATGTGGCATTATAATAAAATGTATGATTTTGAATGTATCAGTATAATGAGATGTTTTATTAAAATGTATCATTATAATAAAATGCATTATTAAAATGTATCATTATAATAAAATGTATTATAAAAATGTATCATTATAATAAATGTATTATTATAATGTATCATTATAATAAAATGTATTATTTAGATGCATTATGAAAATAAAATGTATTATTTAAATGTATCACTATAACAAAATGCATGATGTATAATTATAATAAAACGTATTATTAAAATGTTTCATTTAGAATAGAATGTTTTCTTAAACAGTGTCATTATAATAAAATGTATTATTAAAATGTATCATTATACTATAGTGTTTTATTAAAATGTCTCATTATAGCAAAATGTATTATTAAAATGTATCATTATAATAGAAGGCATTATTTAAATGTATCATCATAATAAAATGTATTAGCAAAATGTATCATTATGATACAATGCATTATTAACATGTATAAGTATATTACGATGTTTTATTAAGATGTATGATTACAATAAAATTCATTATTGAAATGTATCATAATAATAGAATGTTTTATTAAAATATATCATCATAATCAAATGTTTTATTAAAATGTATCATTATAATGAAATGTTTTATTAAAATGTATCATTGTAATAAAATGTATTATTAAAATGTATCGTTATAATAGAATGTTTTATTCAAATGTATTATTATAATAACATGTATTATTAAAATATATTATTATAATAAAATGTATAATTTACATGTATAATTATAATAGGATGTTTTATTAAAATGTATCATTATAATAAAATGTATTATTGAAATTTATCATTATAATAGAATGCTCTATTCAAATGTATTATTATAATAAAATGTGTTATTAAAATGTATCATTATAATAAAATGTATTATAAACCTGTAATTATAATAGGATGTTTTATCAAAATGTATCATTATAATAAAATGTTTTATTCAAATGTATTATTACAATAAAATGCATCATTATAATAGAATAGTAGATCAACTCACTCACCATGATTTATTTAATATTTCTGATTAGAAATTTTGCGCATTTATTTATATTTTTATTGGCGAATGGTTACCCTCATCCTTTTTGTCGTTTTACCACGTTTCAGACAAATCCTCTGGACTCTAAGGCCCGTGGCGCAGTGGATAGAGGTGTTAAATCTCTTGTATTGTCTGAAGATAGCGGTTTTAGTCCTCCCCATATCAGGCCAGAGGTTTCTTAGCCAAAATGTGGTGAGACAACAACAACTATGGAATGCAGTAATTACTGGGAATACAGTTAAGAGATTCAACATCTCTATACCGTTAATCGCCTGAACAACGCTAAAGGATAAGTTTTGTGAAACGTGGTGAAACAACAATTATCAAGATAAGGATAACAGTTCACAAATTACTAAATAAATTCACTATGATTTATTTATGTCATCAGATGATTTTCGTCTTTAAATACATTTTTCACTTCACGCCTTGTTTTGTTCTTTTATATTTAAACACTTTTAGATTTGTCCTTTTTTATTATTAAAGTTAACAGTATTTCATATTTTTCTGTCCTTTTCCTTTTTTCCATTTACATTAAATTTCATAGTCAAGCGTTAATAATATTTGGCGTTATTTTAAACAACACATAAAAGGCCTTACCTTCGCTTTTAATTCCCCCTATACTTTACAAAATGTACTTTTCGACCTTTTAAACCGTACATTAACGTTTAAGGATTATGTCAGTGTTTACGTCTTCTGGATTATTTATATGTTTTCTTACAGATTTACGGTTCTATGAAAATGACTTGAACGTTCGGTTTTTATAAACATTTATGAGATTTCTTCAAAAATAATGTTCTTCTTTTTATTCATGTAAGTTCGTTGCTGTGGTGAGTCTTCATCGAAAATATGAATAACACTTCCGCCTAAATGTAAGGTATACGTTTATTAAATACGCTAGCAGCATTACTCGCGCCTAGGTAAAATTGAATAAAATATTTAGACGGAGTTCAAAGGTGTACACATAGGATTATTGCGTATTTTGACTTAAATGGGAAGTGCCAACGCAATAGAATGAACAAAAAGAGGAAGTAATACGTCGGGTATTAATATTACTTAACCCACACGAGAATACAAAACTGGGAAAGGAAATGGCATTATGGTAGGAATTGAGGGATATAGCAATAATGGTTATAATAAGTTTTTTTTTTACAAACACTCCCAACTAATCGACCTATGCAAATTCAAGGTTTTTATTTCAACCGCAGAAAGTCTTAGCAATCAGAAAATGCATATAATAATTTCTCAGTGCTTATATATATACCTAAATTACATTTCTCTACAAAATATGTTTCTTCTTTTCACTCTCGTAAGTTCGTTTTAGTGTTGATGCTTAAATGTTAAGTACGCTTTTATTAAAGTACGCTGGCAGCGATATTCGGAACTAAGTAAAATCAAATACAATATTTATATCCAGTTCAGAGGTGTATACATGAAATTCCTCCGGTGTGTACATGAAATCTAGAAGTGTAAGCCATGTTTAGTTTCAGAACAGTTTCCGATGGTTCGTTGTTCTATACAAGTCCTGGGGGTGACTGGTTCGCTGTAGACAGTTCTCGAGTTGGAATCCTCAGAGCAAAAGATTCTACCCTGTTGGCACAAGGAAAACATGCTAAATTGGTGCAGAAAGGTCTAATATTTATGGAAATTAATTTTGTTACATTGTCAAACATAGATATATGTGTACAGAAACGAGAAATAAAAGAAATGGAGTTTTATTTTCACTTTATAAAGGGATAGGTATTTGACAATAAAAGGAAGCAATTTCTTAAATTTGAATATGCAGCTCTGTTCCAAAACGCATACACATATACATATAAATTAATATACATATAAATTAATATACATATAAATATAAATATATATATATATATATATATATATATATATAATATGTACCCGTTTAAAAAGAGAGTTTTTTTTTGTTAATTAGAACAATGAAAAAAATGGAAAATTTTGGATAAATCAGAATGAAAACTAATGTGCATAAAAATAAAAGTCAATTGTACGAAGGGTGTGCAATAAGTAATGCACCTGACCCATTTTCAATTGTCTGATCTAGCTGAAATTTTGCATGTGCAATGATTTATATGTCTACAGGTTATGTGAAAAATTACAGCTCTGAAGTAATGGTGGTTTCTGTTTTACAGGTGTTTGAACTGAGTCAGGTGTGAAATGGAGCCTGTTGAATGCCGATCAGTGATCCGGTTTTGTATTTAAAAAGGCGCTCACCACAGGAGACTTTTGATGAAATGAAAGAAACTTATGGTGATAATGCCCCATCATATGACCTTTTAAAACGCTGGCATCGTGAATTCGAACATAGCCGGAAGTCTATGAAAACAGCTCCCAGACCTGGTTGCCCCACCTTCTGCCATTGATAAGGCATCTGTCCGTCAAGTTGAGGCTGACATTTTTGAAGATCGGCGCATTACTATTCGCCAAATAGCCCAAGATGTCAAGATTAGTACAGGGTCTGTGGAAACTATCATTCATGACCATTTGCATATGCATAAGATGTCTGCCAGATGGATTCCCAGGTTGCTCACCCCATTCCAGAAACGAGAACGCGTCGAGTACTCGAGGATGAATTTGAAGATGTGCCAAGAAGATGAGTCAAAGTTTTTCAAAAGACTGATTCCACAGGATGAAACCTGGGTCCATCACTATGATCCAGAGACCAAAGCACTTGGACTCACTACCTCCAAAGAATGCAAGGGTGCAGCCCTCTACTGGCAAGGTCATGCTAACACTCTTCTGGGACCAGCACGGAGTAGTGATGAAAGATTTCCTGGCAAAGGGTACCACAATTACAGGAGCCTATTATGCTTCACTTTTGAGGAAATTAAGGAAAGCTATCAAAATCAAGAGAGGGACAAGATCAGCAAAGGTTCCCTTCTCCTGCAGGACAATGTTCCGGTCCACAACTCGCATGTCGCCAGATCAGAAGCACGTGCGTGTGGTTATTAAATCCTCCCCCCATCCTTCCTACTCTCCTAACCGTGAACCCTCTGACTTTAACCTCTTCCCAGCCATGAAGTTGTGTTTTGAACGGAAAGCGTTTCCCAGATGATGCAGCCTTTATTTCTGAAGTCACGTCCTAGTTGGAGGGCCAACCTGGGGTGTTCTACAAAAACGGTCTCAAGAGCTGCAGCAAACTATGGGAGAAATGCATAATTCCGGCGGGTTCCTACGTAGAGGAAGACTGTTAGAATTTTTTTTTTATTTCTAACGCGCCTCTCTTCTCTTGGTTCCTTGTTATCCGAACAACTTGTTAATTTTGAGAAAAAATAACACAATAAAATTCTTGTATTTAAAATAACGTATATTTACAAGTAAAGGTTAAAGTTTCCAAAACAGTTGTTCTGGAGGAGTTTCTGTTTGTTGCAGAAAAAGAGAGTAATTTCTGAGAAGTGCTCGCTGTTAATCTTTTTTTCATTTTTATTTTTTATTGTTGCAAGCAACTCCAAGTAATCGTGGGTAATTTGCATAAGTGGCTTTATGCAAATTACCTTACAAAGTTTGAGTACAAATAATTCTAACACACTCCCTCCAAGAAGATTGCAATACGTTTATTGCAATAAAAGCAGAAGGAGAGATGTCTCTGAAATATATATAAAGAATTTATAAAAAAATATTTTTCCGTTTTATTTTTCTATATCTTTGTTTTTCATTTTTTTTTTTAAATTGTTGGATGGTTGATTTTTTTTTGTATCAACCTTTTTAGGTCATTCAATGCCAAGAACAATTTTTTTGGTACTTTTTTTTCATTAATTTATTTTTTATTTTTTTGCTTTTTTTGACTGAAAAATTAGATTTTTTATTTATTTAAAAAAATTTTTAAGCTGAAATTTTATTTTAAACTGGGAATATATATATAATTTTTTAATTTTTTATTAATTTATTTTTTTAAATAGGAAAGTTGAATTTGTTTAATTATTACAGATAATCAATATTATCTTTCATCATTTGATAGAATTTGGCAGAGGCTTTGCGTTTGGGTATAGTCCTGAGTTGATTGGACACCTCGTCATTACTATTACCATTGCCTAATTGCAGTGTTTTATCATTAAGTCCTTCACTAGAATCATTTTGGAAAGGCTTACTGATAGGTTCCTCAATTCGAGTATTACCTTGGGGACATGATATTTCCATAGGGTATAGGATAGAAATGGAGTGATACTCTATTGCCCCATTACCTTGCTTCAGTTTAACAGCTCGTATTTTATTGTCAAACCCTATTACATTTTCTAAAACCTTGCCCAGCATCCAGAAGGGTCTCGATTTAGTCGTGGATTTGATCAATACGACATCCCCTACTTTTATTCTATTTTCCCATTTATTTTGGTAAATATTCCTGCCATGTTCTCTTAAACTTAGCAAATAGCTTTCATACCATAATAATTTAAATTTTAATATTATTTCTTCTTGAAAATTTAAAGTTTTATTTAATGAGTTTGAGTCAGGTTCTTCCTGCCAAACCTCTTCCTCTTCAGATTTTAGAACTAAAGAGGAATTCCCATATATTCTCAAAAAGGAATTAGGAGTTATAATTTCAAGATTAGGAGAGCTTAATCTATAAGTTAAAGGTCTAGAATTTATAGCCAACTTAATATTTGACAATGTTGTTAAAAGTTCAAAATAGCTAAGTCGAGATCTTCCTATGACATTGAATAGACAACCCTTAAGAACTCTTATCAATCTCTCCCAAGCCGAACGAACCCACGCAGATTATAAAGGGATTTTGAATGTCGGATATCTAATTTCTCTAGTTCTTCCTGAAACGTCTTTGACTGTAGAGAACTTTCAAGAATACAACCTGCCTTTTTAAAGGTTTTAGCGTTATCACTGTATAAAAATTGAGGTACAGAATACATGTTGCAAAATCTCTGAAAGGCCAGCATAA